>NC_080686.1:13086974-13400863 GCF_030445035.2 Dasypus novemcinctus
AGGGTCCCTTACTAGGAAATGTCATATAGTGATGGGTTTAAAGGTTAGATAAAGAATACGTGTTGACTTGGAAAAAATTCTACATCCTATCTTTTTCTCTCTTTTTTTTCCCTAATTATTGAACTTCTCTTCACAGGAGCCCTAGACCACAGCAATGCATATATATAATATACAGCACTCCCACACATCCACCACAAAACCTTTTCCCTTCCACAGCGATACTCTTACACCCTATTCACATCATATTTACTTAACGTGATGTACAGAGTCTGAGACAATAGCTTTCAAACAAGGTGACATCTCTGCTTACATTGTGGTGCATAATTTAGGATGCACAGTTTTTTAAATTCTTAGTTATCCTATGTTTTACATTATGGTTTACATTATCAGTCTGTCATCTCCTATATGTTATGGTGTAATATTACATGTTTTATATCCATCCTTGTGTATTCTCACGAAACTCCTCTCTTACCCCCCATTTACCTTGGTTCCACACATTTAACGTCCATTTTCCCATCCACCTTGGTGCCCACAGTGACAGCCAACCTCCGTTTCCTGAGGAGAACTTGCTCAACTGCCCCAATGCCCTGGGAGCCACCCTTTCTCTCGAGAGATATGGTTCCCTCTATTTGATGGCATTAGTCCTCCCCAGGATGTGGGTCCACTCCCACTCTCACTACTTGGGTTTCTACCCCATGGTGTCACCCACTCTGGCAAAATGAGCATTCAGACATTCCCCAGGAGCCCGTCCTGCATCAGACCCTCCCCTCCGAGCATTCTAAACAGGTAACCCTCTTTATTATATTTTGATATGATTTTCTCGGCATTTTACTCTCCACCAACAATTATATAAAATATTATGCTCTAAAAGCTTTGCCATAATTTTAAATTATTTTGCTTTTGAAAGAATCTCACTGAAAATAATTTTTTAATTTCCCCTTAGTTAGGATGTATTGGCAACATTGTGCATACCAGGGAATTAGCAAAAGTCAGACAATCTGACCTACACATTATGGTAAAAAGTAATGACTTGTTTAACTATACATGCATTTAATAATTTTAAAAATTGGCATTTGTATTTTGCCAATTTAATTCTGACATTGAAGAAAATGTTCATTTATTTGGCACTAACATTTAGGAGTAAACCTTTTTTATTCTTTTATATATATATATTTTTAATTCTTAATGAAGGTTTATTTCAACCTTCAAAATACTCAAATTTTAAAGACAGTGGGTGTCTAGTGTACAGAGGTCTAGCAAATATCTCCTGTGCTTAATACGTGAAGAGTAGGAGGGCTGAATTCAAGTCGAGTTTTGTTTTTCTATTTCACATATATATTAGGATGTATAGGCACATAGCTGCTTCTTCTGACTGGTACAATTCATCCTTATTTTGAAATTCTTGGCCTAATTATGCCATTTTACCTCAAAGTACTAAATTTGAAAATCTTCAGACCTCACTGTCTTTAGTTGTACTCTGATTGCACCACTATTATTTCTAAGTACTTTACTGGCCTGAGTCTCTCCTGTGAAGGAAAAAAAGGAAGATTTGAAAAGAGCAAGGTCTGTCAATAAAAATTTAAGGGTAGTTTCTAAAAGCAATCACATTTGGTATTTTCCATCTTCTTTCTTTCCTTTTTATTTTTATTCACAAAAATAATTGTCACACAAAGGATAATATTTAAAACATAGCTGAGAAGCTGCAATAATTAAGTGAAGGAAAACATTGATTTCCTAATTAGGAGATGAATATATACCAGGATTATCACAGATTAAAAATAAAATAATATTTAACAATTGTTCATTCAAATATACCCCTCCTTATTTCCTCTTAAAGTATATGCCAATCTTTCCTATTTCTTAAGATATTAATGCCAAATTACAATTAAAATTAAGGTCATTAAAAAAGAAGCAAACTGATTCAATTTAATTATTTTTTCTTCTTCAAATTTAAATGTGGATGAAATGCTTAATGACATTAACCCAAATAGTTTAACTATTTACAGCAACAAAGATATTTCCTAAAAAACAACAACTTTGAATAAATTTCAGAATTTGTAAATGAAGTATGTCAAGAAACATCTTAAGAGCCTTGAAATTAAAGTTCAATTACTGGAGTTTCAATTGATTAAGTTTTATATACATTTTAATTCACCAGATTCTATAATTCAAATGATACATAGTTTAACCCCTGGGATTATCCAATGTTATCATTCAAATGGTCTATTTCCTTAAGTAATATGACATTTATCCTAATTATTGCAAAACGTTAAAAATGACAAGACTTATTTTTCCCTTTCTATGTAAGTCACTTAGTTCTAGGCGCTTGTTTGAAAAGCCTGCTCATTGAAAAATTTGCGAAATAAGTTTGTGATGGTCCAGACACAAATGGAGATAGTGTAGCCAGTGTCCCATTAACTCTGTATACAGTAGGGCATGGTGTGCTGCTATCAGCTCCCTTCTGAATTTCATAGACTCTTACAATCTCAAACCAAACTTTTTGCATCTATTTAGTAATTGCTTTGAACGCCTTCTCCACCGCTCTTCCCTCCCCTCCAAGTTCTGTATGCCTCTTTATCTAACCTGGGTATTCCCCAGGCTGATGCAGTCACCTCCTTGTAGGAACCTCTTTGCCTGGGAGTCAGGCTCACCACCCCTTCCTTGGGCATGGCCCCAGCTGAGGACTCATAGATGTGGGTACAAAGGCAGGCCCCTCCCCTAATGGTGGGAAACTGTGAATCTTTTCCTGCTCAAGGTTTGTGGGACAGACTGCAGCCTTCCTTCCATGGAACCTACATTTTTGTCCCTGTTCCCTTGCCTCATCCTTCTTCCCTTGGCCCTTACAGGTATCCTCATAAGGACTCACCCTCCACAAATCACTGTCTACAATTCCCCCATCTCAGCTGTGCTCCCAGGACAGGCAAAATAGCTGCTGTATTTCTGAGTGGGAGAAAGCTGTTCTGTAAATTTTTTTTTCAAAATCTCACCCATGTCCTTGGACTCCTCTATAAAAACAAAAAACAGTGAAGTCAGAGTGGAAGGTCTGATATTACCAGAAACTCATGCTTCCTGTTTGTTTTGCTTTTACTTGTTTCATTGATGCACACTCACACAAAAATCTGTGGTATGAATTTTATGAATTGTGTCTCTCTCTGGTTGACTGACATAATGTTCTCCTTTAGAGAGCTACAGGTAGAGTCAAAGAAAAGAAGAAAGCATGAATCCATAATTCTATAGTATGGCTGTTGCAAATATATCCAGTTTTATAAAATTTAAAACCCAATTATTATAAACTTATCTTGCTAGATTTATTGATGTCAATTTGTTTTCAAGAGAAACATTTTATGTCCATTTTTTATATGAATATTGGACACTTTTTGACATTTGTAAAGCTGTGTCGCTGTAAAGACAGTGGAGCTCTTCATTGTGTTGCTTTAGAGTTTAAGAATAAAGGCATATGTGAATTCAAATGAAGCATATTCAAACTTAAGAAAATGGTTTCTCAATGCATTTCAAATAAATGAACATTTACTGAAACCTAGACTGTGGGAAGCACTATTGTAGTTTCTTTGGAGGAAAGGAAAATGGGGTTCTTGATGCAAGAATTTTGAAATCCTGGTCTATAGAAAAAAGCATAAATTTAATTTAAGGAAGAAAAATAACCATAGGTATAAGCATTCTATTAATGGAGATAATGCTAGAGAGTCTCAAGACATGAGTTAATTCAACTCATCAAAAGTTGATATAGAATGCTATACCAAATATACATTGTGTTGAATGTATAAAACAAGTGTACTTTTTAAAAAATATATTTTTGATTTATTTTTAAAAGGTACATAAACTACTCAAAATGTTGCATTAAAAATATATAAGGGATTCCCATATGCCCCACTTCCCATACTCCCCAGGTTTCCCACATCAACAATTTCTTTCATTAGTGTAGCACATTCATTGCAATTGATGAACACATTTTGGAGCCCTACTACACAGCATGGATTATAGTTTACATTATAGTTTACATACCGTCCTTTCTGTAGGTTATGGCAGGATATATAATGTCCTGCATCTGTCCCTGCAATGTCATTCAGGACAACTCCAAGTCCCGAAAATGCCCCCATATTACACCTCTTTTACCCTCTCCCTGCCTTCAGCAACTCCAGTGGTCACAGTGTTCATATCAATGATATAATTAATTTCTTCCATTGCTAGAATCACAATAAGTCTATAGTAGAATAACAATAAGTCGTCCACTCTAGTTCATATTTTATTCCCCAATCCTGAGGATTCTGGGACAGTGATGTCCACTCCACCTCCTAACTGAGAGGGCGCTTCGATCCCACATGGCTGACGGACGGGACTCTCCTGCTTGCAGCTGTACTCTCTCATTTCCTTGGTGTGGTTGTACTTTTGTGAGACTATTAATCTGTAGGCCTGATCAAATCCTATGGACCATACAGCCCATGCCATCATGTGCTTCTCTTCCATCTCCTGAAAAGGAGGTAGAGGGCATCAGTACTTAGAGATTTACAAAACTAGGAGAGCACAAGGCAAGTTTTCTTCTGTCCCATCACTAAATAGTAATGGACATTGGGCATGCCAAGGAAGTGGGTGGCCTGACTCATGTTTCCCACAGAAATGTTTGCATGTAATACTCACTTCAGTTTCCTAAACAGAAACATTTGATTCTCTTATGTGCCTCAAGCCTTAAGTCTACCTGAACCTAGGTCACTTGATTTTTAATTCCCATGCTTTGATTATTCTGTGAAGCAATTTTTTTGAGGAAGCACTATTCTAGTATTCTGAAATATCTTTAATATATCTGAAGGCATCATTTAAAGTATAAGGAATAATAATGCCTGGTAATATATAAAGATTCTTTCTCCACCTTCTATAAAAATATAATCTAGTCTTTCTAAGAACAGTAGTTGACCAATTTTAGGACATTCAAGAATCATATAGTTTGTCAGCCAGAATGCAAATTTCCAAGATAGAGCTCAGACCCACGGAATCTCTTTCCTTTTTGGTGAATAAAAGGAATTTGCTCTGTGCTCCCCAAGTAACTGATTCAGTTCATAAGCTTATCAAACTTGGAGAAACATTTCTCTTAACTCTACAATTTAATGAACACGTTATATCGAGTACTTAAAATCTGAAGGAACATTTTGCCTTGTATGCTATTTTATTTTTGTGAGATAAATATTCATGAAGTTTTGTGAGGCTATATGACTTGGAATATGTTAATTTCTGGGAAAAGAGACTATATAAGCAAAGAGTAGGTATTTTTGGATTTGCCATTCACATTGTTAATATTATAGGAAACTATTCTTGGTACTGAGGAATAAAGCTCAATGATTCTCAAAAACAAAAAGTTTATTGTGTTTGTTTATCATCTTATGTACAATTCAAAATAACTCTGACTACTCTTAGTAAGTAAATATGAAGGAAAATATATATTATCTTTATTATTAAAATAAATAAGGTCAAATAATCTTCAAAGGACACTAAGCATTCCACTATAAATAACAGGTTTATGAAATGAAATACATTGGCCCTGATTATTACAATAGCTAAAGTGGTTTTTTTCATATTTCTTATAAGATCAAAACATAAAAGGAAGTGACATATTTAAAACATTGATATGCAAATGAACCAAGTTGCAATGCTACATTAAAGACATGTCAAAGACCATATATATTTTCATATATGAAAATCTATGAAGTTTATAAAATAGGATTTGTAATGCTTATATTCACCTAATGATAATTAATAATTTTAATTAATTTGTTTTATTAGTTGCCCTCAGTATTTCATCTCCTATATCTTTTATTTCTTTTACAAATTTTCTAACAACTTTATTCATGAAACATGAATGTAAGGGGAGTTATTATTGCATTTTTGGAAAGATTTGGAAACTGTCTTGAAATAATTTTCTTAAATTTACATAACAAAAATATAATCAAGCCAAAATTTCTGAATTATTATTTCAGTTGTTTCGCCCCTGGTTGTCGATATTAAATGTTGTATTTTGATAAAATTTTAGAGTCAGGGAGCAAAATGGTGTAGGTTTATGTGAATCCTGGCTCTGTCATCTCCTGGCTGGATGACAGGTAAATTATTCACTGGAGAACTTTTCACTGCTGTGCCATCTGTTTGCAATATAAGCTTAGTCCTACGGCAGTTTGGTGGACATGGGGCATTATAATCCCTGTGGCTACCTCTGGGCTACTGTACAAACAGGTCTATTTACCCTAGACTGCTGCACAAATATTATTATTTTTTCATGGGCCCCAATGATGACAAGTCAGGGAAGCAATAATTCGATGCTTCATAAAAGCCCTTAGGTTTTCTGCTCTGTAAGATGAGCTTAGTATAACCTTATCCACCAAAGGCACTGCAAGAGGTTTAGACAATGCATGCAAAGCCTTAGCACAGGCTACTGTGTTAACTACTAGTAATTGTGGAAGTGCTATTAGTAAGTGCTCAAATGAATTTAGGCTTAGTTCCATTGTTGTCACTTATCAGATCATTTCATTACACTTTTGCCCTGTCTTTCCCACTCTTGAATTCATTCAGGTCTGTCACACTTTTATTCTTTTCTCCCTTCTCCCCATTCAATTTTTTCTTGTCTTCGCTACCATTCTTAATTGCAATGATTTCTTCCTCACCCTTTTTAGAACTCCATTAATCAAGAAGCTAACAAATACAATTTTAGTGCCAATGACTATCTCCTTTTATTCATTTAGGAGAAAAAGAATATCCCCCAAATGTAAAGGGTTTGTGGCATAGAAATTCAAAACACAGATTGGAAAAAAGCAATTCTGAATGCTTACGTTCTTTTCAGGACACATTATCGTGTTCTTCGTGGCCAACCTCACCAGGGCTGAGATGGGAAAAGCGATGGTGTGACCTCAGACTTATCCCCCTTCTTCATTCACGTTTCTCTCAGTATGTTCCTGGAACAGATTTAAGTCGGTGAGTAAATAAATGTTCATGAGTTCGGGTTTTCTCCTGATATCAAAAAAGACTTGTAGTCAAGTTTTGAAATAATATGTCTTATGATATTTTATTTTCAGTATCTCTCTACTAGTAAAGAGTTACAAAATAATAGCATAATGTTGTCTAACAGCCATGAATCTGGAGACAAAATAATCTCGTGTTAAAGCACTGACTCTACCACTCACTACATTTAATGTCTTCAATAAATATAGTTTATTAGGTTTTATATTTCCTCTTGTGTTGGTTTTATTAAGTTGCTTTTTTCATACAGTTGGTCATAAAATTTTTATATAACCATTTTTAGTAAGTGTAGGATCACTAGCAATATCCTTTTCATTCTTAAAATTTGTTTTTCCTCTTTTGATCTTGATAAGCTTTGATAAGGCTTGTCAATTTTATTGGTTTTTCAAAATGACTAATTTTTAGTTTTGGTTGTTCTCTCCATAATATGCATGAATTTTATTTTATTAGTTTCTGCTTTTATCATGATTTCTTTGTTATTCTAATTCTTCATCTTCATATTTTGTCTTACATTTTTAGGAAAATCTAGGGCTTGGAAAACTTTTCTATAAAGTCCCATAGTTTAATAGTAAATAGTTTAGGATTTAAACTATTTAAACCATATTGCCTATGTCACAACTAGTCATTCTACCATAGTAGCATGAAAAAGTCATAAAGTATATATAAATCAATGGGAATTTCTCTCTTCCAATAAAAACTTATTTGCAAAACCATGTGGCAGGCTAAATTTGACACATACATGGCAGATTTCCAGACCTTGCTTTAGATCCTCTTTTTCACTTCATTTTCTAATATGTTTGGTCATATCTACATATATCCATTAAATCCTAATTTAGCTAAAGCCACAAGTTTTAGGATTTCACCTTGATTTATTTATAGTGTTTCTACCACTTCTTTATATTTTCTTGATGTTGCTCTAGATATTAAAATATGGGTACATAACTTTTCAGAGTCTACTGAAATTGATGTTTAACAATTTGAGTGAAATGCAGAAATGTTATTTCCATTTAGGTACCCTTACTCTCCCCATTTTAAAAGTAGAAATATAATACAAAATATTGTCTACCACATTGAGCACCATATCAAATGGCATTATGATTTTTATTTAACCACCAAATATAATCTTACAGTCATTAGAAGAAGGATAATATATTACATTTACTCCAATTTTTAACTGTTCTGATGTTCATTTTCCCTCTCTGAAACTCCGATTCTTCTCTTATCTTTCTCCTTCTATTTAGAAAACTTTCTTTAATTATTCATTAAGGATAGATTTACTACCTACAGATTCTCTTACTTTTCTTTTGTCTGGAAATGTCTTTATTTCACCTTCATTCTTAATATAGAATTGATGGCTGATAGTTCTTTTATTTTAGTACCTGAAATATCTCAGGCTATATTTCCTTCTGATCTCTAAACACTTCCTTCTAACCTCCATTGTTTTAGATAAAAAATATGCCATCACTCAAATTTGTGTTCTGCTATAAGTAATATGTTCTTTCCTTCTGGCTACTAGCAAGAAATTTTTGCTTTTTCTCTAGTTTTCAGGAGTTTGATTATGATGTGCCTTGGTGTGGATTTCCTTTTTTTACCTTTATGGCAGGCATTCAGTTTCTTTCTTTTTTTTTTAATTTTATTTTTTTCTCTCCCCTTCCCCCCCCCCACCCCGCTTGTCTGTTCTCTGTGTCTGTTTGCTGCATCGTCTTCTTTGTCCGCTTCTGTTGTTGTCAGCAGCAAGGGAATCTGTGTTTTCTTTTTTGTGTGTCATCTTGTTGTGTCAGCTCTCCGTGTGTGCGGCACCATTCTTGGGCAGGCTGCACTTGCTTTTCGCACTGGGCAGCTCTCCTTACAGGGCGCTTGGGGCTCCCTTACACAGGGGACACCCCTGCATGGCACGCCACTCCTTGCATGCATCAGCACTGCGCATGGGCCAACTCCACACAGGTCAAGGAGGCCCAGGGTGGTAGACAGAAATGCCCTAACCACTGAGCCACGTCTGCTTCCTTAGTTTCTTGATTTATGTTTTCCCCCAAACTCAGTAAACTTCTGACCCTGAGTCCTTCAAATATATTTTAAGTTCTACTCTCTCTTTTCCCTCAAGCAGTTTGATGATATGTATATTAGCTCTTTTATTATTGTCCCAAAGACACTCAAGAATCTGTTCATTTTTTGTTTTTTATCAGAACGGGTATATTATATTGATCTGTATTCAAGTTCAATGATTTTGTACATTGTCATTTCATTCTATCATCAATCCCTTCCAAAAAGATTTTAATTGATGTTAATATATTTTTCATTTCTACAATTTCCATTTGATATTTTTTCACAAATTCTATATTTTTGTTTTTAAAACTTTTTAATTTTTTAATTTATGTCAAAAGTTCACTTGCTTTTTGAGGCATTTTTATGATAGGTATTTTTGAATCCTTGCAAAGTATTTCCATCATCTGATTCAGTTTTGCATTGGTTTCTTTTGATTATCTTTTTTCATTCAAGTTGTGATGTTCCTGGTACTTTGTATGAAAAGTGATTTATTTAAAAATTTTACTCAATACCTTGGATATTAAACTATAAAAAGCTGGAGCTTATTAAATCTTCTTTGTGTCACAATAAATAGGGTTTATTACTTTATTTATTTTTCCCATGATTTTAACAACAATGCTGCAGTACTTCTCATAGTTAATTTTAACCAAGTTGTGTTACTCTTATTTACCAATGTACATATGTGAACTAAAATGTTATAATATTTTATCAGTAAACATCTATTTTAATTATGTAGGAATGACTCTGATTAAGGAACAAATATCTGAAGAATGTCATAATATTGCAGAACATTGAAGGGCTCAGTGTTTTAGAATAAAAGCCAGAAGTTTTATGAAATTTGGCTAGTCTTTTAATCTCTTGAAGCTTAATTGTCTTTATGTTCAAAATGAACATATTGAAATTATTATATGAGTGGAAGTAAATCAAATTGGGGAAAATATTATTTATCCCTGAATTCTCAGTGCTTAGCATATTTTCTGCTCAAAAGTGCTCGAGAAATATTAAGTGAGTTTTCTTGAGCAAGATTTTTACCTGTTAGTTCTTTATTGAATAAGATTATCATCTACTTCATGCTTTCTAACAATATGAAATCAATAGTGTTAAAATGAAATCTAATGATTTACACAGTAGTTGTTTGTTTTTTTTTCCTCAATACTAAATGAGAGTTGAATTCCTTGTGTCCCTTTTGAGATGGTGCAATAATGGGCACCCACGGATGAGATTTTTGTAAACGGCAAGCAATACTGTTGGTTGTGAGTACTGGGCTTTCAGTAATCCAAGAAGCTTATCACTTGGGCTCTAATGATAGATCCAAATAATGGCGTTAGCTCATAATAAGCACTCAGGTCAGGTTTGCTGTCTGCAGGCCAAGATTTGTAGGGATATTTATATTAGTGGATCTGAGGAGGAAGCAGAGTTAATGCAGGCATGAGACAGAAAAGGAGTAGAAAGTAAGAGAAGAAAAAATCATGATACCATAAATAGCACTAAAGCAACTGCAAATAGGAATTTAAGAATAAAGCGATTGATCATATCAACTTCAGAAGAGAAAGAAAGGATTGAGAAAAAAAAAAATTTTAAGATTTTTTTCTCTCCCCTTCCCCCTGTTGTCTGTTCTCTGTGTCTATTTGCTGCGTCTTTGTCCACTTCTGTTGTCAGCAGCATGGGAATCTGTGTTTCTTTTTGTTGCGTCATCTTGCTGTGTCAGCTCTCCGGGTGTGTGGCACCATTCCTGGGCAGGCTGCACTTTCTCTCATGCTGGGCGGCTCTCCTTACGGGGAACACTCCTTGCGCATGGGGCTCCCCTATGCGGGGACACCCCTGCGTGGCAGGGCACTCCTTGCACGCATCAGCACCGTGCATGGGCCAGCTCCACACGGGTCAAGGAGGTCCGGGGTTTGAACCGTGGACTTCCCATGTGGTACACGGACACCCTAACCACTGGGCCAAGTCTGCTGCCAGGACTGAGAAAAATTGATTACATTTTGCTTGAATTTGTGGGGAATAATTTAAAAGTGAATCTAAATTTAAAAAATGAAAAACAGTTTTATCGTAACAAGGTTGTTGGCAATACATAAAGGGAATAAAGCATATTATTCATGAAATGTGATGAGAGAAGAAATGGGATTATGAATTTCAAGGCATATCATTATCATGCATATTGATGGAAGGGAATGAGTCAAGAGCAAAGGTGTGGAGGGAAAGCAGCACCCATGTTTTCCTGGGATGTTACTTTTGCATTACCATCACTTTATATTACATGTGACCCTGTAATATAGGTCCACAATGATTGAATTAGTCAACTCTGTTCCATTTACCCAGTTAAGGCAGCAGGTCCACGAAGACTATGCTATGTTCTATGTCGAGTAGGAAAATTCCATAATTTTCTAAAATATTTGCATAAATATGACTTAGAAAAGTCTCAATCTTTCTCACTCCAGGACACACGCAAATGTCCTTTTGTTTAGCACAGTCTTCATATACACCCCACCTCTTTAGCAGTTCTTACAGAACTGCAGTATGAGATTGGGGAGAAAGTATCACAACTCCCTAAGTTATGTAACCCTCTCGGGGTTACCTTCTCGGGATTACCTTCTTTTGGACAGCTCTAGATCAACTTTGGGCAGTTCTTTTAAAGATTCCTTACTTGTTTCATTTTGCAAGTTTCTTACACCTTTATTCAAAGCTTATCAAGTACATTTTAATATTTTCCATACTCAGAAAAGGACAAAGACCAAGGCTACTTGAGTGTTTTTGAGAAATTGAAAAGAAAAATAACATAAATTAAATAACAATAAAAAAACTTAAATAACAAGAAGTTTTAAGAAACATTCCAGGAGGCCCCTGACACAGGTAAATTTTTCTGCTTGACATGTCTTTCTAGATAGCATGAAGTGTAAAGAAAATAAGATAAAGGCATATCATGTGATGTTTATTCTGGCTCCATGCTAGCTCTTGAAGGCAAGACCATCTACTCAGAAGGACATAAATGTAGGTTAGATTCAGGAGTTAAAGAGGGACCTTTATGTAAGAGCTATTATGAGTTACAGTAGTACCCAGCTAGCAAGTGATGAACAAAATGATGGCTGGGTTGGCATGGGAATCTGTAATGTGTAAGCTGAGAGATCACAAAGTCGGTAAGAAAATTATGGACCCTGGATTCCCAGAGCCCAATTGTTTTGACACATCTGTGCATGATTTACTACTTTTTTTTCCCAGGAAAACTTAACATATTAGGGAAGGAGCCTATAAATTTAATTTAATAAGTTATTCAGGACTAGAAATTAGGAACATAGGAACAGTTAGATGTCCAAGGTGAGAGGATATTCTAGGGTGGAAACAAATACAGGCTTGGTATGGATGAGCTTAATTAGGGAAGAATGCGGATCTACCCTGAATAAATCTATGGACTATGGAAACTGCTAGGTGTAAAAGGAGAAGAAAGAAGTTAATTAGATGGCAGTGGAATGAGAGAGGTTATATTTGGTGAACAGAAACATCAGAATTCAAGTCTGGCAGTAGAGCTGTCATGAATGATAACCAGATCTCAGGTGAGTAAAGACAGTGCATCAATAAAATGAGGCTAAGATGGGGCTTCTACAGTTGAAGAGTAGTCTCTGAACACTGAGCTGGAGTGATGGAGAGTAACTCTCATTGCCTCTCCTACAGGTAGCTCCCAGTTTATGAAGAAGGAAAGGTATAAAGCAGGTACAAAAACAACTTTATTCCAAGCATAACATAATTACTATAATAAAGGAATTGCAGATTTGAAAGCACACAAGTGGGAGAGACTTATTCCAAATACATGGGTTATAACAAATATCATGGCATAAATAGCATCTGAGTTTTTAATTTGATATTTAAAAATATTTTATTTTGAAATAACTTCAAATGTACAGGAACATTGCAGAAATAATACAAAACGTGCTCACTTGGGCAGCACATATACTGAAATTGGAATGATATGGAGAAGATTAGCATGGTCCCTGTGCAAGAATGCCATGCAAATTTGTGAAGTGTTCCATATTTTTTTAAAAAAGAAAAAAATAATACAAAACCCATACAAAGAATTCCAACATATGTCCACATACACACCAATACCCAGATCTACCTGCTTTTATTTTGCCACATTTGCTGTATATTTCTTTCTATATGTCTGTCTATGCATTTATTAACTGTTTTCTGAAACTTGAAAGTAAGTTGTGTACATATGCTCTTTGACCACATAATACTTCCATGTATATTACCACGAGAGCAAGTATATTCACTTATGTCAGTAGTTTGACACAAATGGACAGATATTGTATGAACTGGACTGTGACAAGCAGAAAAATCACAACCAACATCATAAACAGATATGCATTGTATAAATTGTAGTACAAGATCTTCCAACTACAACATGAGATTTGCAATGCAATATTACCCTCTCCACCTTGCCGATAGTGAAACAGTAGGTCAGAGAGTTACAAAAAGTTAAGAGACTTAACACACTCCTGACAGACTTGCCACAGCCTCTTGAGTTATGGAGTTGGGTGGAAGGTATTTCAAACAAAAGGACCCTGGAGAAAAGGTAATGCTTACATCAAAGTGCAATAATGGTTAAGGGAATGGTTAGTTATCTGGCTTCAAATCATGAAGGGGATGAGTGAAGTTAATGTTTGGAAAACAGGAAGGAAACATTGAAGAAGCCTTGTGTACATCACCAAAGAGTTTAAGTAATAAGTAAAAAAAAAAACTGTACAGAAACTGAGACAGTTAACTGAGGCAGGTTCAGCATACCCAGGACGGAAATTAAACTCAGTGAGAAATAGAGAAACTGCTGAAAAAATGAATCTGTGTGTTGCCTTTCTATTTTGTCCTTTCCTTCAACACCACCCTAATAACGAATAATCAAATCAATTGAATTATATAATCTCGATGTCATTTGAACCAACGCTCTTTGCTACATCTCCAAGGCTGCGCCCAAACAGATGCTCCTCTGGGGTATTGCCATAGCCTATCTCTCATCCTTCACTCTGCCTTCTTTCCATCTGCCTTCTTATCCACCAGCAGAGCACTCTTTCTAAAATGCAGATATGATAACATTCTTCCAATGCTCAAAAGATTTCCAGCAACTCACCCTGACTTTCAGACTTAGGTAGAAAATGTTGCAATCAGCTCACCTGCCACTTCATGACCTGCCACTTCTCCATTCACACATTACAACATGTAAACCATGTTTTTTTGTTTTTGTTTTTTTCTGAATATACCATGCTTTTCTAAATCTCTGGATTTGCTTTTGGGTTAATTAGCTCTAGCCCAAAATTTGGTCTTCCTCTGTCTCCAAACTACTTAATGATACTCAAAGCCATTCAACCACAAGGTCCAGAACCCTGGAGTGATTTCAACTTTATCCTTTCCCTCACATACCCCAAGGAACAGTCATTATATCAAATCCTTTCTAATATTTGTAAAATTCCCTAGAACTATTGGCTTCTTTTTTTGCTTTCACTAACACACTATTGTTTCAACTTTTTTTTTTTTTTAAAGATTTATTTATTTATTTAATTTCCCCCCCCTCCCCTGGTTGTCTGTTCTTGGTGTCTGTTTGCTGCGTCTTGCTTCTTTGTCCCCTTCTGTTGTCGTCAGCGGCACAGGAAGTGTGGGCGGCGCCATTCCTGGGCAGGCTGCTCTTTCTTTTCACGCTGGGCGGCTTTCCTCACGGGCGCACTCCTTGCGCGTGGGGCTCCCCCACGCGGGGGACACCCCTGTGTGGCACGGCACTCCTTGCGCGCATCAGCACTGCGCATGGCCAGCTCCACACGGGTCAAGAAGGCCCGGGGTTTGAACCGCAGACCTCCCATATGGTAGACGGACGCCCTAACCACTGGGCCAAAGTCCGTTTCCCTCAACTTTTTATCTCATATTTTAACAGTTATAATAGTCTCCTGATGGGTCTAACAGGATTACCCCACTCCATGCAAATTTAACCATGTCAATGCACTGTGTAAATTCAGCCATGGCTCCCTGTGGCCTTTCGCCTCTTTGCACAGCATACTAGCCCCTTTTCGACCTGAGCTGTCTTCCATCTTTGTCTTCCAGAAGCCTCCTCCTAACTCTAGCAAACTGGTCATAGTGAATTTGAACATTTTAGTCTCCACAACTCTGTGGTTGCTCGTGCATGAAGTACCTTCTCTCTCTGGTCATGGGACTTCCTCTGTTGGTATTCATCTTTTAAAAATGTAACATCTTCCTATATATCCCTTCATATGTCATAAAATCAATAGCAAATCAAAATAGAGCATGAACCACATTAATCAGAAATCTATGTAATCATATGTGAGATTAAAGTGATTTATTAATGTTTACAGTGAGCAGTACAGTTTTTCATAGAAAGGAAGACTAAACCTACTTTGAATAAAACCTACTGTGAAATTTAGTAACATTTGAGAATAATTTTTATTGCCAGGGCAATGACCAAGACTCCTTAGAAAAGTGTAAAGATGATGAAACAGAAAATGAAAAAACTATTTGGAACTCAAAACTCTATTACATACCATGGATATCCTCAGGAGGACTATAGATGTTGCTGAAGTTAATGTCTCACAATACTAAGTAAATGGTTAATGGAGTCTATTGATTGCAGGAAGAATCCCATCAAGTAAGATGAAAATAAAAAGATTGAGTTTTAACTGCTTATCTCAAAAATTACATTTTCTTAAACCAAAAAATAACAAAAACTCTGCAGTTCTTCCTACATGCTCAAGGAAAACTCTAAGTCTATGTGAAGTCAATTTCACTAAACAATGTGAAATACTGCCAAATCTCATATTAGTGGATTTTTAAGAGGACACATATTCCTAGAACCTCAGTGATATGTGGAGGTGTTTGGATTCTACTGGTTATTCAGTAAATTCTTGCTAAATCTGCTCAATGAACCAAAAAGAATGTTATTCTCATTTTTATTTAGAGGAAACTGAGGCAAAATTATGTGTGGGTAATTTGCCAATGGCCTCATTTATTAAATAGTAGAGGCCAGAGTATAACCCAAACTATAATATTTACAGCCTTTTTAAAGAGGTCAGACATAAGTGAAGAAACTGTTCAAGTATTTCACTTATATTCACAGAAGGGTTTTCATGCAAATTGGAAAAGTTGAAGCAGAGAATTTTTTAAAAATGTATTAATACATAAACCTAGGTTTATAAAGAATTCTTCTTTCAGAATTTTTCTATCAGGGACTAAGTAACATATATAATTATACAGGTTGCAGAGCAGCTCTAAATATATTAACTTTAATCAGCGAAAAATATCAAGCTGCCAAGATTCATTTAATGCAGAGAGGACAAATATGTTCAAGACATGCTTTAATTTATGTGACATGCAGCAATAGTTATAATAATCAGAGAGCGGAAAGAAATATATATTACTAAATTCAAATTACTTCATATTTTCCATGGATGGTTGAGCTTCAATCTGGATATTTTAAATGTCTTATTCACTTACTTTTGAACATCAAAACTGAAGCTAAGAAAGGCATGCAATGCTATAATATTCTTTTTGGCTACACATATATTTGGTCACAAATGTAAAACTTAATTTCAGAGAAATAGGCAATACTTGCTCCTCCCAAAGGCTTTTCATGTATTTTTAAGAGAAAACAATAATGTATATCTTCTTACTTCCCTGTTAAATAGAAAATGCAGTGCCCATGATACAAGAACCACTTAACGATGTGAATTCAGTTTGTTTTAATTTCCAAAGGTTTTACTATGTGCCCAGTTGTGAGAGATGGATTAGTCATAAAAGAAGGCAGGGTAGCTAAAACCCAGTGGTCAATCTGAGACAGACATACTCTCCATGGGTTTATGTATGGTTGGGGAAGTGAAATCATATTTAATATTCACAAACATGTAGCTACTAAACTCTTGTTAAGAGATGAGAAAGAAAAGGTGTTTATTTGGAAGAAAATATATGAACATGTACAACTTAGGTAGCATTCTGAATCCAGAGCTGCAGAAGATTTTTTATTGCCTCCAACTGGCTGGAATTTAAACATATTTTGTACATTTTCTAAAGTGTATTGCCTTGCACAACAGAGTAATTCTCAAATGTGGACTATTTGTTTAGTGTCCATTCATTTTAGGATTCTGTTTACTCCTGTCAGTTAAGCTCATATTTAAACTTTGCAAAACCTTGATGCAGGGGAACAAATGTTAATGCAGTCAGAAACAGCTCTAAGTTCCATAGCAGCTCTGTAAATAATTTAGGATGACATGATTTAATCTTCTCTACCAGAAAAACAATACAGTCAATAAAAACCCATTAGGGATGTTTAGACTGATCATTGTATTTTAAGGAAAAATTTATCTGTTGTTGAAATTCACAACATTCATGAGAATAAAGGCAATGATATAGATGTGGAGGGAATTTTGAACCTCTTTCCCCAAATTATCTTTAAGTAAATGAATAAACCGAGGCTGAAAGTAGTTTAATAACTGAAAAGTGCTGCAGTTCACATGAGTCAGATTATTTTTTGGTAAGATGTTTAATGTTTGTTTTGCTTTTTATTTATCTTTCTGTTCTAGGTCAGAAAATGCCACGGTAATATCAAGAGGAGATAATGGTAGCCAAAATAAGATATAGGCTTCCATGCCTAATTTCATAGTGCATTCAGAAAAGAATCCTCCTAAAATATACAGATATTTAAAAATTACATAATATGAATTTTATATCCAAAAAATTCTATGTATTTGTATGAATCTCAGGCTCCTTTTTTTGAAATTATATCTTGTCTGCATTCATCTTTTGTGTTCCAATAAAAACAGAGATACTTATAAAGAAAAGTAATCAAATATGAATTTGGAGGCAGACACTAATATTGCTTGAAAGAACAAGTTTTCAACAGAGTTGCAAATAGGTAAATGAGACGATGTTCTGATCTGATTTGTTCTGACATATCTGCAGGCAGAATGCTTTTCAAGTAATTGCTGTGGACGGGGTCTGCAGTGGGATTATTCAGTGCCTCTCTGCTGAAGACTGTATTGACTGGCTACAAGCAATAGCAACTAATATTTCAAACCTCACAAAGCACAATGTAAGTAGTGATCTAAGAAATGTATGGTCATAGAGCTCCCCAACTTTTCAAAAATTCTCCAACATAAATTTAAATTTGCATTACCTGCTTGGTGTTCTAAGAGTAAGTCACCTTACATCTGTCATTAAAGCTCTTTGGCAATACTTATTGAAAAATAAATAGTTCTCTATCCTGAGAATTCTAGGCTGACTTATCACTTCAAGAATATTTTCACATGTAGTTTTCTATCCACAAATATCATTAGCATCTGCATCATTTAAGTAAATGAAAATAAATATTTATCATGTAATCACTAAATGTATTTAACTATATGAAATTTGGAAAGAAGTTGTGAGAAGTACTGATTGATCTTTAGAGATGTTGGAACTGCAGCTAGAATTGTATGAAAAAGTAGGAGTATAGTGTGAAGTTAGCAAGGAGACTGAAGGTTATACCTGGGATGATACTGGCCCAAGGACAATCAGAATGCATCGCTCTACTTTTTCTCTCTTTCTACTACAAAAGATTCTCCATTCCTATGTCTCTTTATTTTCATTGTCTTCTCATCACTATATTAAAAAAATTAAAAAGACTTTCTCCTTGCTAGTTTCAAGGATAATGTAGTCTAGCACAATATGCAAAACTATAAACCTCACCTCACCAAGTATTGATTATTCAATGTGATTCTATTTTAGCAAAAACAACTAGATACCATAGTTGCCTTGTTTGTAATAAGTTCCTCTGTTCACACTTGCTTTAAGTTATACATTTTATGTTATGCTTGGGATATTGGGGAAATCCTAGAGGAAAAGTCTAAAGTATGAAAGATCAGACAGAAGTTCATAGCTTCCTCACCAACTCATTCATGGACAAGACTCTCTTTTCATAAATGACTCTCCAGACCCAAGTATCTTAGCACAGATTTTGCTTTGAAATTTAGGCAAAAACCATGACAAACATGTCTTTCTTAAAGATAGGCTGACTGTTAACCATTAAAAAAGGCAGCTTGATTCCAGTTTGTGGCTATAGCAAGCAATATCTTCAATGTCTGTGCACATGTCTCTCAGATTGTTAACTGATGAGATTCTCTCAGAATGAAATCGAGGGTGCGGGGGGATGTATGTGTTCAATGTGACCACACAAGGCCACATATTTTCTATATGCCAGTTCCTTTGAACTCCCAACTTGCAGTGGTTGGCAGGTCTCTTGTTACAGAATATTCTCAGAATTCGGGGTCATCCTGTCTTGTTTTCTTTTTTGACTATTTGGTTTTATTTTTTTAAATTGACTCATTGCAGTGAGAATGGTGATGGGTGGATTATTTGTTGGATACCGCAATACGTGTGGAGATACGGAGGCTTACTCAGAGCATCTCTGAACAAACAAGGCTGACCTGGGCATGGAGAGCCTGGACAGACTTCCCCATCTCTGATAATTGGGTGGTATTGCCCTACTAGAGTCACAGTTCCAGCAGAAGGCAGTAGGTTTCATATTAACAACAAAAGAAACACAAATGCAATTTGAGTTCAGCCAGTGCTTCCTTGAAGATCATGTCTTTCTTACCCTGACTTGCAGAGATGTGCTCAGGCTTAAAGAAAAATACCTCATGGGGGCATTGACTCTATTTCATTCTGTGCAACAGACTGCCTAAAAAGCAACCACGGTCTATTTATGAGAAATATACATATGTTTTTAAAAAGAACAGAAGGCTAAACTTTAAATTCTAACTTAACTTCTATACCTTTATCCAAATTTGCGTTGACCTAAAATCCTAGAAAGGTTATTATGGAAATGGTTTCTTCAGAACATATGTTCAGTTAGAATGTTTAGATCCAGTCAACAAGCATAGTAAAGCCTATGTCTTTCTTTCTAAAGTGACAGACACAAATTTCTCTACCTTCTGCAAGAATAAGGAAAGAAACCTCAAATCTCATTTTGGTTTTTCACCCCTGAAAATGGGCAACTTTTCTATACTACGTTTTTTTTTTTCTTGTTGAGAAATCTATGTGTCTATTATGATAATGTTGCTACATTATATTAAAATGTGTCTGGTGTTTCTTCAACCTGCTACGCTTACACTCTGATTGCATGTCCTTTTGATCTTGTAATCAGTTCTCACTCAAAAGTACTAATGATTGCAAACTATTTAATATGTAATGTGATACAAAAATATTGAAATGTTATTAGTCATAGAGACAAAAATGCATGAAGTTCGCACAGACCTCAGTGATGGCACAATGTCTTGACTGATGATGCAATTGATACCCCTAAAAAGTATCAAAGAAGACATTAAGAGAGATTGACAGTACCTAGAATAGTATGCTTAGGATAGTAAGGTCTTAATTCTCTCTTAATGATTTTTATTCTTTTAGATTAAAAAAAACAATAATATCTCTTTTGCTTTATTTGTAAATTCTCTGATATGTGTAGATTGGTATAAATCTTGCTCTGAAGAGTTTGCCTGGTATTAATAGGTACAAAAAAGGAAAATATTCAGATAAATATCTGAGACTCAAGAGATTACCATGCATACAAATAAATTTGAGGAGAAAAGATCAATTGGAAAATTCATATAAAATATGAAGTAAAAAGTAAAACAGATCATATCTTATTAGAAATAATATGAAAATACTTCTATATGCACATATAATGATTAGAAGGAAAATGAGAAATGTTAAAAACCATAATATTGCAAAGTGGATGTGGCTCAAGTAATTGGGTTCCCACCTACTTCATAGGAGATCCTTCATTCAGTTCCCAATACTTCCTAATGAAGACAGTGAGCTGGTGCGATGGGCAGGCATGGCTAGCTAATGCAAAAAGAGACAAAAGGAAGGAAACATAGTGAAAGACACAACAAAGCAGGGAGTAGAGGTGGCTGAAGCAATTAGGCACCTCACTCTCACATGGGAAGCCCCAGGTTTGGTTTCCGGTGCTTCCCAAAGAAACAAGAAGAACAGACACAGAAAGTGCAAAACAAAGAGGAGGTGGGAAGAAATAAATAAATTTTAAAAATCTTAATTAAAAAAAAATGAATCTTATTTTACTGAACAGGACATTAGGAGAATAGACAAAGGACAAGCTTATTATTGAAACAAAGTGCTAACTATTCTCATTTCCCTTTGCTCACCAATTTCCAGTAGTAATACTTTTATGAAACATGAAGATTTTCACATTTTTCTTTATGTAGAAATGTCATGTAAATGTAGGTATTGCCTGAAAGTTTCCTTCTTCCAAAATGTCACTGAATATAAATTAATTTAAAAATATAAATAATTTTATATTTCAACAAACACAATTTTAAATTGTGTTTTATCTTTATTTAGGTTAGCTCCAAAATATTGATGATTTGTCTAGTAAATAGTGTATAGTCTGATGAAGATGTTTTAAGGATTTGTGTTAAGCCCAAGCTTATATAGGAATCCAACTCATTTTACTTAAAATATATGCTCACACATTGTAAAAGGAGGCATGGTAGAAACAACAATGTAAAACTGAAGACTAGCAAAAGCTTCACCCAGTTCCTGTTGGGCAGTAGCTGCTATTTTGGTAAACTTGAATAGATTTATAGAGATAAAAGTCATGAATTATAAAATACAGAACTTGCTTCAAATCAAAATTTTTCTGTCATTCTATTTGATCAAATATGTGATCAAGTATCTTTAGAAAATGTTTAACTTTTATTTTCATGATTACTCATATGGAATAATTAAAGTTCTCGTGAAAATTCAGATTTCTCAGACAAGAATATATCATTTTAGAATCTTAGAACTTGCTGTTCTTTTTAGAGCAAAAGACTGATTTATGTAACAACACAAGTTGCATAATTTACTTTGAAATTTAATTCATTACATAGTTATTAATATCTACCTCTGTGACAAAGGTTCACAGAATGGTAGCTACTACATAAAAATGTCACTGTTGACAAGTATCTTAATAGACACAAACACATAATCAATTGATGATACCACTTATATGTGGAAGAGTATAAGTAAATACCAACAATGTGAAAATGCATGTAATTTTAGGAAAATGATGATGATTGAATTTGGAAAGTACTTTTTTAAAGATCATACAGCTTAGCAATGAATCTGTGCATCTTCTTAAGCCATAACATAGATGCATTACTGAAAAATAAACAAATTATGTTTGAACATTTAGTTAAAATGAATGAAATTTATTTTGGGAATTTTTTATTTTATTTTGTGTAGTAATTTGATAAAATATATTCCATGTGAATCCTATAATTATATTTTGTACTCTAATCATGCTGAAACAGAGGGACAGTTGTCAGTACAATTTGGAGATTTCAGCTTGATTTCTGTAATATTCCAGATGAGAGGTTTTCCTTAAGTGCTGTCCAATATTCAATAATTGCCCAGAGGTATTCAAATAAGGAGTAGGTATAAATTAGCATTGTGATCTTCAACTAGGTATTCTGATACCCTCACATATCTCAATTACCTTCACATTGTGATGCAAATTTTGTTTTTTAAAAACATTTAGCTTTGATGGTTGGAAAGTTCCATGCATTTGAGCAAACAATCATGAGATTTTATAGGTGGGAAAAAAAATTAGTGAAAAGATTTGAATTCTAGTTCAAATTCTACAACAAAACCTTGAGAAAATAATTTAAAATTTATGTTCTCTAAATTTTCAAATGGCATATTTGCCATGGGGAAATTTGCCTTTACTTCCTGTTTGAAATATATGTATGGGAAATCTATACTTGAATTCATTGAAAACAGAAATAAGTACACAGTATAAAAAGATGACAGAAAATTAATAAGCACTATGATATTGACAGTAATTTTAACTTATCAATTTGTGTTAATAAGAAAGAGCAGGATATCCAGAGAATAGCTCCACAGAATAAAACTGAATCACTCTGAAAAAATAAATATTTGTAATAGTTTTCTAAGGCTGCTGCATAACAAACTTGATGACTTAAAACAAAAGACAGGGATTGTGTGCAGATGGTGACAAATTAGGCAGATAATGCTCAGATCTCTCAAAAAAACAATAGAGAAAGAGCCAAAAGCTGCCCAAGAGTTCTGTTTTGAGGGTCGGCAGCAGGACAGGCTTCATAACTCCCAGGAGGGTAAGTGACAGAGAGATGATGCAGCCAAAACAAAAAACTGTGAGTTACTAAACCTCCCAGCCACTGGGAAAGGCTCCCCTTTCTGACCCCTGAGATATTCAACTGCAGTAAAACACTTGGTGCATTGCAACTGACTGAGAGTAGAGAAGAAGTCTTCCTCCCTGGCAGTTGTTAAAAGGGAAAAGGGAGGAAGAGTCAGGGGGGAGGAAGATTATTCAGTGACTTTGGCCAGCAGAGCCCACTTTGAATCTCAGCTCTGACCAAACAAAAACAAAGGAAAACCAAGAGAGATACACCTCTGTGGAAAGGTGCAACAACAAGCATGATCTGCTAGAAACTACATGGACAAAAGAAATTGGCCATTACAGTAAATTCACCATCATATCAGATGCCTAGACAACAGCAAAAATTTATAAGCTATACCAGAAAACAGAAAGAGATGGCCCCATCAAAAGAACAAATGAAATATCCTAAAGAGATTCAGGGTTTAAAACAATTATTCAATGATAATCACACAACTCTCCTAAATCAATTTAAAGAATTGAAAGAAAATATGACTAAAAAGATCAAGGATATTAAGAAGACACTGGGTGAGCATAAAGAGCAATTTGAAAGTCTACAAAGAAAAGTAACTGACCTTATGGAAATGAAAAACACAACTGATGAGATTAAAAATATATTAAAGGCACATAGAGCAGATATGAACTGCTTGAAGACAGAATTAGTGATTTCAATGACAGAACATATGAACTGGAAAAAAAGAAGGGAGAAGAGAATGGGGGAAAAAAAAAAGGAACAGGGTCTTAGGGACTTGAATGACAACATGGAATGCAAAAAACAAAAAGCAAAAAAAACATACATGTTATTGTTTTTCCAGAAGGAGAAGAAAATAGAAAAAGAGCAGAAAGAATATTTAAGGAAATAATGACTGAAAACTTCCCAATCCTTATGAAAGGTATAAATATAAATATCCAAGAAGGACAACACACCCCAAACAGAATAAGCATGAATAGACATACCCTAAGACACCTATTATTGAGAATGACAGATATCAGAGATAAAGAGAAGATTTTGAAAGCAGCAAGAGAAAACAAAGCATCATATACACAGGAAACTTGGTAAGATTAAATGCTGACCTCTAATCAGAAACCATGGAGGAGAGAAGAAAGTGGTATGATGTATTTAAGGTACTGAAAGAGAAAAACTTCAAGCCAAGAATTCTGTATCTGGCAAAGCCATTCTTTAAAAATGAAGGGGAGTTCAAAGTCTTCACAACAAAAAAAATACTGAGAGAATATGTTACCAAGACCAGAATTACAAGAGACACTAAAGAGAGTGTTGCAGCTTGAAAGGAGAAAACAAAGGCAAGAGACTTGGAGAAGAGTGTAGAAATGAAGAATATTAGAAAAGGTAAAAAGATAGACTATAGTATATGATACAGCAACAGAAAGCCAAAGGCCAATGTGGATGAATTAAGTAATGCTTTTAGAGTAATAACTTTGAATGTTAATGGCTTGAACTACCCAGTCAAAAGACACAGGTTGATAAAATGGATTAAAATATATGACCCATCTATATTTTGTCTAGAAGATACTCACTTCAGACATAAGGACACAACCAGGTTAAAAGTGAAAGGTTGGAAAAAGATATTCCATGCAAATGGTAGCCAAAATTAGCTGCAGTAGGGATACTAATCTTGGACAAAATAAATTTTAAAAGAAAACTGTTATAAGGAATGAAGAAGATCATTATATATTATTAAAAGAAGCAATTCAACAAGAAGAATGAACTATTCTAAATATTTATGTATCTAACCTCAGTGCCCCAAGATACATGAAGCACACACTGGCAAAGTTGAAGGAAGAAATGGATTTCTTTTCAATAATACTTGAAGACTTCAATACACCACTCTCAATACTGAATAGAACATCTGGACAGAGGATAAGTGAAACAGAGAACTTGAATAATATGATAAATGAACTAAAGCTAATGGACATCTTATAGAGCCTTGCACCAGAAAACAGCAGGATATACATTTTTTCAAGTTCTCATTGATCCTTCTCCAAGATAGACCATTTGTTGGGTCACAAGAAAAGTCTCAGTAAATGAAAAAGATTTAAATTATACAAAAAGCTTTCTCTGGTCATAATGGAATGACGATGGAAGTCAAATAATGGACAGAAAAAAGGAAAAATTCACAAAAATATGTAGATTAAACAACACAATCTTTAACAACCAGTGGGTCAAAGAAGAAATTGCAAGAGAACTTAGCAAATATCTTGAGATGAATGGAAATGAGAACACAACATATCCAAACCTATGGGACACCACAAAGGCAGTGATGAGATGGAAATTCATAGCCCTCAATGCTTACAGTAAAAAAGAAGAAAGAGCTAAAATTGAAGATCTAACTGCACACTTGGAAGAACTAGAAAAATAACAGCAAACTAATCCCAAACCAAGGCAAAGGATAGAGATAAAGATTAGAGCAGAAATAAATGAAATCAAGAACACACACACGCACACAAAAACAATAGAGGGTATCAACAAAACCAAAAGTTTGTTTTTTGACATCAACAAAATTAACAAACCCTTATCTAGACTGACAAAGACAAAAAGAGAAAAGATGAATAAATAAAATGAGAGGGGGAACATTACCACTGATCCTGTAGAAATAAGAAAGGTCCTAAGAGGATATTATGAACAACTGTATGCCAAAAAACTAGAAAGTGTAGATGAGATGGACAAATTCCTGGAAGCACAAGAACCACCTACACTGACTTTAGAAGAAATAGAAGACCTCAACAAACCAATCACAAGTGAAGAGATTGAAACCATCATCAAAAATCTCCCAAAGGTGGGACCAGATGGTTTCATAAGTGAATTCTTCCAATCACTCAAAGATGATGCAATAACAATCTCACTTACATTCTTCCAAAAATTGAACAGGAAAGAATGCTATCAAACTCATTCTGTGTAGCAAAAACCACCCTATACCAAAACCAGATAAAGATACTATAAAAACAATATTACAGACCAATATCTCTGATGAATATTGATGCAAAAATCCTCCACAAAATACTTGAAGACAGAATCCAAATGCACATTTAAAAGAGTTAATACGCCATGACCAAATGGATTTTACTCCAGGTACACAAGGGTGGTTCAACCCACAAAAATTAATTAGTGTAATAAGCCACATTAATAATTTGAAGGGAAAAATCACATGATCCCTCTCCATTGATGCAGAAAAGGCATTTGCCAAAATACAGCACCTTTCTTGATAAAAACATTCCAAATGATTGGAATTAAGAAGCTCTCTCAATACGGTAAAGTGCACATATGAAAAACCTATGGTAGTATTGTACTTAATGGTGAGAAACAGAAAGCTTTCCTACTGAAATCAGGAACAAGACAAGGATGCTCACTGTCACCATTATTATTCAATATTGAGCTGGAAGTTCAAGGTAGAGCAATTAGGCTAAACAAATAAAAGACACACAAATAGGAAAGGAAGAAGTAAACTTTCACTATCTGATGATGTGATCCTATACCTGGAAAATCCTGAAAAATCTATGACAAAGCTATTAGAATTAATAAACAAGATAAGCAAAGTGGCAGGATACAAAGGTAACATGCAAAAATCAATAGCTTTTCCATATGGTACTAATGTGCAATCTGCAGAGGAAGTCAGAAAAAAATTCTATTAATAATAGTGACTAAAACAGTCAAATATTTAGAAATAAACTTAAGCAATGACATAAAGAACCTGAATTCAGAAAACTGCAAAGCATTGCTAAAAGAAACTGAAGAAGACTTAAATAATTGGAAGGGCAGGCCTTGTTCATGAATTGGAAGACTAAATATTGTCAAGATGTCAATTCTCCCCACACTGATTTACAGATTCAATGCAATCCCAATAAAAATCCTAACAGCCTTTCATGCAGAAATTGAAAAGCTAATAATCAAAATTTTTTGGAAGGGTTAGGGGCCCAGAAGAGCAAAAGCAGTCTTAAAAAAAGAAGAAAGTTGGAGAACTCTTACTTTCTGATTTTAAAACATATTACTTGACTACAGTGGTAAAAACAGCATGGTACTGGCATAAGAACAGACATATTAACCAATGGAACCAAATCAAGAACTCAGAGATTGACCCTCATATCTACAGTCAAGTGATTTTTCACAAGGCTGTTAATCCCACCCAGCTGGGCCAGAACAGTCTATTCAATAAATGGTGCTGGGAGAACTGGATAGCCATCTCCAAAAGAAAGAAAGAAGACCCCTACCTCACTCCTTATACAAAAATTAACTCCAAGTGGATTAAGGACTTAAATATAAAAACAACCACCACAAAACTCCTAGAAGAAAATGTAAGAAAGCATCTTCAAGATATTGTGGTGTATGGTAGTTTCTTAAACCTTATGCCCAAAGCACGAGAAACAGAAGAAAAAATAGATAAAAGGGGCTTCCTCATAATTGAACGCTTTTGTACCTCAAAGGACTTTGTCAAAAGTGTGAAAAAGCAGCCAACTTAAAGGTAGAAAATATTTGGCAAGCATATATCTGATAAGGGTTTAATATCCATGATATGTAAGGAAATTCTACAACTCAACAATAAAAAGATAAATTATCCAATTGAAAAGTGGGCAAAAGACAATTATCCAAAGAAGAAATACAAATGGTGGAGAAATGCGTGAAAAAATGTTCAACATCACTAATGATTAGGGAAATACAAATCAAAACTACAATGAAATACCATTTCCACCTATTAGACTGGCCACTATAAAGAAGTTGGAAAATGTAAATGTTGGAGAGGATGTGAAGAGATAGGAATGCTTATTCACCATTGGGGGTATATAGAATGGTACAGCCACTGTGGAGGACTGTTTGGGAGTTCCTAAGGAAGTTGGATATATTCTTGCCAAAGGACCAGCCAATACCGTTGCTAGGTGTATTTGCAGAAGAACTGAGAGTAGTGACACAAATAGATATCTGCACACCAATGGTCATAGCAGTGTTATTCACCATAACCAAAAATTGGAAACAATTTTACACACAATGGAATATTATGCAGAGGTAAGAAGGAATGAAGTCATGAAGCATATGACACTATGCATGATCCTGGAGGAGATTATGTTGAGTGACACAAGCCAGACACAAAAGGACAAATACAGTATGATTGCCCTATTATGAACTAAATATATTATGTGAAATATGAACATGCATAGAATTGTATATATAAGTCTCTTTTTCTTTGAAGATAAACAAATGTAAGTTAATAGATTGAAATGTTAATATCAGACCAAATAAAACACATTATACTATTGAAGGAGACCAAATACAGAATATTACATGTTGCTGATTCCATTTATATAAAATTGAAATATAAATCAATTTATAAAGATGAAAGGAGATTAGTGGTTATGTAGGTTTGATTAAGGAGTGCTAAGTGGTTTGGATCTTTTTTTCTTTTGAGTAATGAACTTGTTCTAAAATTTTTGAAATGATGAATGTACAACATTGTGATTATACTAAAAGCCATTGATTAAACACTTTGGATAGAATAGCCAGAAACAGCAGTTTTGTACACCCGAGAAAGCATAGAGAGATTGAGAAGTGAGGAGTTTCATTGTTTGTTTATTGGTTTTTTTATTATTATTATTGAAGTAATGAAAATGCTTTAAAAATAATTGAAGTGATGAATGTACAATTATGTGATTATAGCAAATTCCATTGATTATACACTTTGGATGAATTGTATGCTTTATTAATATTTATCAGTAAAATTGGTATTAAAAAAGAAATGTATTAAAATTGGTATTAAAAAAATTTTATTTTCTCACAGTTGTGGATGCCAAAAGTCTGAAATCAAGGTGTCAGTAAAGTTGTACTCTCGAAAGAGATTTCAGGAGGAAAATCTCTTCTTTATCCCTTCCAGCTTCTAAAGGCACTTAGCATTCCTTGACTTGCAGTTACAACTCTCTATTTCTGCTCTGGTCCATAAATGCTCCTCCACTGTGTTTCCTTCCTTCTCTTCTGTCTTTTATAAGGGCAAATGTAATTGGATTTAAAGCCCACTTGGATATGCAGGAAGATATTCTTGTATCAAGATCCTTAACAAAATTATATCTGTAATGACCTTTTTTGCAAATAATATAACATCCATAAGTTTGAAGAATTAGGACTTGGATATATCTTGGCGGTGACCAAAACTCAACACACTGCAATTATCCAAACCATATCTAGAGATAAAATGTAAAATTTCCTAACAGATGCATGTTCTAATTGTTGTCAGGTATAATCAAGATTTTAATATCAACTTATTTTCCCAAGTTGTTAGCACCTATCTTTAAGTTAAATTAACATCAATCAGGGTCTTAAGGAATTGATATATGTATGTGTATTTATCACTAGAACTAGTGAAGGTACAGGCCTTAAGTCATTAGTGGTATAGTGTATATATGTAATTTGGAAAAGTAACTGAGATGAATATTTTATAATTTTGAGAAAATATAGATCATGCATAGAATCCAATTCATAAATAATGTTTTTTTGAGGAAACGAAAGTTTTGTGTTCAATAACTACATAGGTTCTTTCAGCTAAGGAATAAGGATACATATTTTGCTTGCCATTTATATTCATGGGATTACAGAGCTTATTGTATGGCTTCATATATTTGGAATTAACTTAAGTTTTAATGATATATTTTGTTTTAGCTAACTTACCCCATAAAAAGTGTTTTTTTTTAAATAATCTTCATCAATATTTAAAGATATCATAAACAATATGATAAAAAAGAAGATAACCCTAAGCACAAGGACTATAATGTATGAAAAATAATCCTAATATATGGTGTTTTTCCTGATTCTTTATATTTCTGTCATACCAGCAAAATAAAAATAGGATTATTCTTGATATTATGAAGAGGATGTTCTGAAAAATGTACTCAAAATCCTGAAATCATGAAGCAATTTTCAATTCATCAAATTCTAAAGTTCTAAAAAGTTACAGTTGGAGATCTTATCAGGAAAAGGCAAATACAAATGTTGTTGTTTATACTCTAAAATAATTACTTTGTAATTTCCATAGGCTTTTCAATGGTATTTTAAATATGTACACATATTCTGTTTATTTTCCTCTGACTAGACCCCAATACCCCACGTTTTTGTGAGAATTCTTACCTATTAAGGAAGATCAAAGTGTCTGGACTTTACTCCAAGCTTTTACTAGTCAATACAGATGTCTAGTTAAAACAAAATAAGTCATCCCAGACACCTGGGTGTTGTTGTTGTTGTTATCTTGTCCACCTGGTCTAGTTCTTCTTGGTCCCTAATCTCTGGGCTTTTAGAAAAGAAGTTAATTCATTGAAATTCTAGCCTGGGATGGCACCAGAAAAGCCCAGTTGGGGGTAGGGAATGAACAGAGGCCCAGAAAAAGTGCACTTTAGAAACATTAGAAATACGTCTAAATAAGGCTGAAAGGAAGGGATGTTTATGGGGAGGGGGGTGTTAGCGGTTAATCCATCAGTGAAATTAGCCACCCTTGGGCAGGATGTAACAGAAATGGTCAAAAGAAAGATTAACCCTCTACTTTCAGAGAGCCTGGGGACGTGGACGGGGGTTGACAAAGATCCTGGTCTTCCTCAGTGAAAGAAACAATTCAAACTTCTTCTTGGATAGGAAGGGAGGGCCAAGTTTTATGCAGCTTTTCCAGGTGGCAAGGGCAAGGGACCTCCCATCCCCACAATGCGGACGAGATAACTGTACAAAGAAATTCTCACCCAGACACAGCATAATGAAACTTCAGGAAAATAAATAAATAAAAGAAAGAAAACATAATAAAAGCAGCTATCGGGAGTTGTGGGATGTCAGTTACAAAGAGCCGTGACTTCCGTTTTGCTTGGACTCTTCCTCTATTTGTCACCGGCTGTCTGATCCCCTCCTGTGCCGGCTTGCATGAAGCCTGCTGGGGAGTGCCATACAGACAGGCACTGAGGCCATGAATTCAGTCCCCTTAAGAAGGAGATTCCTGCCAACAACCTCATGAGCACTAGGGCAGTCTCCAGGGTAAATAGGGCTTACCCTGAAGAGATTTGTGAGTGTGACTTTGTGCTAATGGTTGGACTCCAATGAGCAACACAGAAGACCGATACAGTTTTTGAGAAACAGTATCAGCAAAAATCTTTGTCTGTATAAATTCATAGTAATTTCTTGCAGAGTTTGAGAATCGAATGGAATTAAAGTACATCACAGTAGCAATATCATGCAAGTCTCAAGAACCTAAATGTGGTTAACATTAAACTTGGGGTGCTTCTCACCCTGTAGCATGGTCTGCACCCATGTGTCGGGTGTGTACTTTTTTCATTTCTTAATAAACTCTTTACTCCGTTGCCTAAAAAAATAAATAAACTTTGATATGTCAAAAATAATTATTTTATTTAATAGACCAACCAATAGCTATATAGTCAACAGTTGTGCACATTTTAAATGAATAGAATAAAAAGTGGCAAAAATGCTAATATCAACTATAGAAAACCACCAAAGAAAGAAAAAAAATAGAATAGGTTGGTGATTTGAACACAAATCATATTTGGTTTGAACACAAATATAAGCAATTACAATGACGGTAAATGATCAAATTTTCTTATTTACATATAAAGATTGACACACTGCAAAACAAAGTCAATGACATCAACACCTATATATTTGTTACAAGAGAAAGTATAAAAGGAAGACACTGAAAAGATGGAACTAGAATTATAGAAAACGTACATTAAAATCAATTACTAAAAATGCTTTGGAGCTATGTTAAAATCAGGAAAATGGACTTGGTGCAAAAAGTATACCAAGGATAGAGAAGGTAACTTCTTAATGGGAAAAAGTTTAATTCACTAGGAAGAGGAAACAAAATTTCGAGGTAGTGTGGGTTCAAAAATATGCAATATATAGGATTGAAAAAATAGAGTGGAAAGATCGGAGGGTGTGGGGAGAAAAATTAAAAGAAAAGAAAAAAGCAAACAGAAAATGAAGCCATAACTATAAAATAGTTCAAGTTTATATGTGAGGAAAAGGAAAGAGAAATGATGGATAGTAGAATCAAAAGAGGAAAACAATGGATTCAGGCTAACCCTTCATTTTAGCAGCAGAGGTTCATTATCATATTCTTTTTATCACATACAATGGAAATCTCTCACTGAAGGAGGCATTCAGCTCCTGGTAAGCCTGAGATGCCTCCACAACCTAAATCAGGAATGGGATTGACTTTAATTATCTCTTTTCAATAACTTCCCAGCTTATCTCACTGAGATTCTTTAGGCCCAAAATAGTACTGCTAAGATATGCAACACTCAATATCCATCATGTCATGGGGCTTTTGGGAACTCCTAGGGGAAAAGTCTCAGGTAGGAAAGGCCAGGCAGATACTTATTTATTGAACACGAAAGCTTTGTTTCCTTAACAAAAATTATTTGTAAATTTCAACTCTGTGCAAATAATTCATATTCTCCCAGCTATTCATCTTAGCTGTTTTTCAAAATTGTGTATTTATACTATATCACTATATATTGACCTAAGACCCTTACCTTTACTAGTTCTAGTGAGAAATACAACCTTTAAATGCCACATGTACCCCTAAAAAGAATAACTATGTGAGATTTAAAATTTCCTAACATTTAAAAAATAAACCATTTACAAAGCAAAACTGGAAATTTGAAGTATTATTTAGTTAATAATTCAAAACCAGCATTTAAACTTTTTTATTGAACTTCAACTTTATGCATGATAGCCAGAAAAGTAGCTCTCCAAATAGGTCTACATTCTAATCCCTGGAAATTGTCATTTATATTACATGGCAAAGGGAGCTAAAGTTACTAATCAGCTGACCTTATGCTAGGGAGATTTTTCTGTATTAGCCAGGTGGGCCCAAAGTAATCCCAGATGTCCTTGAAAGTAGGTGAGGCAGGAAGAAGAGAAGCAGAGAGATGGCAGGCTGAGAAAGACTCGGCTCGACATTGCTGGCTCTAAGACGTGGTAAAGGGGCAGTGATCCAAAGAAGGCGGGTGCCACTACACACTGAAAAGGGCGAAGGAACAATTCTCCTTTAGAGACTCCAGAGAGGAATGCAGTCCCCTGGCCTCTTGATTTTATCTGAGTGCGATGCTGTTAGGACTTCTGATCTACAGAATGGTCAGATAATACATTTGTGGGGATTTTAAGCCTCTCGGTTTATTGGATTGTATTACAGCAACAATAGAAAATGAGCACAGCACCTATTCACCCTCAGCCAAATCCACTTGCATAGTTTTTGTTTGTTTTTTAATGTAAAGCTTGGGGTTATCTTGAAAAACATACCTTTACTCTTATCACATTAACTCAGAATAACTATAAAGTACACGTGCTTATATCTGTAAACAACCTGGTGTTTATCTTATCAATTACTCCAAGTACAAAGCAGCCTATACAAACATTGTTTGAGTTCCGAGATTCATTGAAAGAAAAAATATTACTAAAGAGTTCAAGCATACTGAAAAAGGATTTTCTCTGGGTTTGGGGGAAAAGCGTGTTCTTTTAAGTGCCTGGAAAAGCTTTGGGATAACACAGACGAGGAGGAGAACAAAGTACCCAAGTGTTGGGTCAGAACTTCGAGGCTTGAAGAGCCAGCACAGCTGGTCCAGCCCTCAGATCTGACGGGCGATGTGAGTGAAGCCGGGGGGTTACGCGAAGAGGAGACGTGGGGAGACGTGGGGAGCGGAGAGGACTGGTGCCTGGCTCGGGAGGGCTGGAAGCGTCCTACCTGGCTAGTCGGATCAAGCCGGGGCAGAACGACGGCGCCTTCTCATTTTCAGCACTTAGGACAGCGAATACTCAAGAAAGGTGAAATGACGAGTGAATGAGTGAATCAATATTTGTTTGAAGGAGAGACTGCTGAGAAAGAGAAGAAAATGAAGAGGGAAAGGGAGTGAATGTATGGAGCTACAACTCCGTGTTAAGCGTTGTAGTGGGAGCTTTACAGGCACTTTACAACTCGTGCGGGAATCACGCCTGCGGGTTTCAGAGGGGAAAGCAGCAATGAGGGAGGCGCTGTCCGTGGTAGATGTTTCCTGCGGGCTGAACTTTACCTGGGGGTGGCTCCCACCATCTGTCCCTCATAAATCTCTGCCTCTGATAATGAAAGGTCTAGAAAACAAATACGTGTTCTTTTAAATAAGTCTTCTTCATAATAACTTATTAAGTGGTCTTCTAAGAATGGAAACACAGAAGACTAGAAAAACAGTGCTTTCCGAGAAATCAAGAATAAATGAACTGTAATACATATCTGTGATAGCATATATGTGATAGTACATCAAGGCAAATATTTTTAAACACCTGTATATTGGACAACTGTGATTCTCAAAAGAGCATATTGACTTCTGGTTTCCTAAAATAGTCTTATTGGAAGGAATCCTGGAGGCCATCCTGCCCCATCTCCCATCCGATTAAGAGACACTTCCAGAAAAGTTTCTTTAGACAGTCCTCTGCTGGAAATCTTTCAATGAGAAGAAAGGCAGTATTTCACAAGGCAAGAATTGAATCTTTGGACAACTCAATATTAAGAAATGCTTCCTTTTACTGAATAAGTTTCTGTCTTATAACTTCCATCCATTTGTACTACTTCTGCCATAGGAAAGACAGAATAATTTAACTTTCTCTTTCATTTGGTAGCTCTTCAAATCTAAAGTGACAAGCATCATATGCCACAGTCAGATTTTTTTTTCCCCCAGTAGAAACATGACTGGCTTCTTTCCTGGACCTCGTTTGCATGCATTCTTGCCTTTTCCCTGTTCTGATCACTCTCAGTGGATATAAAAGCTCTTTAGAATAAGTGCTGGAGAGCCAGTGTACCTTGATGGTTGAGCACCAGCTTCCCATATATGAGGTCCCAGGTTCAATCCCTGGGTCTGGTACTTGTGGGGGGGTGGGGGACTTCTTCTAGAATAAGCACAATATTTAATGATTTATTTAAGTTTTTGTTGTTGATATTGAACTGCACTAAAATATCTTAAACATTTACTTTCTTGACAAATGTCTACTTATTTAAGTATGCATATATACTTTTCATATATTGAAAACACTCAATGGTGTTACATTTTATTATGATGATTACTCAAGGACCATGTTCCACAGTAACTGATATTATATAGTAGAGTAGCAATAGTGCTCAACATTAAAGTTCATGTATGTATTTTATATTTAAACAAAATTATGAGTCAGAAATCCTGACTCTTGCACTGGTTTCACCAATGTAAAAGCATATATATGCACACACACACAAGCTGCATATAAGATAGCACTTACACAAAAGTTAAACTCCTCAGTTTCTTTTCTTTACAAAGATTTGAATGTCACTATTTTTTACTAGACTGCATTGAGATTGAAATAAGATTTTTATACAACTGCTAAATACTTAGGTTGTAAAGTACTAGTTTAAAGATCAGTCAACTATTAAACGTAAGTTGAAGGCTAATATTTCCCCCAAAGTTTTTAGAATAAATCCATATAGGGAAACACAAATAAAATATTGGAGATATCTAAGAAAAATACACAAGTATTAAAAATATACACCTTAAATCTTGCTTCTTAATACACAGAGTACAGTATAGAAAGGAAGAAAAAGAATAACTATGAAGTAGAGACATCTTGTAAACCCTACTCAGCCAGGAGCTAAATGTTAACGTCAACAGGGATAAACCAGGCTGTCAGTACATTTCTTTGGTATGATATGATGAAAATGCGTATATCACTGTTTTCTCTCTCCCCAGACCACACAGTCCTATTCTAATCCTAAAAGAGACATTAGTCAAACCCTAGTTGAGGGACAACAGTACAAAATACCATACATGGACAGTGTGCCTCGAAACTTTCCATGTCACCAAAAACAAAGAAAGTCTGAGATACTGTCACATTCAAGGGATCCTAAGAAGACATGATTATTAATATTCAGTGCAGTCCTGGATTGAGTCCTGAATCAGAAGAGACATTAGACATAAACTAAGGAAATCTAAAAAAAACAAAAAACAAAAAAAACTATGGATTTAAATTAATAATGATGCATCAATTTTGGTTCATTAATTGTAATGAGTATGTCATACTAATGCAAGATGCTAAATAGAAAAAAGTTGGTTACACTCTGTACTATCTTCACAACCAAATATAAATTAATTCTAAAGTAAAAAGTTTATTTAACAAATATGTATATCGAATGATGGTGACCCCAGATATTAGCACATTTTGAGACAATTCATCAGCACCCTGAACATCAACTTATCCATCCATTTATTCATTCAGTAAATATTTTTGAGTTCCTACCATGTCGCTCTGCCAAGGAGTGGGGCTATAGTGGTGAGTAAAAATGGATAGTCTCTGCCCTCAAAGAGCAAACAGGTTTAGGGGGAAAAGGAGACATTAATAAGATAAGCACTTAAGTAAATGTAATATTGAAACTTTGATAGAAAACATGAAGTCGTAAGAGAGGCTGAGTCTGACCCATATATAAAGTTTATATATATAAACAATAGGTAAAGTGTTAAATCAATGAATTGGTGCAAGAAGGCATTCTATACAGAGGGAGCAACATATATGTATACAAGAGAAAAGTAATTATTAGGATTAATCACAGCAGTGAATCAATTTTCACCTGCCAGGGGTTAAATGAGAATGTTTAGGTGAAAGCAAAATTTTCACAAAGCTTAATTTATTTTCTAAAAGTGTTCTTTTAGTTGGGATCTACAGTCTTCTTATATTTGTGGTATTAAAGTGTCCATTATCTTATGAAATCATGGTAATGACACATATATGTTGTTTTATTTGGTATTCTTGTTTAACAAAATAAGACAGTTTACCATAACCCATTACTCCAAATGATTGAAAGGTTTAATGTTCCAAGAAATATATCTCCAAATAATTAAACTAGAGCTTTGCCAAACAGGAAGGGTCAAGAGGTTTCCCAAAATTACTTGGAATTTGAAATTGTTCAGAGTAGATTGTTTAATACTTGGGATGAGTGGAAATGGTGATGTCATTAGAAGAATGAAAAACAATAAAAAGAGGTCAAATTTTGCAAAGTCACCAACACCTATTCCACAAGTGTCTCCAAAGTTGGTCTTTTGTAACTCCAAAATGATTTGTGATATTAATTGACTAAATTACACAAGGATTGTCACATAGCTGCACACAGAAATGCATATAAGAAAAAGAAATATTTACTGAAAGTTAAGGCAATAAATAAGACTGAAATTTGTATGACTAAGTTGGGTAGGCATATAAGCAAGTAGGTTTGAAATGTATTTGTGTATGTTTCACCTGAATCTATGGAGATGTATAACTTCAAAGCACTGTATTGTCTGATCAGTCAAAGGGACTCTAGTTTTCTGCTTTGCCAGACCCTTTCTGAGTTGTGTAAAAAGCATGGGTTTTGGTTTCATCAGAAATGGCATGAAATCATAGCTTCACTGCCTTTGGGTTATGAGGCCTTAGGCTTCCATACTCAAGAAGTTATCTTCTGTCATCAATAAGATTAAATGAAGCAAGTCCTTTAAACATTCTAGCCCTTAAATGATACTAAATATTTGTGATTTTCCTGCTCTCCAGTAGCGTTCTAAGTTAAATGTAGCTCATAGACCTCAATAAATGGCAGTAAGATCATGGTGAGCCAGTGCCCACACAAGGGCCCGTGCAAGTGAATCTCTCAACAAGATGATGACGCATCAGAAGAGAGACAAGGGGCAAGTCAAGGGGAAGCGCAGCAGAGACGGGGAACTGAGGTGGTGCAGTTGACAGGGAACCTCTCTCCCCATCAGAGGTCTCCAGGGTCTAATCCCGGTGAATCCTAGAGGAGAGAAAATGAGAAGAGAAGACAACACAGACAGAAAAAAAGTAGTGGGGGGAGGGGAAGGAGGAAAAATAAATAAGTCTTTAAAAATAAACAAAGAAAGAAAGAAATGGCAGTAACTTCATTTTCCACGAGGTTACATACATTTTTGTGCAATAATGGTTTGAGATTATGAGGGATTATTGCGTGGGTAGCAGAATCTTTGGTGAAACTGGAGGCAACCATTTAAAATAAATATCTAGTAACTACTACACCCTTATTCAGCTGTGGTGTTTAGCAAGCCAGGGATTTATACTTCATTTCTCTCATTAGTAAAAGAAACAGGGACAAAATGCAAAACTCTCTTTTGACATTTGTTTTCATGAATCAATTCTTTCCAATTACTCTTTATTACTACAATGCTAAAATTAATCCTGATTTATAAACAGAATTTCATCTGATATTTTTATTAAGATTACCTATTTACATAGAGGTTTTCCTCTTCTATTCTGAATTATTCAGTATTTATCCTCTTCATTTCATTGATTGGATTGAAATGCCTTTCTATGAAATATATTACCTGTCTGCCTATATATTATTAATATTTTATGATTCACCTTTAAAGTTCCACTGAAAATCAGTGTGATCTTAAGTAAGAATATATGCTTGCTTATGTGAGTGCATCAAACTATCTAGGTCATATTTAGGATGTAAAAAAGAACAGAGACCTCTTGCCCTGTTGCTTATAACAACTAAAAATGCTTTCAGTATTAAATAAAAGAAGCCCTGCCTACTGATGGAGCAAATAGTTGTTTTAAACCCACATCTAATGAGAACCAGGAATGGTGGCATTTGCTGGCTTTGTTTCAGTGGTTGAGAACTTGTGCTCTATCTACCCACCATATTTCCCTCTACCATATTTTGAGTGCTGGTTTTCAGCTTATGCATGCCACCTCATGGTCACAGAAGGGCTGTGTCAGATCCAAACATCCCATCAGCGTTCAGGACAGGAAAGAAAGGGAAGAGGAATAAGTGGCACTGGCTACATGGGTCTCCCAAACTCAGTCACATGACAATTTGTTGGGAGGGGAGTGGGAGTAGAAAAGCTAATGTCTACCATTGCTAGCCTCTAAACCAGGGCAGGACAGAAGAAACAATATCATGAGTAGCTGTTAAGACAGTCAACCAACAGAATCTACTGTACTGTATTGATTAATACAGAAAACATTAAACACAGTGCATGAATAATCAATACCCTCTGCGATTTTTGTAGGATAATCTTAATCCTGAAAGTGTCACCAAAAAAAAAAATTAATCAGTTATTTGATACCACTCAGCTGATATTTCACACATCTTCCCATAGTTGATTCATTTAGCTGCAGAATTTATAAGTATTTTTCCTTGGGGGTCTTATATCTAATTCATAGAGATTTGTCTATATTAAATGTAACACTTGCAAGTTGAAAAATACAGTATTTTTCCCATAAAAATGTGGCTTGGGAAAAGATAAAAGGAAAACTTCTATTATGCCTGCCACATTGAAAAGACCAGACAAAGCTTGTAGGTGAAATGAAAGTCATGACAGAATAAAGACTAGCAGAAAGAAGATGTTCCAAAAATGAACTAAAGATGGTGATCAGAGGCTACAGTGCATATTTGTGACAGCATGAGTGACACCTAAGTAGAATTTTTGTTCTTTTTTATAGGAGCTTTTTAAGTCCTTAGCTGTATTTCAAGCATGACCATGTTGTTTTCTACATTGTTTCTCCTTACTCCCCAAATGTAAATATCAATAATTTAAATAAAAATACCACCAAAAGCAAGTGTATTAGGGTTATCCAGGGAAACAGAGCCAGAAGAACTATGATAAATATCATATTTAAAATATATAATGTATATAATGTAAATATTAAGAGGTTTATCATAGGAATTATCTCATACAACTGTGGGGATTGGCAAGTCCAAATTCTATGGGACAGACAGCAAGCTGAGAATACTGAGGAAGGCTTTCCATTAAATCTCTAAGAGAAGCTGGCTGGCTGAGGTGGAAAGGGAAATTCTCTCTTCTGACTGCTGAAATCATTAGTTCTCCTTTTAAGGTCTTCAAGTAATTGGATAAGAGGTCTCTGCTTGTTGAAGGCAGTCTCCTTTGTTGATTGTAGATGTAATCCTCCATAGATGCAATCAACTTACATTAAGTCCACAAAATATTTCACAGTAACAATCAGGTCAGTGCTTGCTTGGCCAAACAGTTGGGCATCAAAACCTAGCCAAGATCACATATGAACTTAACTCAGCAAGTTTTAGCATTAAACTTGTATGTGGACTTTTGACCATCATAAGTTTACTTTTTATACTATTGTAATTTATTTTGGTATGTTATGTCAGAAGGGTTTTCAATACGATAGCCTACCTTCTCTCTTTAAAAACTTTTCAACATACATTAAATAGACTCTTTAAATAATTTTTCAAATTGGGAAGTATTAGCCAATTTTGATTTGCCAAAATCTAGAAACATCAGTTTGGCTTTTACATAAAAAATGCAGTTCTAATAAAATTGAGTGGTCTGGCTATGTACAGTTCACATGACACTCTTGATCCAAACAGCACTGCCTTCCCAAATCCACTCCACCCACAGTGCCTTATCCTTAGAGATGCGTGCATTGCCACAGGGACCTCATCCCAACATGCCTGCTACTGCTGCATCTCCCAGGCCTTGGGATGGACTTCATCATGGGCTTCATTATGATTCTCTAGATTCATCAGCGGTCCTGAATCTCATGCTAACTCAATAGGAAAGCTGGATAATCCTGTGGGCAGATGTTGACCAGTGGAAGATGAGAGACAAGAAGTCAGCTAACAAATTGCTTGTCCTTTCCCAAAAGATGAGTTATTTTGGAAATGCAGTGATATCCCAAGTCCCTGTAGACATATCCCACTTGACTAGAGAGCCAGCTATTTCCTTGCAAAGCTTTATCCAGCTCAATAATTCAGGTAACTCACCACCTTATGTGTGCTTTATATGGCCCTGTCTCTCCAACCTTTACCTTTAACCCTTGTATTTTAGTTTCCCAGAGCTGCCAGACCCAAGTACCACATATTTGTGGCTTAAAACAACAGAAATGTATTTGTTTATGGTTCTAGTCATGGATAGGCCAAAATGAAGGTGTCGACACATTTCCCGAGATCTGCAGGAAAGAATGTGGTCCCTTCTTTCTCCCAGCTTCTAGCAGTAGCCATTGGCCCTTGTCATCATTTGGCTGTAGCAGCATAGCTCCAATCTCTGACTTTGTCTTCTCATGGTCATCTTTTTCTCTCTCATTCTGTCTCTGTGTCCAAATTTCCCTCTTTTTATAAGGACACCCAGTCATGCTGGATTAGGGTCTACCTTAATCCTCTTTGGCCTCATATTAACTAATTGCATCTTCAAAGACCCTATTGTCTCAAGTACGATATATTCACAGAACTGGGAGTGAGAACGTGAATAAATCTCTTTGAGGGACACAATTCAGCTTATATTAATATCATCTTGCTTCAATGGAATTTATTATCTCCAGTAAAGTTTCAACATGTGTGACTTTTCCACAGGCTGTTTCCATGGAACCAGGGCTAGGGAAATTCCGTTGACTTTTGTATGTTAATTGCAAGGTACTCCACATTCCCTAAGGGATGTGTGCTCAGCAGGCAAAATGTAGGACACAAGATGAAAGGAATTGTGTTAAGAAAGTAGCTGGATGACCTTTTGAAAATTACAAAATAAATCATTGTGAGTCTCCGGTTACTCAATGTGATATATTTTAGAACACCATTTTCCAAAACAGAGCTTAAAGGTTCAGGACACTTCACTATGTATCAAAGAAAAGAAAGTCACCTGTGGGTCTATTCTGAATTCTTAAATGTAGAGACTCTTATTCCCTTTATTTAGCATCCTAATTCTGTAGCAATGGTAAAAATCTAGTTTCTTCACCCATAATAACAGCTAAATATAATTTTCCACCAATTCCTGAATTGCACAGTGTTTGCACAGTGACAGGGCCCCTGCCCAGCAACCTGCTTCTCATTCAGGCTCATTTCCTCTAAAGCATCATATTTATAGCATCTCCATTCAAATCCTCATCCCGAAGAATTAGACTTATTTTATGTTAATTTTCTCAACCATGTTAATTCTTGAGGATAGAAACCCATTTCTGCTTAATTTTGTGTTCTTGGCCCTCACTTGATATTTGGCATATGGTCTTTTGATGTTTGGCAAATTTCTGAAAGAAAAAATGAGTAAGCTCTGGACGTAAGCATACATTTATGAGTGGGTAAAATCTACTTTCAGGTTTCTAATTCATAGTAAGAAATATTCATGCACACATATGCACATGCATTCATGTACAAATATATTAGAAGTATAATGACAGTGGCATATGCTTAATTTTCCTTTTACAAAAGCAAGGTGGCAAGGTATAGAATCTGTATCCTAGAAAAAGTACTAATGAAAAAGCTATTCACTTTAACTTAAACTTTCAAATACCAAGAGGGTATATTTTAAAATACAATATGTTATAGAATTTAAAGATATTTTTTTCTTTAAGTGTAAGACATCTTCAATTCCAGCAACAATTACAAGAAAAAAATTAATGCATTAGAATAAAAGAAGAAGGAAGAATAATGGTGACAGTGCTGATAAAAAGGACCAATCTTTTTCTTCTAAATATTTAACATCTATTATTTTAGTAATAAGCTGCAAAATCTTTAAAATAATTTTCTATTCTATTCTAATATATCCAAAATGTGAAGATTCCTCTCGTGTTAAGTCTCTATTTTATTCTTTCCATTAAAAATATTATTCAAAATCCATCTTTGCAAGCATTTTTTAGATTCCTGACTTTTAAGTCTCATATAACCTTTAAATTTTCATATTCTTTTTTTAATATTGATTTCATTGGATATATTGCTTTCTAAAAAATAAAATAAAAATTTCCATTTTCCTAGAATTGGTAAAAATTACATAATTTATAATGTCTTTCATGATAATTTTTAATTATGGTAGTTTAGTAAAGTTTGGAAGACTCTGAAAATGAAAATAAATAGAACAATATAGTGGTCCATTTATTTGTAGCATTTTATGAGTGTGTATGTCACATATACATTAAAATGTCTACCTTTGTTTACATATAAAATAAAATTGCCTTCTTATATAGGCCTCCACTTTTTTCAGTTAACATTTAACTGAAAATTTAGCATTTCCCAAGACAGTAAATATATTCTTAGGTGACCCATTTTTGATGGGTGAATAGATGTGTCACCATTTGGATATATCACAATATAATCAATCAATGGATTACTATTTGACATTTAAATGATTTTCAATATATCATTAATATAACTGGTGGTCTATGGATTTCTTTGCATATTAATCAGTAAAATATTGCTGATGACATCCTGGCAAGAAAATCTTGAAAAAGAATCAAAGAATAAATCTTTTAAACCACGTTTGACTTCTTCCAACCTGATAAAATGTGTGCTCCCTGTGAGAGAACTCTTTCTACTCTTGGTATCACTGTCCAAATGCACAAACTCTGCCTCTGTGCACAGGCAGCAGTTGCCCAACATGAACCATCAAGAAGCAAACTCAATCTGTGTCTCTGTGCTCTTCAAACATAGACAGTCTTCAGGTTTGACCTAGTATTTTCTAGAAATCTCTCTAAATCAAGAGATCAGATAAGTACTCATCCATAATCTCTAGTTACAGGTTTTTAGTAATCCTTTTATAAGATATGACATCTAATGAAAAGTACACTAATTATAAGCGGACAGTTTCACAAAATGCATGCACTTACCCCAGGCTAAGCCCCGGAGACAGGAACTTACCTGTGTAGTTTACCTGTCTTACCTCTTTGAGTCAGGGTGCCCTCCCCACCAATTTCCTGTTTCTCTGCACACATATTGTTCGACATTTTACAATTGTTTTTCTGTGTGTGTTGGGGTGGGAGAGGGAAGGTAGGAGTCAGGGGGTAGAGGAGGATATGGGGTTATCCATGACGTTCAAGCTGTAATAACCAGTACTAGAAACTGGCAATCACCTTCATGTACATTAACAATTTACTTGGGATTAGTTACATTCTTAGAGAAAAAATTACAATGACGCATAAAGCATCAGTGTACCATATATACACACCTGCCTACTGTTCAATTTTCACCTCCCATTTGCTTTATTACTTGCTCTATGTATTCCAACTAGTCATTCGACTTGATATTGAACTTCGTGGTATTGTTTTCTTTCCAGAATAGATTCCAGCCTAGAAGAAGATATTATATTTAGTTATCAAGTCTCCTTTAGGGCTTATTCAGTAGATATTTCTATTTCTTTCAACACTCTACAATGTTTTACTTTCCTCTAGTGATTTGGTGCTCAGATCATGACAAATTTGTACAATGGAAGCCATTCAAGCTCTATCCTATGTCTTGTGGCATGATCTCATCTTTTTAAAATATATTTCCTTGCTATCTGGCAAAACAAAATCCCCTTGTCTCTTATTTACCCTCCTTACCTCAGTGCTAGAGCCAGCCATTTCTCTGAGGAGCAGATCTGGGCACTAGGGTTTGTCCTGGCTTCTGGAGTATCATAGATTCTGGAATGCCTTTGCTTTTAGACCCTTTCTGCGGACAAAGCTAGGGCATATGTGCATGTACTTACACATACATGCATGCACACACGTATTCCTTTTTATAACCATGAGTCCAATCCAATAGACTTGACTCCAATCCAGTTCCATTGGGTCCTTCTTTGACCCCCACTCCATTCTACATTTTTATGTCCCTTCTTCCACAATGAGAAAACTGACTTCCTGCTCAGTCTACAAAACACTTAAAGTACTTTCAGAAGTCTTTGGCCATATTACTGCCAATAGTAAATCTCCTAAAAATAGTTTAGGATTCATTGCCTCCACCCTGCTATCCCAAACTGATAGCATATAGTTAAAGACTGCTCATATTTTACTTAAATTTATTCTTTGTCTATTTTTCCTTCCATGTGGTTGTATTAGTTATGTGAAATCTACATTAATTTATTTATATTATTTTGTGTACTCTTTTTCTCATGTTTCCGCCTTTCATTACTCACTTTTTAAAATATTTTTTGTAATTTTTTAAAAAAGATAATTTACATAAATGTTACATAAAAATTATAGGGGAGAAGTGGATGTGGCTGAAATGATAGAGCTTCCACCTACCATATGGAGGGCCTGGGTTCGATCCCTGGTACCGCCTGGTAAAAAACAAAAAGAGAAAGCAAACCTGAACAGCGAGCCAGTGCCTGCATGGGGAGCCAAATGTCTGTATGAGTGCCCACATGGTGAGCCACTGCTTACACAAATGATTCATGCAGCAAGATGATGATGGGAAAAAAGAGATGAAGAGGAGAGTCAAGGTGAAGCACAGCAGAAACCAGAAACTGAGGTGGTGCAAGGGACAGAAAACCTCTCTCCACGTCAGAGGTCCACGGGATCGAATCTTGATAAATCATACAATACAGAAGGGTAAAAATGAGAAGAGAAGACAAAAAGAAAAACAGATACAGAAGATCACACAGCATATGGACACAGACAGGAAAAAATCCCAAAAAAAAACAGCAGGGCAGGGGGAGAGGGAGGGAGAAATACATAGGGGATTCCCATATGCCCCCCTTCCTATCCCTCCCACAATTTCCCACATTAACAACATCCTTTATTACTGTGTTATATTTTTTTAAAATCAATGAACACATATTGGAGCATTGCCACTAAGCATACAATATAGTTTGCATTACAGTTTACCCTCTGTCCCACACAATTTTGTAAGTTATGACAAGATATGTAATGGCCTGTATCTGCCATTGAAATGTCATTCAGGACAACTCCCCCCAAAAATGCTCCCATATTAACCTGATTTTCCCTCTCCTTCCCCTCAGAACCTCCAGTGCCCACTGCCTCCACATCAATGATAAAAATTCTTGCATTGCTAGAATCACAATAAGTCTATAGTAGAATAACAGTAAATCTGCTCTAGTCCATTGTTCATTCCCCAAACCATAGGATTCTGGGATGGTGATGCCCATTCCATCTCTAAGTGAGAGAGGACTTAGATTCCATGGGGCAGATGGATAGAGCTATCTTTTTTGCACAGACTCTTTCTGCAACTTTGTATGGACGTTGTCCATCATCATCATCTCCTTGTTATTTGTCCTGGGTGCGATCAATGAACTGGAGTATAGGTGTTGAAACTCTTTTGAGATTCAAGGTCCAACTGGTACCTGGATGGACCAAAGATTTAAGTCTCTTGGTCACATTTAATTTTTGATTTTCATAGAAATCACAAAAATATTTCCAAAAGTTAGAATTATGAAAAAAGTATAATCCCTTTCCTCTTCTACCCTATTTCCTCATATACATTTCCAGGCTTATCATTTCTGTATTTCTTTATAGGTGCATCTGTTTGGGTGTGAGTATGTGAGTATATATGTATGTGTGTTTGGGCGTGCAAAATGCTTTCTTCAGTCAACCATAACTCTTGGAAATTACTCCATCTTAATTCATGCAGAACTTTCTCATTCTTTTTTTAGAGCCTCAAATATTCCATTTTGTATATGTATTACAGCTTATTCATAAAATTTTCTATGCTTCTGTCTTTCCTCTTGGCAGATATTTCACTGGGGAAGGACTCTAGGTTGGCAGTTATTTTCTTTTAACATGGCTGTATTAGTCAGTCGAAGAGGTTCTGATGGAAAATACCAGAAATCTATTGACTTTTATAAAAGGTATTTATTTCGGGTAGAAGTTTAGGTACCAGGCCATAAAGTACAAGTTACTTCCCTCACCAAAGTCTTTTGCCACATGTTGGAGCAAGATGGCTGCTGATATCTGCAAGTGTTCAGGCTTTCTGGGCTCCTCTTTTCCAGGGTTCATTTCTCTCTGGGATGAGCTCCTCTGTTTTCTCCACAAGGTCAGTTTAGATTATCAAGCAACCAGCTCTGTCTCTCCCCAGGGCTTCTGCCATGTCTAAGGAGGTGTCTCTATTCCTCTGTGTTCTTCTCCTGGCTCAGGTCCTGTCTTCCCAGGGCTTACTTCTCTTTCCTCTGTGTACTTATTTGCCAGGGCTTCAGCTCAAGACTCCAGCATTAAACTCCAAATCAAAACTCCAACATAAAAATCTCCAACTCTCTTCTTTTGCCATGTCTTTTATCTGTGAGTTCCTACCCACCAAGTAGTGGAGACTCAGCACCCTACTGACATGCCCCAATCAAAGCCCTAGTCATAATTTAATCATACCCATGTACAGACCAATTTACAAACATAATCCAATATCTATTTTTGAAATTCATAACTACATCAAATGGCTACAATGGCTTAGATAAACCATTCCATTGGGGGGAGGCTACCATTATCTCTGTCCACAAGTCCTCTTTCAGTCTTATTTTTGTATCTTTGAAATAATGCCTTTTGTCCTTGTCTGGTTTCCAAACTATTTAGTTTTTGTTGATTTTCATCAGTTCTACTATGATGAGTCTACAATGCTGTTAGACTTTCTTATATCTATAGATCAATACTTTCATCCATTTGGAAAATTCTCAGCTCTTCCTTGTCATTCCATTCTCCCTCTGTTATTTTTTCTTTTGAGATACCAAGTACATGAATGTTAGATAATTTCAATAGCTCCACCTATCTTTAATGTCTTCTTCATGGTCTATTCTTTTTTCTCTGTGTGTTTGTCTCTGGGATCTGCCTTCCAATTCTCTAATTCTATCTTCTAGTGTACATAATATACCGACACACTTATCTGTCTGAATGCTAGACATTGTAACCTAGAATTGCCATTTGCTTTTCTGATATAATCCTTTACATTTCCACATACGTATGCCCTATTCTCCTGACAGCATTAATCTTACTTATTTGAAAAGCATTTTCTATGAATTCTGGAGGCTTGTCTTTGTGTGCCTGTTTATACCATCTATTTTTTCTCTTAGTTTATGGAATATGTTCTGGGTTCTTGTTATGACTTCTAAATTTTGTTTAAATGTTTATAAAAATTAGAGGTACTCTAGATGACATCAGTTAGTTACAGAAGGAGATCACCCTTTTCAGTGCTCAGAAGATACAGTTAGGATGATGTCTAATTAAATCAGCTCAATCGAGGCCAGAATAAAGTTTTTTGGTGAGGCTTTCTTGACTTTTTGTCTTTTTTTTTTTTGTCCCAGAGACATAATCTTCCATGCTTTTCAACTAAAAGCATGGTATATTCTTTGGTATTCTTTCTCCTAGCAGAATTTGAACTCTCATTTTATAACTCTCAGCAAGCCAAGACTTTTTAACTCTTGTCTGAATTTTATAGATTTTCAGAATAATTTTACCCTCCATTGCTTTAGAATTCAGCAAATGTCTTTAGATAGAAAGCATCTTTGTGTTTGAAGTCCCACAGGTCTCAAATTGTGTCAGTATTATTCTATGAGAATACCATATATTCTACTTCTTTTTCTTTCCCTTAAAATAGTCTCTGCCTAGGCAAAATAAGGATTCTCATTTCTCCTTCCTGTGCCTGAAAAAGTTGGGTCACATCTCTGCTTTACTTACATGTTTCTGGAATCTTAGCCACGTTTACCTTTGTTGTATCTGAAGCTCTCAAATGCCTTTAATTTTTTTATTATTCTATTCTAATTTCTATCTACAAGAAAGTTATTGTGTCTCAAGCTATTCCTTTAAACTTGCAAGCTAATGATTTATTTTATTTCTTAAATATATGTGCCTTAAAAATGGCCTAAATGAGAGTTAAATTGTATTTGTTTCAAGTAAATGACCTAAGTTCTAGTGTTCTTCTATCTCTAAAATTGAAATAATCTTTATAATGAACTCATTTATATATGTTTTGATTCAATAATTTTCTATTAAAATCAACTGACTCTTTTAATCTTGCAGTGGTAAGGCCCTGTTTTAATTATTATAATTTTTAAATTTATTTAAATTTTTCTCTGAGAATAACTTTATTTTTAGAAATATCCCTGAAAATACTTAACCTTCTTGAACTTGATTCTTTATAGGCAAATTAGTATCAATGTGAAAATCAAAAAAAAGTTTGTGTTGAAATAAAAGTAACTCATCTTGCAATATTTTAGTTTGAAAGGAAATTGGCATTCAGGAATTGATCTACATATTTCATATTCGGTTAATTGCTATAAAATGTGTCCTACTTAAAGTGATTAAAATGTATTTTATTTTACTTCAGCTAGCCTTGTTTTCAAACTTAGGAAGACAATTGATTTTGGGATAGATAGATAGAAAGATAGATAGATAGATAGATAGATAGATAGATAGATAGCACTCATAAACATTGTTGAAATTTCTTAATCATTTTTTATTTAATTGCCTTGGGTATTTATGCTAGAGTAGATTCTCTCCAATAATGTCAATTGCATCCTCCCCTTTCCAATAGTCATAGCTTTACATTCCATTTCTGCCTCATTAATTGGCTATGATTTTTAATGTCTCTATTAAATAATGATGGCACAAGGAATTTTACTATTGTGTGTTTAAATGAATTTCATATACTTAGTTTTTAAACATTGTACTTGTTGATTTGAAATGAACACTTTTACATAATGTTAAAAGAGAATTATTTCTTCTCAGTTTACTTATTTTAATATATCTACTTTCTCAACATTTTTACTTAATCTGGGGCTAAGTTATTTGAAACAGTTTCTCATATCCATTGCAAGATTAAATTCTTTTTCTTCTTAACATAGACATCACATAGGTATGTTCCCATACTCCTTGTCTGACTCAAAAATATGTTATTGCATTTAACCTTTACTGTCTTTTAAAATTATGATAAAAGTGAAAATTTATACATGAGATTTCACACAAAAGATTATACTTCCATAGGATGTAGTAAACTTACAAGATCTGAAACAATGAATATAACAAGAATATGAATAACAGGAATATGTCAAACTTAGTACCAACTTCCCCCATTAGTCAGAAAAGTAGATGAATTAGTGATTTCCATCATTTCTGCATTTCTATTCAATTTTGTTCCCATGCATGTCATTAATAAAGTAGAATAATGGGGATCTTTCAATAAATTGCAAAGCTCTGAATTTATACCAAGAAATAGGATTGCATCGGATTCTAAGTAAGACGTAGGATTGCCAAACTAGTTACAATTTTTCAGATCTGAATTTCCTGGTACAAGGTACAAGCAGTGGCAGAAAGTGCAACTGGCATGATTTTGCTTTGGATCTAAACTTCTCAAAGAGTTTGAAAATGCAGAAGCAGCATCAAATAAGCCCCAATGGATAGTTAATAGAGTTTGACAATATTTTTTAGAGTAATAAGTACAAGCACACTCTCACGATAAAGAAAGACAAACATGAAAATGAACTTTGTTACTGGCAGAGAATCATTTGGGTGGGACCAAACTGTAGTTTGGCCCCAGCATGAGTGTTTGAGAACACTTTATTGTGTGGACAAAGAGACACAAAAAGAGAGCTTTTATAAAGGGTGAAAAATGAGACTCAGAAAGATAAAGAGAGGCAGTATTTGTCATGGATGGGGAGTGAATCTTCTTGGGAATTTTGAGGTTTATAGAAAAATTCGTGTTACAATATTTTAACCATATCCATTAACTCAAGACCCCTTGGCTCAAAACCCTAACTTTAACCAGTTAGAAAAATTCACAGAAATCATTGTAAAATACTTTCAACATCAGCAGCTTCACAAGGGGGCTAATAGTTTCATTAAGCTGCCCCTATCATCTGAGCTTCATTTGTTTCTCACATAAATATGACATTAAAAGTGGTGTTGAATCCTATCTGTGGATCTTATTTGTAGACTTTTGCAGAGCAAGACAATTCTTTAATAGGATGTCTATTTTTGAAAATTTCTCCCCCAAGACCATGTGCAAGTGATGTTGTAGAAAAGAGAATCTGTGCACTGGCAGAGGACAAGGGTGGATGTCTTCTGTGAGCTCATGTGTATCGGGAGTTGAAGTCAGCAAACCACAGCTGGCCCAGCCGGGGCAAATCGGGCCCACTGCCAGTGTTTGTAAATAAAGTTGTATGGGCACATACACACACGCATGCGCACAAGAAAAAGGCTTATCATGCAGTAAAAGGAAGTGACTAAAGGCAGCACAACTGATAGTCTGAAGTCACGGAGACCCACAGGAAAACAGAAGAGAAAGGCTCTGGTCAATTTTCCTTGGGTTTTCAAAAATGATTTTTTGGAAGTTGCGATTCCTGATTATATAGTAAAGGAAACTTGATGATAGACAGAATATGGCTATGTGACTTTCCCTGTGAACTTAAAGTCTTTAATCTCTGCAATTCAGTTAAATAAATATTAAAAAAAAAAAAGAATAGATTTTGCCCAGTAAAAAAGTGAGAGAGGGAGAGAAAAATAGTATAGGAAGGAGGAACAGAAGGAGTCAGGGAGGAGGCGGAAAGGTGGTGGGAACAGAAGGGCCCTGGTGGGTGGAAGCCCTGCCCCAATTAAGGGCAGCAGGTACAAAGGCACAAGAGTTCCATCTGGCCCGTGAGATGGAGATGGGCTCCTGAGAGAGGCAGAGACTGGATCATGGAGGACCGAGTGGATGGGGTTTTAACATTTTGCTCCTGAAGTAATGGAGAGTTTTAAAAAGCAACAGTTATTTCAGATTTGTACCCTGGAAGCAATGGGGCAAGGATGACATTAATAGAAAAGAAAACATAAAATACGACTTTCAATCATCTACCTTTGATTGAGTATATAGAAATTAAAGGAATGTGCACCTTCACCTGAGATCTCTCATGCTATGTGAGAACTGTATGATTGAATCCCCAAATCCTTCTACAATGGTAGAAATGCTGGTCACTGTCAGTTAGGAAAAGTCGATACTAGGAGAATCCTACAGAGAAAGTAATATTTAGTAAAATAATGAATGCCTCCTACACAGGCTTCAGAAGAATGTCTTTTTTTTTTTAAGCAGGAGTCAATATAAATCTCATTGCAATTAATCTATCATTTCCACTAATGCTGCATCTTAATCTTGGTAACTTTTAGTATTTCAGTCGCTTCAATTTAAAATTCAGGTTTTTTGGGGATATTCAAAATCTCCTTTTCTTCCATTTCTCCCTGCAGAGATTATGTATCACTTCAGCATTATTCCTTGGCTTTCCTTCCTTCCTTCCTCATGGTCCCTCTTGTACTTGTTGCTAAAGTGTGATCTCAGTGATATCTCAAAGTCACATCTCCCCAATTCAATCTTGTCTTCCAGTTTTCCTAGGTTTTATTTTATTTTATTTTACTTTCCTTATTTTATTTTGCCAATCTTGTAGACATAAGAAGTTTGGGGTGCTTCCACTTCCACAAACTGCTGCTATTCTGTCATTTTTTAAGCCATGATTGACAAGAAGCTTTCGTATGTACTTGTACCTGGTGAAGAGAGTTTAAAGCCCCTTGAACTGGATTTGCATTTTCCAGTTCTTCAAGATTTGGTCTAAACTGGGGAGTTGCAACAGCCCAATTCATCTTTCTCTTTCCCTCTCCCTTACTGCATCCATTTTCCTTCTTCCCGCCTTCTCGCCCTCTCTCTCTCTCTTTTCCTCTTTTCCTCTCTCTCTCCCTCCCCACATTTTTCTTTCAGCCCACAATTTATTCCTCCTGTGCAATGAAATCCTGATCTTAAATCATCAGCCATTCTGTCCAACTCTTTTATGTATAAACTCTGGGGATTCATTTGAAGTCTGAAAATTACTATAGACATGCAAGCTCAAGAATTCAGAATTAAAATAAAATCATTTTTTCTTTTTGAGTGACTGGATTTCAATGTTAATTTAAAACACTAATAAAATAATTTGGCTCTGTTCTTAACTGTATCATTCTGTTTTTGTTTGTCTTTTAATTCTCTCAACAAATATTGATTGAGTACCTACTAAGACCTACAAATTCTTCTAGTTCCTAGTGATGAAATATTTAAAGCTGATTCAAATCTTTGTCCTCATGAACTTCCTTTCTAGTGGGAGCAAAGAGATTTAAAATAATAAACATTACAGTATAAGAAGATGTTAAGTAATCATTAGGGAAAAAAATCAAAGAAAGACCAATTTAAAGGGCAAAGTTTAGATCTACTACTACCTGAAAACCAAGGAGTTTATGAACGGATGCCAACTTACTCTTCCTTTTTCACACAGTGAGACTTAAAAGTGATCATTTGTATCCTTTTGATTATTTTCTGAAACTATGTTTGTTCATGTAACTACTTTTCATCTCAATTTAAAGTTATTTAACTTTCACACTAATGGCATTCCTTAAATACTGTTTTTGAATACAAATTAACAAGGGAATTTTTTTTTGTTTTGGTAGATTATATTCTATTCTAATATTCTATAAATCTATGTGTGTGTGCTATAAATCTAAAAGTATCTGCCTATTTAAATGATCTGAGATGCAGAAATTTCCCATTTGGAGTGAAATACTTCAATGTGACTCTAGAAAAAATAGAAATTAAAGCATTATATGTTTTTCTTGAACAAATTTGTGGGTTCCCATTTGTGCACGTATGATGGATTAGTGTTAGATTTTAATAAGAATTTTTAATAAATGCAACTTAAATTAAATATTACACAAAGAAGTGTTAATATCTTTTTAAAAACATCTTTCATATATTTTATGCCATTTATAGACCTAAAATTACATTTTTGGGAAGACTAAAGATGGAAGAAAACAGAATTTCCATTTTCAAAGGGCCTACATTTTCCTGGGAATATAAGATAAATCTAAGAATAACTCACTGAGTCAGGCATTGTCTATTCACCATTGCAAGAGACTAGCAAAAATAAGTTGATATGTGAATTTAAATATGTGGATGCCATGCTTAATTATATATAAAATATATTATATTCTTAAAAAATAATAAGTTGACTCTACATAATTACTGTTTCTTTTATGAAGGTATTTTCAGCCAAATGGGGGATGATGCAAAATACCAGAAATCTTTGACTTTTATATAGGGTATTTATTTGGGTTAAAAGTTTACAGTTACAGGCCCTACAGAGTCCAATTCAAGGCTGCTTTTTCATCAAAGTCGACTGCCACGTGTTGAAGGAAGATGGCAGGTAATCTCTGGTCTCTCAGCTTTCTCAACTGTTCAGCTGCTCTTTTCTCTTTAGCTGCAAACTATCAGGAAAATGGCTCATCTCTCTTCCCGGGACTTCAACTGATTCAGCTTACTCAATTCTGTCACATGGGAAGACTGAAAGGACCAAGTTCTCTCCTCTTCCTTGTCTATGGAGGGCTCTAGCTTCCTGTGTTTTCTTGAGAGAGTTTATATCAGCCCATCAAGTGGGCAGGTACACAAACTTAGACATGCCTTACTGAGGCAGTCAGATTAAAAGCCCTAAACAGACCTAATCAAGTAAACTTAAAACCTGTGAATTTCATACCCAGAGTTATAAACATAATCTTTCTCTTTTGAGGGGAGGAATTCATATAATATCAAATTGCCACTGTCATACTACCCAGATTCTAAATACCTTCTTTCAAAATACACATAAGTTGTTAAACCAATTGTTATATTTTGGAAACTACAGAGAAACCAACATCTCAAAATATAAATGACTCTTGTGTTGGAAATTCTTGGAGCTGCGAAGGCCTCGTGCCGCGTAGCTAGAGTTGTCACACTCACCTCTCTTTTGCTGTGTTACCCTGTGATGGAACGAGGCCAAATAAAATGTGTTTCACCCACCATGAGATTAATTTTTCTTTTCTTATAGAAGGTGTATGAGTTTCAAAGTGTCCATAAATCCCCTGGAACTGCAGCCAAAATGCTGGGCATTTATTTTTCTGCCTTCAAGACATATAGGTTTCATCTGGTTTTTAAAAGGGTCAACAAAGTTCTAAAACTTTATTGTCTTTGAAATAAATGTCTCCTTTTAAGGTAGCAAAGAAAAATTAGTTTTATACTCCTCCTTGAAGATGTATATCAATATAAATTATTTGAAATACTTTTGCCTTGGGGATTTGTTCATTCTCCTCAGTTTATCTATTGATTCAATCAGTACATTATTATGGAGTCATGGATGCTGCTTTTTTTTATTACGAGCTAAGTGGGGCTCTTGAATTACACAATGTAAATTATACCCTTTTATACTTCCAAGTAGGTGCTGACTGTATTTCATATTCCTAACTTAAACCAGAACTATGTTAAAATATCCTGTATGTTTTGGTAATACATTATTCAATAACTGATATATAATATATAGGAATAATATGAAATATTCCTGTATAGGCAACAGACTTATATTTGAGTAAATCATCTGATTACCATGTAAAATATATGAGATGTTCTTCAACCTTTAAGTATTGATATATGTGAATGTATAAGGGGAGGCATTGAGAAACAAAAGAAAAGGGCTATGCTAAATAACTAGAGGACAGATCTTTAAGAGCTCACATAAAACATTCAAATTCAGAATAATTTTTATTGGGATAAACAATGAACAGAAACCATTCTACATGTTAGGCCCTATCTTGGTTTGCCAGGGTTGCTATGACAGATAACTCACCAAAAGCAGGCTTGAACAATGGGACTCCATTGTCTCACGGTTTTTGAAGCCATAAGTCGAACATCAGGGGTCCCGTGGGCCATGGTTTGTCCCAGAGTCTGCAGCATTCTGGTGCTGGCTTGCACCTTGGGGTTCCTTGGCTTGCATTTCTGCCTCTACCATTTGTTTGTCCTTCTGGATTCTACTTTTCCTGCTCAGTCATCCACGGCTCTATCTAGAATTCCTCTCCTGGTAAGGATTTCAGTCATATGAATTAAGGTCCATCCTTACTCACCTAAGTAGGATCTTTGAAGTTTCTATTCACAAATGATTCCACACCGTAAGTATCCGTAACATCTTCAAAGAGCCTATTTACAAATGGTTTCATACACACAGGAATGTGGATTGAGACTCAAACATGTCTTTGGTGGAGGATGTGATTCAATCCTCTACAGTCTCCAAGGGTAAAGGCATGACTCTATAATACAACATTACTTCAGGAGAGAGTAAACTCTGGCTCATGACACAGATAACAATCACCATCACAGACAATATGCTGACCGAGGGACAGAACAGAGGACCCCTCTAGGTTATAGTTCAAATGTAGGCTGGCAAGGAACAGAATTGCCAAGGCTTAAACTGGTCATAGAAGGACAGTGCTAGCATGCACACCTGGGAAGAAGAGCCTCATTTATGGTGATCTGGAACCACGTGAGGTCAATGACTAACTTGATGCTGCGTGAGCACTGACATTCCAGACATTAGCACAGAGAAAGCTCACTATCCCACGCAAATCAGAGTCATTTCCTTCTGTCATGCTTCCCAGAACATTGCCTGCTGTTGATGTTATATCTTTCCAGAGAACCCAGCATGTTGGTGTAGGAAATATTTGCAGGAATGAAAGATTGGAAACAATGTTTGGGAAATAGGGGTTTCACTACAGTAGAAGGTGGTTTAGTTTCCTGGCTGCTAAACAAATACCATACAATTGGTTGGCTTAACAACAGGAATTAATTGTCTCAAGATTTCAGAGGCTAAAGGGCTGGCTTCCTCCTCGGGTCAATATCTCCTGGCTGGCTGGCAGTCTTTAGGATATCTTGGCTTTTCCATTTCATGGTAATGCACACGGAGGTGACTTCTCCTTTCTCTTCTGGGTTCTGTTGACTCCCAGCTGGCTGCTCCCCATGGTTCTAAGTGCCCAATTTCCTTTGCTCCTGAAGAGTTTAGCTTAATTTTAATCAAGGCCCACCCTCATTCATTTTGGGCACAGCTTCATTAATAACATCTACAAAGATCCTATTTATAAATGGGTTCACGTCCACAGGACCAGAGTTTGGGACCCAGACACGCCTTTTGTGAGGGACATGATTGCCCCAAGAGAAAGCAAAGGTTCTGGGATGTTGACCTGGAATTACAGAGTTTTAGTTGTCTACTGTGTATAACAGGGTAATTAGAAACAAGACAGTGTCTGTTCTAAAGTTCAGCGAGATTCCATCTTCCAAGCAATCAGGCAAAGATGAATATATAATTTATGGGCTTTCATTTCTCCTTTAGACTGAAAGCCTTAACATGGATATCTTTCTTCTGAATGCATTGTACTTGGTACTAGTTTTTAGCAATGGCTGTCCTTGTAGAACCATGTGTTAGGCAATACTTTTCTAAATCTTACTCAGCTTCCTTTACAGCCTGATAATTAATAGCTTAGAAATAATGCACCAGAAGTAACTGTTATTGTGATGTGGGCTAAAATTCTGTCCTTTCATCATTATAAGCCTTTACTTTCTGACACTGACTTTATTTTGCTCAATATAGCATTGATATTTTTTAACTTTTTGTAACAAATTATTGTTTCTGACAATATACTATTAACTTTGGTCTCTAAATTTAATATAAAAATGTCTTTTGGGAAAAGTATTATTTTTCTTTAAGAAAAAACTTAAAATGATGCAGAGAATTTAGAATTACCTTATTCAAAATTAGTATTGTTGCCAGAAATACACAATTTTAACACATGTGCTCTATGGATGTGCTTTTAATTATTGAAAATGTATTATTAATTTTTAAAAGTAAACTTAAATCGTAATTAATAAATGTTTCCAGTATATATTGTACCAAGGTTAAGTCATTTCATTGACATCATTTCTGTGATGGTTAGGCTATTGTGTCAACTCGGCCAGGTAATTGTGCCCAGTTGTTTGGTCAGGCAAGCTCTGGGCTAACTGTAATACAAGGGCATTTATGGATTTTAGTTACCATTGCTTTTCCTGCAGTAGCAAATTGTAGATAGCTGGTTACAATTACATCAGTGAGGGAGATTGCCATCAGCAGTGAGTGACACTTAGCCCAATCAGTTGAATGCCTTAAAAGGGAAGTGATTCCAGCATTGAGTGAGAATTTTCCAGCTCACTCATCAAGAACCTTCATTGGACTTGCATTGCCTACCTGCAAAACCCGTACTTGTTCATCCCCACGGCTGCGCAAGACATTCTTATAAAATCGTACACTATTGACAGATATCCTTGTTGATTCTGTTTCTCTAAAGAACCCTGACTAACACAATTTCTTATATTTACAAAATGAGCAATTTGTAAAATTAACTACTTCCAGGATTTCCTGTATGGAGAGTTCATTTAAAATTCTTCCTGGAATACAGTTGTAAATGTAAAATGTATTTCTAATTGCCAGATACAAACTTATTCCATCACTGTCCCACCTGAGAACCACTGAGCAGTCATCAGTCCAAACACAGCAGTAGGTGCTTTTGGGCAGGCTCAACAATCTCCCACATGCTGTTTGCTCCACCCAGCCTGACTCACACCGACTGGTCACCCTCAGGGCCCTTGAATGGGCACATTCTGCTCTAGCATTGGCAAGCAAATAGGAAGATGTTTGCAGAGGGGAGCAGAAGGAAGACATCTTTATCAGAATTCTTTAAAACGTCTTCATTATCTTCAAGAGGAAATCCGAACTTCCTTGATAATGAATAATACTTGCTAGCTATTAAACTCTAATTTCATGACATTTGTTTTCTCCTTTAACTTTTTGCAACAACGTTTTACAAATGAGGGATTTTAGTCCAGTGTGATTAATAACCTGCCTGAGGATATTTAGAAATGACCACAGTTGAAATTCAAACTCAAGTTTCCCAGCTTAAACACCTGACAGCTTGTATTCATTTCCCACTGTAGCCCTGGAGATTTGAATTCCATGAGCTAGCATCATCATGCTTTACCCTCTTCAAGAAATGTCTTTCATTTCTATGTTTCAACACTTAGCACCTTGGCTAACCCTTGGGAGAAGATGATTAAAAGGGTTTTAGGAAAAGAAGAATAACATTCTCTGGTCTTTCAGTTCATTTTACAAATAAAAAACTAACATTCTGTGGTCAGAGTTATTATAAGCCTTTAAAATATCACAAATGATCTGCCATTAGATTTTTTAAAAAATAATGAGAAAATAGAAGCAGAATTTCAAAAATTATGCTATATTTTCCAAAACAAAAATAGTATGAACATTCTCTATAATCTTCAAATTCTTTATTGCATACACACACCTATATGCCTATTTTTGTGTGTATATTTAATGTGCAAAAATAGTTTGATCTGTGGATACAAATATATAAATAAATGTATAAGTGTATGGCTATGACTACATATAATTTACCCATCTGTGCATGCACATACAAAATATTTTCAAGTAAAGGCATTTCAAAATGCCTTTGAATGGGAACATTTTTTTAAGCATTCCTTTCTTCTCTATCAAAAAATAGCCCCACGAGAATTTGTAATGACTACACAGTAGAATAATATTTTGAACATACCAAATTTTTAACATAATTCAGTGCATCTGCCTATAAGTCTTACAAGAGTGTGTTTTCTAGTTAATTTTTGTAATTTGTAGGTATAGGTGTATGGAGTCTTATGTTAGAGTACTTAGAATTAGTTCTTTGACATTTTGATATCTGAGATTTTGAAAATTTTCTTTATATTGACTTATTGTCTTATTTTAAAATATTGCTGCAGTAACTGGAAAATGTATTATTTTATACTGCTTTACTCCAATTGCTATAGGAAAAGTTGAAAGTATCATTAAGTGTTTTTACGTGTGTGTATGGATTCACAATCTCAATAATTATTCATTTTGTATCTAAATTTTATAAGAAAAATTGAATTACAGTTAGCTTGCCACCAACATGAAGGCGATATAAGAGAACTGCAGGTACTGTAACATTATGGTACAAATTGCAATGTCTCATAGTAATAAGGGTCTGCAGTTCTTAAGTATTAATTCATTCTATTTCATTTTTACACATCTTCCTGGGAAAAGATAAATTGTTCAAAAATATGGAATAAAGAAAATTATATGGAATAAAGAAAATTATAAAAATATGGAATAAAGAAAATATAAAGAAAAGTAATATGTGAACTTGAAAGATTACAGTGGCATCATTGGAAAGAAAAAAACACTATTGGTGTTTTCAATTTTCTGACTATTACTTGTTGAATAATTGGCTTAATATTTTAACTATTTTTATCATTTTTTATATATTTGTCATATGTAGATTTTCAAACCATTTTTTTACATCCTATGTTTTTAGATTCTGTCCTAGTTTGTATATCTCATTAACTCCTCTGTCATTCTAACTCCTTAGTCATCAAATACTTTATTTTCACTTATGTTCTTTTTTTCTTTTTTAACAAATCAATTTTATTGATACATATTAATAAAGTATAAATCTAAAAAATGTACCACCAAGGGTTTTGATATAATCACATAGTTGTGAATTCATCACTTCATTATTTTCATTATTCCAATAATAATAATAATAATAAATAATAACCAAACAAAAACTCATCACCTCTCAATCTTTCTGTGCCTCCCCTGCCATACATAGCTGTTATTCTGTTTCTATCTCTCTAGTTTATTTGTATTTATATTTTAAAAAAATATTCTTTTATATATAATATTAGCTATATGCATGTTTTGCATGTGGTTTTACCATCTTATACAGGCCCAAGTTATACTTTTTGGTTTTCCTTCTAGTAATTTACATAACCTTAGACTTTCCCTTTCAACCACTGTCATGCCCATATAGTAACACTGCTAGTTACAAACACTATGAGGTGCTTTCACCTTTTGTAGCCATTTCCAAAGATTTACAACCATTTTTTACCAATTCTCAACAGATTAAATCTCAGCTCTCCATTCTCTACCCTCCTATTTTCTGGTGACCTATATTCTGATTATAAACTCCACAAATTTACAAGTATATTTAGTGAAAAATAATGCAATCATACAGTATTTGTTCTTCTGTTCCACTTACATTCTAATTGCTGTCCTTCTCTTTTGCCAGTTCACTTTTGATCTATTTTGAGGAACAGTAGAAAGTATACTACACATTTTTTTTCTCCTTGTCTGTCATAAACACATTTAAATGATTGATGGAAGAATTTATACGTTCATAAATTTATCTGCAAAACAAAGGGGTAAAGCATGTACTGAGGAGAACTACAGTGGAAACAAAAACAACAAAAACAAATAAAATGTAACAATTTTACACAGGTAAAGAAAGCTGGTGGGCTAGTAAGTGCTCTTTTGGGAAGAGAAAGTGGACCGCTGCTGAGAAAAAAAAAAAAAAGAGCTCCATTCCAAATACTACTGAGAGTGAATTAACCAAACAATGTTTTCTGATGGATATTTCATTCATTTTATTCAACCACCGCTTTCTATAATGCAATGCTTATTTTCAGGTTTCCAGAAAATATTATTCAGACTCTTCAGATTAAAAAATTAAGTCTCAAAGATAAGCAGTTCTATCTTAAAGAAATAAAATATTCCTTTATTTTACATTCTTAATTATAACAATCCATAAGAATTATAGTTAACAAAAAAACATAGTTCCAAGAAGTATTCAGTAGAAATATTTTTCATGATTAATAAAAGATGCTTAGAGATCTGCTCTTACTTCTTTGCATTTTCATAGTTTACCATTATCCCAATTTTAACTGACAGCACTAGTAGTTTAGTTTTCCTTAGCTGAATCCACACCAGGGCAACATCTATTTTGAAATGATTATAAAAATATAAAATAAATATGAATTTTTGTATAACATTTTTCAAATCTCAGAATTGTTCTCTAATTACCTTTTATTTTTTATTTACAAATGAGAAATATCTTTCTAGTAGATCTTTTAAGAAAGACATTTATGAAACACAATTCTTATGCTTGAAAACAATGAGAATCCTCCAATCTGTACATCATCTCCATTAAATTGTTCTTTATTTCATATTTACCAGTAAAAGAAAAGGTTTTAAAAGAGGAAATACAAAATAATTCAATAAAATAGTTTATGGATGAAAATAGTCTTCGTTTACTTTGATGTAAAATCCTACCATACCAGTTAGCATTGTTTAATTTTCCCTAGAAAAAGCAATGAAAAATAAAAATTGCTTTAATTAGCAAAGCTATTATTGAACAGACTTTCTGTATTATAAGTTTCATTTATCTAAATGTGATATTTGTTTTCATTTAGATTTTAGAGTTTGTCTGCCTGACTTCCTACAAAGAAAATGCTTTCTAAAAGATTTATTTGAAATTCTACAAAATGTAGTTCATGAAATTGGCTGAAAGTAAATGTTATATTTTATGTTGGATCCTGAATTAAAATACTCCAACAAACATATGTTATCCTTAAATGTTTGAATTTTATATTTCTTCTGTCCTCTTGGGCCTTAAAATAAATCAGGCATAATATAATTTCAATATGAAAAGAAAAGGTAAATACAGAAAGTCACTCTCTACATTCTTAGTAGACAATCTATTCACAATGCAGGGAAATACAAGCTTTAGATTTGTCATATACCAGAAAATCATTACATGTAAATCCTTTCAAACTGTTTCTTTATAAAATTTTGGATAACTTTGATAGCCAAAGTTAACTTTCCATCTTTGGAATTTTATAAGCAATGATTTCAGTATTCCAAGACAGAAAATACATATCCCTGAAAGAGATTCTCATAAAGCTTTTGGGACTTTGTGATACCTTAAACTTGCTTTCTTCACTTGTATTGATTATATATTTATTTATCATTGCAGATCAAAAAAATCAACAGAAACTTTCCTGTAAACCAGCAGGTAAGATCAAAAGATACTTGGAACACTGAACCATATATTTCTTTAATTTTATCTATTATAGAATATAATCTTGGTGGCACATTCTACTTTTACGGAGATAATTTTTCCTATAATAATATAATTGTATTATGATATAAATTTTTTTTGCCATTTTTTGGAAAAGAGTAATTTTAGAGACTTCTTTCAGAAGCGATAGATGCTTCTTTAATAATGTTAAAAGTGTTATAGATTCAAAGTCAGTTCTGCCTGATGTGCTTATATTTACTCAGTAGGCACAAGGATTTTGAGAGAAGAAAATGTCTATTCAGAAAAAGCTAGCCGCAGCGGAGACCTGAGTGGTCAATTTGCTCAGCTCAGTCTCCTGGAGCTAGAAAGGTGGGGAATATTTATTGAATTTAAAGAAAAGGATGTGGGGATGGGGATATTTGGGCGCACTGGGATTGGTTAATAAGTATTCAAATTAATTATTGACTATTATGAGGAGTGGGCTTACAGTTGGACCTCAGACCTCTTTCTGTCTCTCTTTCCCATATTTTCTTTCTTGGTGTTCCTGCCCACTTTGATTAAGCTTTCAGGGTGTTTTGTGCTTAGGGTTATTTATTTTTTAAAAGAATCTTTAGATTACATAATGGCTACATCAAAAACATGGAATGGGTGTCACCATCTCAGAATGCTCAGGACTGGGAAATGAACGATGGCCTGGAGTGGATTATAGATATTCTACTACAGACTCACTGCTATTCTAGCAGTGGAAGAACTTTTATCACTGATGTGGAGGCAGTGGCCACTGCAGGTTCTGAGGGGAGGGAGAGGGAAAAATAGGTGTAATATGTGGGCATTTTCGGGACATTGGAATTGTCCTGAATGACGTTGCAATGATGGATATAAGACATTATATATCTTGCCCTAACTTACAAAATTGTGAGGGACAGAGTGCAAACTATAAAGTAAACTGTAATCCACATTTAGTGGCAATGCTCCAATATGTGTTCATTAATTGCACAAACGTACCAGACTAATGAAGGATGTGGTTAATGTGAGGAAGTGTGGGAGGGGGAGACAGTGAGGCATATGGGAATCCCCCTATACTTTTTAAGTAGCATTATGTAATCTAAAGTACCTTTTTAATGAAAAAAGAATTTAAAAAAATACAGGGGATTCCCATTTCCCCCACTCTCTCCCCTTCTCACACTTTCCCCTATTAATAACATCTTTCATTAATGTGGTACATTTGTTACAATTGATGGACACATACTGAAGCATTGCTACTAACCATGACCTATAGTTTATATTTTACACTTTGCACCACACAGTTTTATTTTAAATTCTGCACATGCGTCCCTAGTCTCAATTCTGCAGGGAAAGAAGACAGCAGGATAACCCAGTTACCCAACTGGGTTCGATATCTCCCGCACTATTCTTACAAGGTGGAAGTGAAAGTATTAAGTTAATAAGGGAGGGGCTCTTCTAGAGGGTTAGTACAAGGCAGTTTTTATTGTGTAATTTTTACTAATATAATTAAAGTTTCCTTTAGGTTAACTTTCCTGTAATTGCACATATCTTTGTAGTTTAAACTGAGTAAGACTGTACCTAGGTTGTGTTAATGGGGATTTCGTAGACAAGAGAGGTAGAATAAACGTAGTTATGAGGGAGCTGTTTCTGCAAAGGAGGGTATGAAAAAAGGGGCCAGGGTCTGTTACAAAAGTAGTATTTTTAAAAACTTTTCCCATGCACTAAACTGTATTTGATTAAAAGAATTATATATTTTTTGATTATGGTGCTAAAGAACTTTAAGAGCTACATCTATATTGAATTGATCTAAAAATTAAAGAGAATTTTCACTATTTGATTATGTTACTTCAAATAAGTTAAAAGTTAATGGATAGAATGAAAATAACATCTAATTAATCTAAGAATTTACTCCATTCATATTGACTAACAATTTATTATAAACATTGAAAATAATAACTAATTCCACCTACAATTTTATTATGCTGGACTTAAATTTAGTATTACTTTCATAAACATAACAAAAGCACATTATATTAAATGTGAAAAAATTTATTGAGGCCTCAGTTGTATGACTCATTCATTTCACCATTTAGTCAGGTTTACGAGATACTGGAACTCTGTGACCCAAGGCATAAACTCTTCTTACCTTCACATCAAACTCAACTTGCAAGCACTGATCAAAATCTAAATATCTAAGCTGGTTATTTATAAATGGTACATAAATCACAAGATTAATTTCAGTGACATTTTTCTACTGAGGTGAAATTTATGTATTTACATTCATATATTCTGGATTCTAGACTCTTCTCATATATAAGATTTTCAAATGTATTCTACTATTCTGTACATTGTTTCTTAACTTTCATGATAATGACCCTTGTTGTAAAAAAGTCTTTAATTTTGATGGCGTACAATTTATCCATTTTTCTCTGTGGCTGGTGCTTTTGCTGCCATATCTAAGACTCCTTTGCTTTGTTACAAAAAGATCATGAATATTTATCTCTCTGTGTTGTCCTAAGAGTTTTATAATGTTGGTTCATACATTAAGGTGTTAATCCAGAAGGAAATTTTTGTATATATGTGAGGCAGGGGCTCAAGAAAATTCTTTTGCATGTTGATGTCCAAATTTCTGAACACCATTTGTTAAAGAGACTATTCTTTTCCCATAAAATTGTCATTTTGTTTCATTCCTTGTAGAAAATCTGCTGTCCAGAATGTATAACTTTATTTCTGGACTCACAGTTTCATGCCAGTGTACCATACTGTTTCATAGCTATAGATAGCTCCAGCATTGTTTTAAATGGGAAAGTGTGTCTTCCAATTTTATCCTCTGTAAAGATTATTTTGGTTATTTTGGGGCCTCTTGCTTAATTAGGACTCATTGCTTATTTGCTCTGGCTAGAATTTCCAGTACAATGTTGACTAGAAGTGGCAAAATCCTCTTCTTGATCTAAGAATTTTCATAATAGCAATGAGTAAGTTCTCTTTAATTCCTAATTTCAGTTCACTTCATGTGTCTTTAAACATAAAGCATGCTGAATTTTGTAAAATGCTTTTTCTTCAGTAATTGAGATGATCGTATTTTCCCCTTCATTATATTAATATGGTGTATTACATCATTTCACTTTCTTATGATGAACCACCCTTGCGTTTCCTGGGATGAATTCCATTTGGTTATGATGTATAATCCTTTTATTATGCTGCTGAATTAATTTTCCTGATTACTTTTCTATCCTAACGGTATGTAGCTATATTTTCTCATGGCATATTGTCTGATCTTTTTTTATGAGGAAAATACAGATTTGATAGAATGAATTAGGAAATATTCCTTCTATTATCTGGAAGATTTGGAAAAGAATAGTGTTAATTTTCTCTAAATGTTTGGTAGAATATAACAGTGATGATATCTGATTCTGTGCTTTTCCTTGTTCGGAGGTTTTATAGACATTTCTAGAAATTTGTCCATTCCTATAGATTATCTGATTTGTTGACATACAAATAATTGTTTACAACATTCTTATAATCATTTTAATTTCTGCAAGATAAGTGGTAATGTTCCCCATTTGATTTTGAGTTTTAGCTATTTGTGTTTTCTCTTTTTATATTCTTTGTCAGTCTAGATTAAGGTTTGTCAATTTTATTATTCTCTATTTCATTTATCTCCATTTTAATCTTTATTATTTCTTTTCTTTCACTTTCTTTAGGTTTAGTTTGCTATTCTCTGACTAGTTCCTCCAAATGCGAACTTAGCTTCTTGATTTGAAAACATTCTTCTTTATAAATGGCATTTATAGCTATAAATTTCCCTCTGAATACTTCACTAAATTCCATGTTTTGTTATTTTTGCTCTCATTTTCATTAGTATTAAGAGTTTCAAATTTCCCTTGTGATTTCTTCTTTGACCCATTTATTGTCTCTGCTTCCTTTCATTTTATTTTGTTTCTCTGAGTGGGCGATCTCCTCCTGTTCCTTCATATGTCTTGTGATCTTCTATTGAAGTCTGGGCATTCGATTATTTTGATATGCTGGCTCTGGAAGTCAGATTCTCTCTCTTACCTATGGTTTTAGCCCAGATTGGCTGTGTTGACGTTCATCTTCAATGCATTTCCAATTTATATTGATCTAATAGAACAGTCCATGGTTAACTGGTGAGTCTGCCTCTTGTCCTGGGTGTGTGTAGTAACTTTCAAGAATTCCCTGGTATTTGTGCCTTTATATCCAGATGAGTTTCTCCCCCAGCTTCCTCTCCCAGTATCCAGGGCTTTTCCTTTTCTTTTTATTTCAGGTTTTCCTCTTGGGCCATGGCAATCAGCTCAGTTTCATATTCTGGTTGGCATTTTCACTACAGGTTTAAGCATTGGGTCTGCTTTGTAGTTCCACAGCCAGCTCAACCCTTTCCACACAGCTTTTTTTGTCCCCAGTAATTTATGGCATGGGGACCCAGATCCACACCCTGAGTCTGTCTGCCACGAGATAGTTGAGGCCTATGGACATAGACACCCCATAATTTTGCTTAGGTGTGCCTATAATCAGGTCCCCGGATCCACACTGAAAAGACTTGCAGGTTTCCAAACTGCTGCCATGGTGGAAGGGGCTCAGGCACCCACACATGATTGCACATGGGTCACCCAGCCACCACAGCAGTCAATCAGATCCCAGGGACCCCACTTAAATGTGACCATAGCACAGAGCCACCACCATGAGTCACGCAATCTGCCACGTGGATCAGACTGCAGCAGAGGAGCCTGCATCTGTAAATGTGTCCCGTCACTCTTCTACCAATTTTAGGTGTGTGCTTTTCTCCCTGATTAAGTATTTATTGAATCGTCCTGTAGTCTTTATCATTTTCCAGAATTTTTACTTAAACTCTGCCTCCTTTTTTTTTTCTTTTCTGAGCTGAGACATAGAGCACCACTTCTTATTCTATCACATATTCCACCATATTGTTGAAGGAATGCTCCCAGCAACTGACTTTTGTATTTAATCTTATATGCCACAAATTTGCTTTAAGAACTTCTTGGTTACAGGAGGTTTTTATTAGTTTGTTTTTTGATAATGAATTTTTTGGGGGAGGGGGAATTTTCTACATGTCATCTAAGGATAAAGAGAGTTTTATTTCTTTCTCTCCAGTCTGTATATTTTCGTTTCATTTCTTGTATTATTTCACTAGTTATAAATTCAGTATGATATTGAAAAAAAGGGATGGGACAGACATCCTTGGGACAGACCCCAATCTTGGGGACAATGCACCCTCTTTGCTTGTGTGTGAGATACTGGAGATTAAACCCTAGACCTTTTGCATGGGAGGCAGGCATTGAACCACTGAGCTACGTCCACTCCCAACATGCACGCTCTTATTGCTGCTTATTGATTTTTCTTTTGAGGTAGAGGTCTGGGGATTGAATCCAGAATCTCATATTTGGGAAGGCAGCACTCAACCACTGGGCTACACCAGTTCCAAAACACCCTTTTCTCGCCATTAATTATGACACTTGTAGGCTTCTGTAGATGTTCTCAATCAAGTTGAGTTATTTCCTTTCTTTCCCTAGTTTGCTAAGAGTTTTTATGCTGACCGGGTGTTGGATTTTGCCAAATGCTCTTCTATTTTGTTGTTTTGTTTACTTTCCTTTATTTTCTCTATTCAATTTCTGTTTTCAATTTCATTGAGATTTAATCTAATTTTGATAATTTTTATTCTACTTTGATCAGGTTTAAATTGTTCATCTTTCTGTAGTTACTTAGGTTGAAACACAGTTAATTGATTTTAGATATTTCTTTTCTAAAATTTGTAGTCAGTGCTTGATATTTCCCTGTAAGTGCTACTTTCACTGCTCCCATAAATTTTGATAAGTTGTATCTTTTTTTACTTTTACTTAAACATATTTTTCTAAATTTCTCTTGAGATTTCTTCTTTGATCCATGTGTTGATTAATATCCAAATTTTTTAAAAACCTGTATTTCTGTTGTTTATTTGTACTTTAATTTCAATGTAATCTGAGAGCATATTTTGCATAATTTCTATTCTTTTAAGTTGGTTCAAATGTATTGCTGCCATTTTTTGTTTTGGTTCAGAATGTGTTCTAAATTGCTGAATGTTCCTCAGGAGCTTGAAATGTTCCTCAGGAGTTTATTCTGCTAACGTTGAAGTACTCCCTAAGTGTCAATTAGATCCAGTTGATTGATGGTGCTGTTTTGTTCAAATTTATCCTTCCTGATTTTCTGACTGCTGGATCTGTCACTTTCTGGTAGAAAGCTCCGGTTTTAATAGTGGAATCATCTGCCTTTTCTTGCAGTTCTATTTGTTTGTTGCCTCTCATATTTTGAAACTCAATTATTAGGAGCATATACATTGCCATTTCTTCTAGGAGAATTGACTCCTTCATTTTTAGGTATTGCCTCTCTATATCCCAGGTAATTTTAGTAGTAAACAGTGCACAAGTTGATAGTACACAAGTTTTCTGTTTTAAGTTGTCCTTTTCTTCAATCAGCATTTGCTTGGTTGCTGTAAATATGTGACTATTTTCCAGGATTCTGAGCAAAGTTGATTCTGATTTTATCTTCTTCCATTTTCCATTGTTTTGTGGTGGGACAGACCCTTGAAGCAACTTACTCTGTCATTTTCACTGATGTCACTCAATGGTAAAATTTTAAAAATGATTTTCACTTTAAAAATTATGATACTTTTCTTAACTAAAACTTAATCCTATTATATATAAAATTGGCTTAACATGTGCAAGATCATATGGGTTTTTTTGAGGATTGAATGATAACAAATAAAAAATATTTAGTATATGATAACTATTATTATCATTAATGTTACCTAATTATATCATAAAATTTGGGGCCAAGATTAGTCTGAAAATAAATACACATGTAGCTGGAATAAGAGTAAAAGAGCTCCATAGAACTCATTGCAACTACAGAGTTGTGCCCTGTGCCTTTTCATACGTGGGCATTCCCTGCCTCCTGGTTTGAGGCCCTCACTTTGCTAAACCATGCTGATATTATGGGTAGATACAGAGACTGGTGGAATGTGTGCATCTACTTAAGTTATGCAGCAAGCTGTAGTTTTATTTGAGGCCATTTTTTACAGTACTTATAGCAGGCCTCTAGCCCAAGACTTTTGATTCATTAGGGATAGAGTGACACCTGGGAAAGTCCCTATGTAACAAACATCCCAAGTGATTCTGATGCTGGTAGCACAAAGATGAAATTTTGAGAAATACTCTTTCATGATTTCAAGGGGCTTCAGAGAGGGGAATTTTCACTAATGTGTAATTATTCAAGTAGAAAGAAGCATCAGCCACAGAGTAAGATTGAAAAGTCCATATGGAGGCATAGAATGTTTTATATTCAGATATATGAATGTGAGGATCAACTGGTTTTAGGAATTATTGCCAAAAATACAAATGAGAGAATGATTGTTTGATTTGAGGATGACTCTAATATGTATATCACCACAATGCCTTGCCCTTTCTAACACCAACATTTGAAATATTAATAATGAGCATAATTTATTACCATGAATGCTTCACAGCCCTGGTAAACCAACCATCAATCTTTAGTTATGATAGCAAATGCCTTAAAAACACTCCTAAATATTAATTTTAGTGACTAGTTGCTTTTTTGTCATTTGTGCGTTTATCCAGGTTTAGGACAATACTATTAAGGTAAATAAGAATCTGAAAAATTTAACACCTTCAGAATGAATAATTATAAAAAGCTTACTTTTTTAACACTTGGTATTACCATGTTCAGTATATTCATTTTTAATAAATTTAGTCTTGCATTAGCATTCATGCTTTTGTTTTTAAATTTCCTTCACATTTTAATAGCATCAAATATGGTGGAATTTTATCTCATCGTTTTGAATATCATAAATAATTCATCCTGGCATTTTAAAAACTTGGAAGTTGAGAGTTAGTAGATTTTTACCACACTGCTTTCCATCATATAAATGAAGAATTTCAAGAAATAGGATGACTTTAATGTTTATGATTAATGTATATGTACAGTAGGGGAGCTTACCTGCGTATTATAATGATAATACTGTAGGAGACCAAGGCACAATCTCTACTTAAAATTTGAGCCAATTAAAGGAAAGAAAATTAAAACATATATAATCTCATTTGTGATCCAGAATTAGGATTCAAACAGGTCACTTGCATTGGAATAAATCACATTGTGTTGATTCCATCTCAAATTTCTACCCAGCTTGGTTTATGGTTAGAGTTTTCTAAGGTTCGATTAGATATAAATATACTTGTATGTATGTGTTTATGCATATGCTTTTGATTAAATAATTCTTGTATATATTAAATATATTAATGTTATAAAGAGATGTATGGTAAAAAGCAAGATCCCTATATCCATGATATTATAGGTACCAAGAAAAAAGAAGTCATTCAAGTTACATTGAAATGTGATTGGGTTTTGAATTCTGCTTCACATGTGATTGGGTTTTGAATTTGTGGCAACCAGGTGATACAGGTACTCTAAACTTGCAAAATGGAATAAATAAAAACTTGCCTGGAATGAAGAAAGCCATTGCTGTCGAGTAGATACCAATACTACACCTTAGCTCCCCAAGGGCACCCCTCAGTTCAGAATGCATGAAACATTCAGTAAGACCACTCACAATGAAGAACAGATTTCAGTGCAAAACTATAAACCATATAATGAAATAAAACATGATGAGGGAAAACTTAATCTAGACATAAAATAACAATCCAAATTTTTTAAAATTATGTTTTAATTTTTTAAAAATAAGGGAACAGAAATTGTAGGAAGGATGCTTGTCCCACTAATTGAGAACATAGTAGGACTCCCCAGAAGGGGAGTTTAATATTTTCTTGTTTATTGTGCGGGTCTCCACCCCCTGAGATAACACACTATGACAAAATGAACACTTACATACTCCATAGAAGCCTGCCTTTGGTGTGTCCTATCCTTTATATCCCCCCACACCCAGTGCCCTACACCAGTAACCCTCACTGCCATATTTGTCAAAAGAACATTCCCAATGTTGTATTCCCAGAGTTTACTTGCTCCTTCCTCCAACCCTCCCTCCAGTTCAATGGATCGTCCAACTTAACACCCCCATCCTACTCCCCCTCACAGACCAGCTTGACCAAACTCAGTCACATCACTGCACCACTCTCACACCCATCCACTCCCCAACCACAGATTCAAAGAATGAGACACTGCTTTTTTAAAAATGTGGATTTGCAAAAGAATCAGAGAAGTTCGAAAATGAAAAGCAAGGTTTTTTTTTAAATTAATTGAATAATAGACTAGATAAAGCTGGAGATAGAATACATGACTGGAGGTCATATATCCAAAAATATCAGAATGCAGCACATGCAGAAAGGGATGAGCAATACAAAGCATAATATCAGACATGAAGCTTATAATGAGAAGTTCCAAAAGAAGTCAACAGAAAAGTGAAGCAAATGTCCTAGGGATAGTATATGAAGAGAGAATGGGTGAGTTTTCTGATTCTTCAGATTAAAGGGACACATTAAGACCTGAGAGTGTAAGTAGAAACAAATCTACAACAACAAAAGTTATGAAATAGCTCTCAATTTGAAGAGGCAGTAACTTTGACATACCCACCAGTGTAATACTGTGCAGCCATTAAAAGGTTGACCTGGCTCTATTTGTACAGGTATGAAAAACTATAAAGAAGTTTGTTGAGTGATAATAGCCAGATGAAGAATGGGAAATAGAGTATGCTACAAATTTTACTAAAGGGCTTGGTATGATAGAAATACATATACTTGTGTAGGAGTAAAAATTCTCAAGAAGATACAAAAAATCTGCTAAAAGTAATTGCACCTGGGAAGAGATTGCTGCCCATTCACCTTCTCTTTGTGGAAATTTCATTCTCAGGCAACAGGGTTTAAATTCCTTTGAAAGCCCATTCATTTCAGCTCCTACACATTTTTAAGCATTCTATTCAATTCCTGAATTTCCATTTTGTTGAGGTTGAGTTTGGATCTCTGTTTAAGCAGTTGTCTCATTGTATTTTAGTTTTCGTTTGTGCATATTAGCATCTGCTCAAACCACGATATTTATTGGAAGTCCCTTGACTTTTGCACTTTTTTACCAGATACCTGGAAAATGTATGTCCTTGATATTTCTATGATGAATTTATATTATGTGTGGTGCTGGACATCTTTAAACGCCATTAGTATATCCTATTATATGGCTGTCTCTTTAAATTTTGATAATCTTCCTAGTGGATTCTTGGTAGTTTTCTTGTAAGTAGTATAGAGAAAGAAATTTACCCTTTGTATTTTTAGACAGCCTAAATTAAGAATCCTTTCTTTTATGGGTCATAGGTCAAAGATTATTAAAAAGAAAAAAAAAGCATATTATATCTTTCTAGTACTTGCATGCTCATAGTTTTATATTGAATCAATTGAGATATATGGAGTTTAATTTAAGCAGGATTTGTGATGATAAATACTTCATAAGTTCTATTTTACATTCGGTAAATGTTACTCTACCAAACTAACTCTGAACTCTAGTTTGTTCCAGCCTTGTTCCAATAATCTAATATTTCATTAATATTTTAATAGAAGCAATGGTATATCTTCAGACAGGAATAAGTAGTTGGCATAGTCTTGATATATGCTACAATGTAGATGAATCTAAAAATAAGTAGGTTGAGTGACAGAGGAAAGAAAAAAATGAGTACATATATGCTTCTTTTTGTGGACAATTTTAGGAAAAGCAACTAATATATAATAACAGAAAGGAAATCAGAAGTTGCCTGAGGATTGAGAAATGTGACAAGAGGTGGGGAATAGAAAGAGACATAAGGAAACTGTGGAGTCATTGATGTGTTCACTATATTGATTTTAGAGTTGGTTTCACAGTGTATACAGATGTGAGAACATACCAAATTGTGCTCTTCAAATATGTGCAGTTTATTGTATGTTGAATATATCTTGATAAAATTGTTATTTTAAGATCAAAATTTTGTCAATCAAAGAAGTCAGGACTTGATAATAAACCAAGGTCAATATGGGTTCCTTTAAATTTAATTGCCTAGACTTGAAATTATGCTAGTGCGAGTCTAAGTTCCCTTTGTTTAGAAATAACGTTTTCATTTCCTCTTTGCATATGAGACTTACCCATCTGTTCTCTCTGCTAAGACCTTGATCAAGTTCAATTTAAAAGTGAACATTCTGAAATGCAGGTTCCAATGAGGAATGTTTATTGAAAAGCATGGAAAGGGCTGAAAGGGGTCTTCTCTTAAAATAAGTAGTAACATTCAGCTGAATGTAATATTATGTTTTGACAATTTCAATCTGTTTTTGAGGTCATTACACAAATAATCCTTTACTAAATGTACCAAATCCATTTAATTAAAAATTTATTGTATTTATAATTTCTACATTTTTAACTAAAATCCCTCCATCCTGAAATATACTTTACTATTCTCACAAAAATAGCATTTTATAGTGTGTGCATTTTATAATTACTGAAGAAGAAGTGTGACCAGATTTTAATTTAGTTTTCTTGGCTATGCTGCAGAAATGAATTTCAAGAGATGCCAAGTGAATTAGGCCAGTAATTTATTCAGGTAGGGAGGGAAGAGAAATGGGAGAAAATAACAGAGCAGGGGTCCCATGTAGAGAGGAAGGGGGTGAAAAGGGATAAAGAGGGCTGATTTACAGACTACAATTCCCCATTATAGAGTATAAAACCCCGAGTTTACTTGAGCGGACACATGGCAAGGAAAAATGGCAAGAGCGGTGCACAGAGGGCAAGAACGGGTCCAGAGGCAAGAGAGCTGGGCAAGAGCATGCTCAGTCCTCACGGTTTGCTCTATAAACTATTAATTATTCCACCCCTTTGCTAACAGGAGAGGAGGGGTCCCAGTTGTTAGCTGTTTTGATTGATTGCCCCACCCATCAATCCCGCAGTGTGGACCCAATGATAAAGTCCTTGGGGAATATGTGGGGCTTTTCCTTGTTCCCAGAAGAAGTCTTTGTTCTGGATGGCAGAATCCTGGGGGTGGGGGTCTTCCAGCAGCCATCTTGGGGTTACTGACGTCCACGTGGACTCTCTGTCAGGTTCCAGATCCTTCTATTAATTCCTTATCTTACTAGCCTGCTTCAGAAGATTACAGAGGATTAATTAATTCATCATGAAAGTATTAAAACAATGAGCTTCTACTGTATGCCAGAAACTATACAAAATAACATGTTAAATTATTCATAAAAATTTAACATAAAAATATAGACCACGTTTGCTCATATATAGAAATATTCATATTTGACTAGCTGAAGCAGGACATATTTTTTGGATGTCTTATTATAGAGAGATCCCTAGAATACATGGAATGCTAAGAAACAATTTAGGAAAAAGTGACTGACAAGTTGTCTCTCATTGCTTTGGGGGAGAGGCAAGAATTTAACAGAAACATTACTGGAATGATATTAGTGAAAATAGCAGGGCAAGGACTTCTGAAAATTTGCCCCTGAATAAAAGCAATAACAACAAAAAAACAGACAAAAGTGTCAAAACTAAGGAAACTCACTCTGGTAGATAGAAGCATGTACCCAAACAAAAGACAATTTCTGAATCTTAATCTGCATTTCTATGGATGTGGGCCAATTTGTAAATAGGACCCTTTGAAGATATATTTTCAGTTAAGTTGTGGATTCATTTGTTAATAGGCTCTTCAAAGATCCTTTTTAGCTGTGGCCCTCTGAATTAGGGTGGACCTTAATCAGAATGTCTGGTGGCCTTATAATGAGAAGGAATTCAGACATAATCAGAGAAGCCGGAAATCATAGAAGGCCACAGGGTAAGAGCATGTGGTGGAGACAGAGGGTCCAAGCCAACCTCCAACCACTGGGGCACTCCAATGCCAGGAAGCTGCAGATTCTGGGAGAAACCATGGCCTATGAAGTCCTTGATGTTGTACATCTAATCTTGTGTGTCTTGTTTCCATTTACACACACTTTTAAATTAAGGTAACAGTAAAGGCACTGATGGTAAATGGGCACTAATGGGAAAGAACTGAAATCTTGAGACATGGGATGGGGACATTTGTGTACAGCCATGTCTAACAAAATGAAGCCCCAAATCTTCGTGAGCCTTCCTTGGCAGCAAAAGCAGCAGTTTGCTCCGGAGCAGTTGTCTTGCAAGAAATGCTCAATAAGAATTCTCAAGACTTACTCCCAGTTACCTATTCAGGCCTATACTGATATTTAGATCCTTGCATCTAAGAAATGCAAAACTTAGGCTAAGCCTGTATACCATAACAGTTGCAGAAGTTTGTCCTGCCTTCTCCCAGCAACTCCCCTCCCATTCCCAGATCGCTTTCTGTCACTACTGATTTGTTTGCATTTTGTAGAATTGTATAGAAATGGAATCATATACTACATACAATATTTTGTCTGGCTTCTTTCACTCATCATAATTAGTTACTTCTTTTTCACTGCTGAGTAGTATTCTATTGATGGCTATGCCAACATTTACATATCCATTTACCAGTACAATTGTACTGTTTTAAGATTTTGGATATTAATGGTAAAGGTGCTGTAAACATTCATGTTCAAGTCTTTGTATTGACATATACTTTCATCTCTCTTGGGTAAATTTCTTGTCAAGGAATGGCTAGATATTAGAAGGAATATGTTGAACTTTTTAAGAAACCACAGAACTGTTTCCCAAAGGATTATGCCATTTGACTTCCATTCGTACCCGCAGTGTAAGAGAGTCCCTTGGTATGGTCAGTATTTTAAATTTCAGACTTTCCAGCAGATGTACTGTAATCTCTCATTGTAGTCTTAATTTGAAATTCCTTGCATGAATAATACTGTGGAGCATCTCTCCATATACTTATTTGCCATCTATATGTTGTCTTTTGTGACATGTCTATTCAAATCTGTGCCCAAGAACAGAAGTTCTTAAGCTTAAAGAAGTCCAACCTATTGTTCTTGTAATGGGTCATGTTTTGGGAATTGTATCTAAGAAATCTTTACATAAAACAAGGTCGTGTAGATTTTTTTACTCTGTTTTTTCCTAGTTCTTTTACAGGATTATTTCTTGTATTTAGGTCTATCATCTATTTGACTTAATAATTATTTTTAAAGTGAAGTATAGAAATCAAAATTACTTTTTAATGGATATCCAATTGTTCCAGCACAATCTGTGATAAATACTATTCTTTCTAACTAGATTATTTTCCATTGGTCTATTTTATATCTTGACATCAATACCACAATATTTTGGTTACTGTAGCTTTAAAATGTAATGAAATCAGGTAGTGTAAGTCTTCCAGGTATGTAATTTTTATTCAGTTATTTTTGCTACTCTGGGTCCTTGTAATATCTACAATGTAGAATCAGATTTCCAATTATTTTTTAATAAAATTTTGGTGAAGTCAATCAAACATATATAAACATGAACAATAAATATATAGTAAAATTTGTGAATTTATAAAACAAATGAACATGTCATCAGACAAGGCTCCCATTGACCTCCCCACCACCAACCCTGTGAATTGTTGTGAAATATTTGTTAAACACTATGATAGAACATCATCAAAATACTTATAGTAATATTTAGCCCATATGTTATATACTATCCCTTTCAGCCACGATCACATTTATAAATCAGCAGTATTAGTTCTACTCATAATGTGTTACTCTTAACTCTATTCTTTTCCACACTTTTACAGTTAACCTTATCTCTCACCTTCTATTTCCTAGTAACCTATTCTCTAGAGTTTACCTCTGTGTGTTTATTCATTTTATTTAGTTCATTTTAGTTAGACTGTATAATATTTGGGCTTTTGTGTCTGGCTTATTTCACTAAACATAATATTTCTAGGTTCATCCATATTATCTTATGCATCCCAATTTCATGCCATCTTATATTGAATAGTATCCCATTGTGTGTATATACCACACATTCTTTATTCATTTATAAGGTGATGTATACTTGGACTGGTTCCATATTCTAGCAATTGTAAATAATGCTGCTATGAACACCAGTCTGTAAATGTCAGTTCTTCTGACAAATCTTTTGCCCATTTTTAAATTGGGTTGCTTGTCTTTTTATTATTGAATTGTATGATCTCCTTACATAACATGGATATCAAACCCTTGTCAGATCTGTGGTTTCCAAATATTTACTCTTCTTGTGCAGGCTGCCTTTTAATTTTCTTGCCAAAGCCTTTCAAAGAACAAAAGTGTTTAATTTTGAGGAGGTATCATTTATCTTTTTTTTTTTTTTCATTTTGTTGCTCATGCTTTAGGTGTGAGGCTTAAAAAACTAACACCACAAGATCTTGGAATTGCTTTCCTCATTTCCTACTCATACTGCTCATCAGTAGTATCCAGAAATGCTACTGATTTTTGCATATTAACCTGTTATCCCACCACTTAGCTGAATGCCTCTATTAGTTCTAGTAGCTTTGTTGTGTATTTTTCAGGATTTTCTAAATATAGGATCATATCATCAGCGAATAATGAAGGTTTTACTTCTTTCTTTCCTATTTGGTGTCTTTTATTTATTTTTCTTGTCTAATTGCTCTAGCTAGGACTTCTAATACATATTGAATAACAGCATGACAGTGGGCATATTTGTCTTATTCTTGGTCTCAGCAAGAAAGCTTTCAGTATTTCACCACTAACTACAATGTTAGCTGTAAGTGTTTCATATATGCACTTTACCATATTGAGAAAGCTCCCTTCTATTATCTTTGGCGTGTTTTATTAAGGATGCTATATTTTCTCAAATGTTTTCTCTGCATCAATTGTGAAGATCATGTGATTTTTTTTCTTCAATTTATTAATGTGTTTTTTTTACACTATTTTTTAAAAAATGTTTTTGCATACCTGGTATAAAACCCACCTAATTATTCTCTTAATGTAGTTTTGGATTTGGTTTTGTAAGTATTTTATTGAGGATTTTTAAATCTGTATTCTTTAGAGATGTAGTTTTTCTTTCATAGTATCTTTAACTTTTTTGTATTAGGGTGATGTTGGCGTCATAGAATGAATGGTATCATGTGTTCCTATTCAATTTTTTGGAAGAGCTAAAGCAAGATTGATATTAGATCATCTTTGATATCATTGGTAGAATTCATCTGTGAAGCCATCTGGTCTGGACTTTTCATCTTTGGGAGGCTTTTAATGACTGCTTCAATCTTTTATTTGTGATTGCTTTGTTGAGATCTTCTGTTTCTTTTAGTGTGTCAGTGTAGGTTGTGCATTTCTAGGAATTTGCCCATCTCATCCACATTTTCTAGTTTTTTGGCATACAGTTGTTTATAGTATTCTCTTATGATCTTTTAATTTCATTAGTGTCAGTATAATGTCCCCCCACCCCGGCTACCTTTCGTTTCTGATGTAATTTATTTGAATTTTCTCTCTTTTTTCCTTTGTCAGTCTAGCTATGAATTTTTTTATTTTGTTGATGATGTCAAAGAACCAACTTTTGGCTTTGTTGATTCTCCCTTTTATTTATTTTTTTGTTCTCAATTTCAGTTATTTCTGCTCTGGTCTTTATTATTCCTCTCCTTTAACTTGGTTTGGGATTAGTTTTCTGTTCTTTTTTTAGTTCCTCCAAGGATGCAGTTAAGTCTTTGATTTTAGCTATTTGTACTTTTTTAGTGAAAGTATTTACTTTGTAAGTATTTAGGGCTATAAAATTCCCTCTCAGCACTGCCTTTGTGATGTCCAATAGATTTTGATTTGTTACATACTTGTTTTCTTTCATCTTAAGATATTTACTGAGTTCTCTTTCAGTTTCTTTTTTGACCCACTGATTATTTAAGAGTATGTTGTTTAGTCTCCTATATTTTTTGGTTTTCCATTCTTCCATCCATTATTGATTTCCAGTTTCATTCCATTATTATCAGAGAAAATATTTTGTATAATGCTGATCTTCTTAAATTTAATGAAGCCTGTCTTGTGACCTAACATATGGTCTTTCCTGAAGAAGGATCTATGACCACTTGGAAAGAATGTTTATCCTGTTGTTTTTGGGTGGAATGCTCTTTAAATGTCTGTTAGGTCCAGTTCATTTATCATATTCTTCAAGCTTTCTGTTTATTTATCCTCTGTCCAGATGTTCTATCCAATACTGATAGTGTTGCACTGAATTCTGCAACTATTATTGTAGAGATGTCTATTCCTCCCTTCAGGTTTGCTAGTGTGTACCCCCTGTATCTTGGGGCACCCAGGTGAGGTACATAAATATTTATTTTAGTTATTTCTTCTTGGTGACTTGCCCCTATTATTAATGACCTGCTTCATCCCTTGTAACAGTTTTGTATTTGAAATCTATTTCATCTGATATTAGTATCACTACTCCAGATCTTTTTTGGTTGCTATTTGTATGGAAAATCTTCTTCCAAACTTTCGCTTTAACCCTGGTTATGTCCTTATATCTGAAGTGAGTCTTTTTAAGACAACATATAGATGGTTATAGTCTATGTCTTTTGATTGGGGAGTTTAAGCCATTAACATTCACAGTTATTACTGTAAAGGCATTACATACTTCATCCATTTTATCCTTTGGCTTTCCATTGTCATATCTTACTGTTGTCTGTTTATGCTTTAATATACCCTTTCAAATAATCTTCATTTCTGCATCTCCTCTAAGTCTCTTAGCCTTGTTTTTTTTTTCCTTTCAGGCTCTAGCAGTTGCTTTAGTATCTCTTGTAACATACTCTCTCAGTTTTGTTTATCTCTGAAGACTTTGAACTCACCCTCATTTCTGAAGAACAGTTTTTCCAGATACAGAATAGTTGGCTGGCAGTTTTTCTCTTTCAGTACCTTAAATACATAATACCACTGTCTTCTCACTTGCATGGATTCTGATGAGAAGGTGGCACTTAATCTTATTGAGGTTCCCATGTATGTGATATTTTGCTTTTCTCTTGCTGCCATCAGAATCCTTTTTTTATCTCTGATATTTGTCATTCTGCATAGTGGGTGTCTAAGGGTAGGGCTCTTCAGATTTATTCTGTTTGAAATGCAATGTCCTTCTTGTATATTGATATTTATGTTTTTCATAAGGATTGGGAAGTTTTCAGCCATTACTTCCAAAAATATTATTTCTGCACCTTTTCCATTCTCTTCCCCTTTTGGGACATTGGCAACATGTATGATTGTGTGTTTCATGCATCATTCAATTCCCTAAAACCCTGTTTCTTATTTTCAATTCTTTTCTTTTTCTGTTCTCCTGTCTTTTCAAGTTTAGATGTTCTATTTTTCACTAATTCTGTCATCCATCAATTCAAATCTGCTGTTACGTGACTTTAATGGATTTTTAATCTCATCCATTGTGTACTTCATTCTCATAAGCTCTGCTACTTTTCATTGCAGACTTTCAAATTGTTGTGCTCACCAAGTGTTTTCTTAATATGCATTATCTCTTTAGTCATATTTTCCATCAATACTTTGAATTGGTTTAGGAGATTTGTGCGATTGTCTTTGATTAGTTGTTTCAAATCCTGTTTTTTTCAGGATATTGGGTTGCTTCCTTTGACTGTCTATCTCTTCCTGTTACCTAGTCTGGCTTGTAATTTTTTGTGAATGTTTAAGCCTCTGAACACGTTGGTAAATTTAATCTGACAGTCAATTTCCCTCTCTTGTCTAGTGTTTCTTTTCACTGCCTTTCTTTGGTTTGTGTTTCAACTTATTCTGAGTCTTTAAAATTGCCCATCTAGGTGCATATCATTATGCAGCATATATTCACAGTCCATGACTCAGACCATGTACTTTTCTCATTTTCTTGTTTCTTAATAAACTCTTCACTCTCTTGCCTACCCTAAAAAATTAGCACATCTTAACTTATCAAAATTGGGCCAGGACTCACTAATGGGGTCCAGATTTTTTCCCAGTATTTCAGATTAAGAGAGACCTAGAAGTAGTTTTTCTCTTGCAGTTTCCTGGCCAGCCACCACCTGGCTCTCATCAACAAACATTTCCACTGAGGTTTTTCTTTCAACCTCAGCTTCTGAGTGTTTCTGGTCTGGCCAGAGCAGAGATTCAAAGCGTGCTCTGCTGTCCAAATCCACTGAACACTTTTCTTTGTCTGCTGTAGCCTCCCTTTTCTCAGTGAGGAACATGTCCACTCTCCTCTAAGTCAGCTGCCTTGGACCACTGGTTTTCTCTCAGCTGCACACCTGGAAGGGGGTGATTGGGTGCCCTTCCCAGATGCCACAGGGGTTTAGTAACTCTCAGTTGTTGTTCTGGTTCCTCACCTCTCTGTCCCTTGCCCTCCTGGGGATTACTCAGCACTGTCCTGGTCTGCTAACTCCCAAGCAGGTTCCTCGGACTGCTTTTGACTTTCTTCATTGTTTTCATAATAAAGCTGAGCCTTGCCACCTAATTCAATGCTATCTTCCCACAATTCCAATTTAGTTTTTATAATTCTGTTAGGATGGTATTGAATCTGGAAAATTTGGGAAAAACTGGCCTACAATATTGAGTATCTCTGTAAGACTTTATGGAATTTCTTTTTACTTGTATAATTTGTTAGCATAAATTTATTCTTTTATTCTCTCATATCCCTCTCCTGCCCTCTCTTGCTTTCCTGCTTTTGGTTATCTGTGTTGTTCTCTATTTTATTCATTCAGTTATACTCTAATAGATTCTGTTGATTTTTTTAAACAGACCAGCTTTAAAATTTTTTTAATTTCTGAGTCATTTTCTGTTGTCTATTTTCTCCAACTGATATTTATTTTCTTCTTGATTCTTTTTGATTGACATCTGATTTCCTCTTCTTATCCTAGCTTTTTGAAGTAGAACTTATATTATACATTTTAAGTCTTTCTTTCTCTCTAACATATGGTTTTGTTCTAAGGTTTTTGTTGTTGAGCCCAGGACCTCATATGTAGGAAGTCAGTGCTCAACCACTGAGTCAACATCAGCTTCCCTGAGTTGGTTTTTTCATTTCTTTGCTTGTTGATTTTTGTTTTGCTTGGTTTTTGGAAGGCACTGGGAACTGAACCCAGGATTTCCCATGTGGGAAGCAGGCACTCAACTTCTTGAGCCACATACATTCTCTAACGTATGTTTTAAAACAGTATGTTATCCTCAAACACTGATTAACTGCATCCTTTCAATTTGGATATGTCTTGTTTTATTTACATTCCATTCAGGGGAGTTCTTAATTTATTTGCCATCTATTTCTTTTAAACACGGCTATTTAGAACAGTTTTGATTTTTAATTTCCAAATGTTTGAATGTAATATCTCGTTTTTTTTTGGTCTGTTGTTGACTTTTAATTTGTTTAAGTTGGAGATCTTAGGTTATATGATTTCAACCCTTTGGAGATTTAAGAGATTGAGATTTGTGTTGTGATTTATCCAGGAGCATATTGCATTTGTGTTTGTAAGCAATATGTATATATTCTATGAGTTTGGAATGGTTAGTGTTTATCAAATATCAGCTACTTCAAACTGGTTCATAGTGTGCTGTTCAGGTCTTCTATATTTCTACTGATTTTCTGACTATATGTTCTATCAATTATTGTGGTTATCTCAATCCCCAACAATCATTGACTTAGTTTAATTTTGTCATATATTGCTTCATATTTATTGAGTTAGTTTGTTTAGATGCATACACATTTACAATTGTTACTTATTCATAATATAATTGACTGTTTTATCGTCATGAAACATCTTTTACTTTAGTAGCATTTCTTTACTTGAGTCTATTTGCTATGAAATAAACATTTTTTTCTTTATATCTAATGGTTACTTTTTGCTTGGTATATCCTTTCCACTGGTTTTCTTTCAGCCAGTTTTCATTGGTGAATCTAAAGTGGGTTCTTCTGGATGGAATACAGTTGGATCATGATTTTTTAAATCAGTCTGATGATATCTGTCATTTGATTAAAGTGTTGTACTGAATCACGTTTCAAATCAATATTGATATGCTTGAATGTGTATCTTGCTATTGTGCTATTAGTTTTGTATATGTTTTATATCTTCACCCTCTTTATTTCAACTTACTTTCTTTTGTGCTAAACAAAAACTTTTAATGTAGTATTTTAATTCCTGTGGTCTTTATTTATATGTTTTTCATGAAAATACTCTATATTTTTTAAACAAATCAATTTTATTAATACATATTAATAAAGTACAAAATTTATCCAAAGTGCACAATCAATGGTATTTGGTATAATCACACAGTTGTGCATTCATCACTTCAACCATTATTAAAGCATTTTTTTATTTCAGTAATATTAAAAACAAACAAATGAACAAGAAATTTTTTCACCTCTGAATCTCTGTTTCCCTACTGTACATAACTATTTCTAACTATTCTTGTGCAACTATTTATTTGTTTATTGATCTATATTCACATACCCTATGATCTATCCAAAGTGCATAATCAATTTAATCAAAGGCTTTTTTTTAATGTTAAAAGGTGTGAGTTGGCAAATTGTTATCTGCTGTATTTCATTCCAATAAGATGTGATGAATTCCCCAATAGGAATTTGATAATCTTGAAAGAATTATGGCCTAAATGGAAATTATATAACTAAACCAATAATTTATTTCATTTTTAGAGATTATCATATCAAATAGTTAGAGCTCTAATATAAAAATTAAAATTATGCTATAATTAATTTCTATTATATTTCTATTATTTACATTTATAGATGTTTGTTGGTATGCTATGCTATTTTTTATAATTCACTATTATAAATCTAATCTGGCCTTGTTTTTAGAATTTGTAAATTTTTTCAATCTATTAATATGTTTTTAATTAGTTTTTAACATTTTTCTTTTTAGTGATTGCCCTAATCCACTTCAGTTTTCTACTAACTACCTCTGTAATGCTAAATGCTTCTTGTCATTCAGAATCTAGATAAATGTTTTAGTTTGCCAAATGGTTTTTGGCAAAAAGTACTAAAAGTGGGTTGGCTTCTATAAAGGGGATTTATCTTGAGTAAAAGTTTACAGTTCCAAGGCCATGAAATGTCCAGATCAAGGCACCATCAAAGGTGCTTTCACAACAAAGTCAGCTGCTATTGATCCTGCTGGTGGGTCACATGGCAAAGCAAGATGGCCACAGATCTCTGCCAACGTATCTGCCTTCCCCTCCTCAATCTTTCATCTCCCAGAGCTCAGCTGACAGCAACCAGGAAGAGGGTTTGTCTCTTTCTGAGCCTCCTCTATCCATCTTGGTTGCTTTGCTTTCTTCCCAAGTTCAGCTGCAAGCTATCAGGCATATGGCCCCTCTCTCCTGTTCCTCAGCTCTTTAAGCCTCTCAGGAGCTTCTCTCCCTGCAGTTCAGCTGTGGGTGCAACTGGAGTCCTTTCTCTCTCTCATTGCAGGATCAAATATGGCAGCTTGCTTTATCTGTGTCTGTCTCCCCCTGTGTCGCCATTTATATCAGACCTGGCACGAGGGTGGAGACTCAACCTGAGACATGCCTCACTAATGCAGTCCAGTCAAAAGGGTCTCACACCCACAGGAATGGATTCGTTCAAACACAAAGTCTTTCTTTTTCAGGGATTCACCAAATTCAAACTGTCACAGTAGAGGAGATATCAAAAAATAAAAATGGTAAATTGAACAAAATAAAATGAAGGGACTATTTATGAAAGCATGGGGTGTTTTTGAGAAACCCAAGTATTAATTATTATCATTGGAAGGCAGCAAATTAAGAGAAAGGGATGGGCATTGTTATAAAAATCATTAAATGGTAGTTATGTGGCTAACTACTGACACAAGCCTGACAGAAGCTGTGTACTTTGGAAAAGGGCCCCAGTCTACCCTCAGCAGCCTCCATGGTGACAGAATTGGAAAATAAACACTGTGACCTCATTCTTCTCCAACCCTCTTTTGCCCTACTTGTGTCTCTTATAAGGAAGCTCCAGTGGGAAACCAGAGGGCAAGTACATTTTTTTCATGGACTATGTAAGGAAACAGAACAAGGTATAAAGATGGAAATTAGACTTAGTGGGTAAATGGAAGATATGCAGCATATTCGGGAAACAGCATCAAACTTGATTGTGTGGGGTTTGACTATTGGTTTTGATTAATTTGTTTGGATATTTTCAGAAAAAAGATATAAAATAAATACTTATGGTGTTTATTCCATTTCACACCATATTAGGTCTACTTCATATTAAGCAGTAGCACAGAAGGTGTTTTTTTTATTTTTTTATTTTTTTATTTTTATACTACTGTCCTAATCTTAACATTATGAAGCACAAATAACAGCCTAAAGGATATGGTAATTTTATAGTGGAAAGAATGCTTAATGTCATACTTTGAAACTACCTTGCTAATCTTTTGTGACCTATAAGAGATTTTGAGATCTTTAACCTCTATCATAACGGCTAAAGATCTTTTTGCTATTGTGAGCTATAAGTAATATTTATCCATTCTTAACTTATGGAAAAACCTTTAACTTAAATATGCTTATTTAGATGTAGTAGGCCCATTGAATCATATAGTAATTCTTTATAATGTATTCTCTTGAGTGTTTCTAAATTTATGATTTTATGCTAACTCTACATTTCTCTTTGTAATACACTGAATACCAACTCTGGTAGGTGTGGGGGTTCAACTGTTCTGCTTTTATTCTTCTTTAATTCTTCTGTGTATTTGAATAAGTTTTTTTTTTAATCAGCAATCTTCAGTTTTCAGACACCCATTCAAGTTCTGGATTTTAATTTACAGTCGTAGCGTTTATCTGACCAACAGAGATGGGACTACCTTGGAGCAAATGAGACTGAGAAGTGCAAGCAGTAATTAGATTCAGAAGTTCATCCCTGAGGATGTTAAAAATAACATGCAACAGAATGACAGAAAGCCTAGTGGGGAGGAATAAAGCACTAGGCAAAATTACTAAGGTTACCAAGGTAGTTCCTCAGCATATAAAACAAGATTGGGGCCTGTTTAAGAACTGGGGAAAGAAAGGAAGTGCATTTGTCAAAATCCGAGGGTGAGATTACAGCCTACGAGTAGGTGTGAGGTGCCTACGATGGAAAAATTAGTTTCCAGTGAGTCCCAGAGCCCTGTATGGGTCAATTTACATTCATGCCCTCTGTACTTAGGAAGCACATGGAAGGTGGGTGAAGTTGTTAAACTTGTGTTGGGAACCCAGAAATGGAGAGTACTGTGACTCGAAACTTTCTGAGGTTAGATTACAATGATTCTGAAGCTTGGAACAAAATGAAAGGGTCTCTTTGGGAACAAAGTATAAGAATGTCCCATTGAGAAAGTGTCCCTTGTAGAGGGTAATCATACATTGCAATAAGGTATTTCCAAAAGTTGTATTCCTGAGCAGCATACCACTGCTGCAAATATTCATTGCTTTAGTTATTTTTCTACACAACCTAGTAGCTAAACTGTTGCCCGACTCTTTACTTGAATTTGAATAACTTTCTTCAGATATTTTATGGTTGCTTGTGACAAAATCTAAAAGAAGAGCACATTGCGTTTCGTCCCTAGTGCTACATATGCTGCTCTAGAAACACCTCTACCCAAAATGGAAAGAAGAGAATGAAAATAATTTCCATTACTCACTTGGTAGTCCTTAGTCAATTCTGACCCACTTCCCTACCAGATTAAAGTTTGTACATTCCGTGGTCTACATTCTTGACTACCTGCTCACCTCTGGCTTTGACAAGCAGAGAGTTTCTGAACTTATTTCATTTGGTGGCTTATTTGTAAGATTTGGATTCATATTTCAGCAAGTTGTCACTGCATTTGTCAAAATAAAATTTTGTCCTTTACCTGCCCATGATCCTTTATGCAATGGGTTCTTCTCTCATTATTGAGTCAGTAGTGATTTCTTTCATACTAGAGCTATGGCTAAGAGACAAGTTGCTATCTTCTAACCTCGTGGCTGGGCTCCCTTACTCCATTTGATCTCACCTGCTATTGGTGCAGTGAACTTGGGTATTTTTTCCAGAAAATCAAATCAGATTTCTGTCAGAAAGATCTTGTCATTTTATTTAATTTACAGTTATTTTTTTCCCCTATCTCCTTGTGTCATCATCTTTTTGGTGCATTGCTTTGCCATGGGGAGGCTTTGTGCCTCACCACGCAGGTCTGGGATGCCTTTTGTCTTTTTTTTTTTACCAGGAGGTCTCAGGAATGGAACCCAGGTCCGCTCTATGGTAAATGGGGGCTATTTGCTTCTTAGCTTTAGAAACTCACAGTCTCAATGCTTTAAATGTGACAAGAAATTTCTAGTTTCTTAACAACATCTCATACTAGTAGATTAAAAATTAACTGGTAGATGAAAATTGGAGGCAAATGTTCAAAATTGACAACAAAAACATAATTTCCATAGTGGTCAGGTATATTACTAGGAAGCATATTTTATGTAAGCAAGGTGCAATGGAAGCTAAAGTATAAAAATACGATTTCTTGTTGAAGATAGAATAGCACATGTTCAATGAGACACATAATTGCTAAATATGTATTTTTAAATATTGAATGAAACCCTTGATTATTTACAAAAATTGACTGGTTCTCTATAGTCAGACATAATGAGGAAATATCTGCCTCTGAGAGTTCAAATAATGTTTTAATTTTCTATTGTTTCTATTACCAAGCAATCTCTCAGTTGATTCCCAGGCACCTCCTATATTTATGTGTATGTATGTAGATGTGTGTGTATAGCTTCAATCACGATGCATGCAAACTTTCTTAACATTTGGGGGGTTCCAGTGGGTCCCCTCCTTAAGGGAAACTCAGCCTGCAGTACACAGCCACCTGTAGGTCCCAGGACAGAAGTTAAAATATAACAAATCTCCTCACAGAAGTACAATATACAGATGATATCATAGATTGTAATTTTCTCCAGACTGTGCAATTCCTTCCTACAGTAACATCCCCAGACCCCATTTATGTAACTCTGTTATAAAATGTCTTTGTTCTGAAACCCTATATATTGCCCCTCATTTTTGCACCTCTTGGTGAAGTGCTGTCTTCATTCTCTAGACCACTGCCACCAGAGAGTCTCTCCTGTCCGTAAGTACCAATAAATATTGCTTATGCCTGATACTGTGCCAGGTGTGTTCCTTGATCTTGCAGCTGTCCCGACCTGTGTCCTTCCAGAAGCTGGATTACAACAGCCTTATAGAAATATTACCTATTAAAGCTGTCCTCCTACGTCTCTGGTCTTATCTATTATACATTGATCATGGTTTCAAGTTCTAAAATGGATGCTACTTTGAAGTTTATGGGAACACCTCAATGTGTCTCTATTTCTTGCTCTCCAACTATCCTTGGGAATAAAAATAGACGAATTTTTCAAAGTGTATGTGTTCAATGGTTATGCTTTGAAATGTTCCTTAAAAGTTATAATAGGAAATGAATGAAATGGCATTAGTACAATTATTTTGCAATCTTATTACACTCAAGTGAAGTACATACGATGACCTAATGCAGGAATCATTTTAATGAATTGGTTACCACAGATATTTTGTGAAGTACAGATATCATCAATTGCGTTTAATTGATCTGTTTATGTTTATAAAAAATTGATTCTAATCTTTAAACTTTCAGACATTTTCCTACACCATTGGTGGAAGTGTGAACTATTGACATATTTAATAACATAATCTAAAATTCACATATCATTTAGAACAATTCTCCTTATTATAAGAATATTTTAATAGAACAAAGTTATATGTAATAGAAAATTTGAAACAATATAATTATCCCATCAGAAGAGGAATGGTCACATATATTATGGTACCTTTACTCCTTTTGATATAATACTGATATATTTTAATTAGACCTATCGGTACAGAAAGAAATATTCTAAAATAAAATAAACACACACACACACACATGATTCCATTTGTTTGTTTTTGTTGTTATTTTTATGTTTATGTGAAGAGGTTACTTTTCAAGTGTTAGAATGATATCTATAAGTTTTTTCACACTGACTGTCCCCTGTAAAAGATGCTGGAACTGAAAGAAAGTGACAGCACAATGGTCATGTTTTATTTTTCATACTTGTGTGTGTTCGATTTATTTTTAATTATAATATATTTAGCTACTATTAACTAAATTAAACAATAAAAATATAAGACAAAGCACGTATGACATACAGTTCATTAAACAGAATAAAATCTAGATGGGATATATATTTTTGTAACATTGTAATTCTTAGTTTCATGAAAATTCTAAAAAAGTGAACATTTTTCCAAAATATAACAAATTAGCATTTGATATCATGGAGGCAAGCTAATTCTTTCAAAGTTGGAATACCTATACTTCTCAAACCAAAGCAGATCCCTTGCAATAGCAAGGAATCAAGAGATGGTTTTCCTTTCTCAAATATGGAAACTTTCCTTGTTGGTTAATTTTAAGTATGTCCTAAAAATAAAATTAAAAACCTAGTGGAAGACTTAATTGTCAACCTCATAGTTTATTCTGAAAAATTGACATATAGTAGAATGCCATGGAAACATTTGTAGTCAGTTTTAACTATGCAATGAGCAGTGACCTATATCAAAATTTGCATGCTAATTACTTAATCCTACCCACTTATGTTTGAGTGAATTTAAATCACTCTTGAACAACAAGCAAATTTAGTATAATAACTAAAATAGATGTGCTTCAAATGTATTTGTTTAAATGACTAAAACTGACATTTTTAAAAAAAAGAAATTTTGGATTTTTACATTCTTTGTAACAGTGTATTTTGTTCAATGGGCAAAACAAATAATGAATGCATTGTGCTTTCCAAAGAGTACTTAAAATACAGCAAAATATAATGATTACATAATTAAGAAGGCTTAAACATGTCTGATAATGTAGAGCCTTACAATAATTATAGGTCTTGGCTGTATAACAGAATTTCAATTTCTGAATAAAAGGTTAAATCTCTTTAAGAAGCAGTTTCCTGTAGGAAAAATAATGCAGTATGTTTAAAGTTAATAAACATTAAGTATTTCATAATAATTCATCAGAAGGAAGCAGGTCTAGAAGCAGAATACAACTATAGGAGAAAGAGGAAAAACAGAAATAAACATCTATTGGTTTATTGTGAATTTAGCTCATGTAAATCTCAGAAACTCTACATGGACAAAGTTATTCTCTTACTTTTTTTACTAGGGGCCTTAGAAAAAGTTGTGGACGAGAAAGCAAAGATAACTGTCTAAATAATAAACATCATATTTTTACGAGGTGTTAGATAATTTGCTAGAAGCAGGAGATGAGAAATTGTAATTTCTCAAGAATTCTCCAATAGCTTCCAGTCATTCTTTGAATAATACCCAAAGCTATTACAAGAGTGCTTCGTTCACTCAGAGCCCTCCAAGAGACAGACACCACACCAGTTATTTGAACACTGAGAATTTGATGTGAAGAATACTTAAGTAGGTATAAAATTTTTAATAACTAATTGAAAAGGTAAAAGGAGATTGCTAAGGTATCACAGGAAAGGCAACTACAGGAAGCAACTGCCATACCTTGTTCTAAAGGACAAAAGGCAAAAAGAGAGAAATAATTAAGTAATAGAAACTTAGAAGAAGGGACTTAACGACCTGAAATTCAGACATCTGAGTAGGGGAAGCCAGTGCTTGGCTAGTGCTTGTGTCTCTGACATCAGAGATAAGATCCTGTGGGTTTGAGATCCTGTGGGTTTGGAACCCATGCCTGCAGAGAGAGGCATCAGCTGATATCTATAGGCACAATGAACCGGGTTCCAAAAATGTTGGAAAAAAACTGTTAACAGGATTCAGCTGCTGTTACGTGAGGGAATTGCTGCTGCAAAGGTGAAGAAGCCTTTTTTGGGTGATGGTGAAAGGAAGCACAAGAAGACAAAGTCCACATGCAGCAAAGAGGAAGTGGGTAAGAATAAGCAAATCTCTGTTTCATCCTTGCCGTCACTTTCTCGAAACCCTACCCTCTCCCAGAATGCACAGAACCGGGATCAATTAGCAGAACATCATCAATGTACTGGGCATGGGTTATATTATGTGAAATGTCAAGATGATCATGTTCTCCATGGACTATATTATGGAAGAAAGCAGAAAAATTGGCATAACCCCAAGATGAAGTTCGTGGCATATATCATCTATAAGGCTTTACATGATACACCTTCTGGATATCACTCAAAATTAATCCTAAATTATTCTTATTTCCCTTGATCCAACTCCAGCCACTAGTCTTCTCATTGCTCATCACACCTACCAAGAAAATTGCCAGCCAGAAACTGGTATTAGTTTTCTATCATGGCTGTAATAAATTTCTATAAACTAAGCCACTTAAAATGATGCAGATTGTATAATCTCACAGTTAAGCAGGTCAGGCTTCTGGTAGATCTTAGCTTGTTCCTCTGGTCAGGGTCTTAGAAAGCTGCAATCAAGATTCTGACTGGACTACATTCTCATCAGGATGATTGCCTGAGAAAATATCCACTTCCAAGTTCATTAGGTTGTTGACAGAATTCACTTCCTCATGACAAAGGAACTCAGTTTTCTACTGGTTGTAGACTGGAGGGCACTTGGTGTCTTAGAGGTCACCAGTTACTTCCTACCAAATGGTCCTCCCACAAGCAGTTCACAACACAACTGTTTGCTTCTTCAAGACCAATAGGAAGATCTCTAGAGTGGGCTACCAAGACAGAATCATGTGTGTGCATGTGTTTGTGTGTGTGATAATTAAATGACAGAAGTGAAGACATCTATGATGTAAGGTAGACTAACCATGGAAGTGGCATCCTATCACTCTTAGCATAGTCTATTAGTTAGAGAAAGTCACAGGTGCTTCAAGGGAGGGCAACACAAGGGCATGGCTGCTTGACTTACTGGGGATCATCTGAGGATATGCCCACCACAAAACCTTACAAAATAGAAGTAATACAGCAAACCTAAAAATAAACCCCAAACACATTCTGCTCCTCATGTCTCAGAATTTTAATGTTTCATGGTATCTTCCTCCTCAGACATGTATTAGTTTCTTATCACTGCTGTAACAAATTACCACAAACTGTGACTTGAAACAACAAACATTAATTTTCTTAGCATTAGAGAAGTCAGAAGTCAGAAATGGGTTTCAGTGGGTTGAAATCAAGGTGCTAGCAGGGCCCTGGTCCCTCTGAAGGCTCTGGGGAGAGTCCATTTCCTTCCATTCTTATTCCTTCCTTCCGTCATTTTTGGCTTATGGCCCCACATCACGTCACTGATAGTCTCCCTGCTCCCATCATCATATCACCCTCTACCTCTTCTGCCCTTAAGTCTTGCTCTGCTTCTCCCTTATAAAATACTTGTAATTATATTTAAGGATTGCCAGTATAATCCAGGATAATGTCTCTGTTCTATATCCATAACTAAACCACTTCTGCAAAGGAACCAATCTTGGCGGCCATTAAGAATTAAAGACAGCTTTTGTGGCTAGACAATAGTGGATGGCAGAGAGTGGTCCCAAATGAGCTGGAAAGGAAAGACAACCCTAAGGCATGCAGGGTTTTACAAATTAGAAGGAAGAGTTTGGGGGTTATTGATTTAAGTTGAAAAGTAGAATATTAAGCAGGATTGTGGGAGGAAAGAGACATCATTTTGAGTAGAGAGATGTGTATTTTGACCAGAAGTGACTTACCTCCTTAAGCAATAGGTGTCTTTGAGATGTGTTTTTTTTTAATGGAAATGTTATGTTCTATGCTATTTATGTGGTACTACAATAGTAATTTTAAAGTTTTTTCATTAGATTTTTTCTTAAATCTAAAATTAGATTTCTTAAATCTAATTTTTCAAAGCACATGTTTTGAAATAACTCATGTTGGGTCTAAAAACAGAATATCTACACAAAATGAGGCCCTCTGGAGCTATAACTCATAAACTCAGTGAAAAAATAAGGCATTTTTACCATGTGATTGGAAATATATTTATGTTTAGGTACAGCCTTATGGTTGCAAAGTAATTTTTTCATGTACTAGCATCATAAGTCCTCCAACAACAAGAAGGAGGATCTTGTTCTTTATTTTCTTTAAATGCTTTTTCAGGCAAATTTTAAGTTTTTACTAATGTGTTATAGCCACTATAAGTTGGAGAAGATAAAAAAGCTACTACTTAGTATCAATTGTTTTCCAATTATTTTTAAAAGATGAAACAATTGATATAAAACAGCATAATGTATTAAACACTAACATGAACTGAGAGTTGATTATGAATAAACTGATGATTTATCATTCCACAGACTGGAATAGCAAAAGGATAACTACAAAGTCTAATTTGATCAGGCATCCTGATAAATGTATATTGGTGATTAATTGACAGATAATTGAATATATGCATAAACCATTTATTGACTTAGACAGTAATTTAGAAACAGATTTTAATATTTTAGTGTACACATTTTCATTTTATGTCAGTTATCTAAAACTCTCAGGGATTGTAAGAGAAAAAGGATGAAAGTAACTTGCATTAAATAAAGTGTTACATTTGTCTAATCTTATATTAGGCTACTTTCATTCTGCCCCCTTCTGCCTCAGTCATGACGGTCTGCTTGTTGTTTTCCAAACCACTGAGCACTTACCTTCTAGGAGATTTTACACTGATTGTGGCAAAACTCTTCTACTTAACACCCTGAGGTTCATTCTCCCACCTGTTTCAAGAATTTAATCAAATGTAAACTTATTGAGCCTACCCTGATGTCTCTGCTTAACAACCATCCCGGCCCTTTATCTGGAGGTACCTTTACTATTATATTTGCTATTTATTGTTTGCGTTCTTCTTTCAAACATTAAAAGCCACAAGTGGAGGAATTTTTGAGAATGTGTCCACCAATGAATCCCCAGTAGGGCAATTAGTGTTGGGAAAATAATTAGTGATAAGTAACTAGTTACTGGATTAAAGAATATATTCCATAAATATATGCCATAAATTAGAGTCCATAAATTCCACAAATTATGCTAGTAATATTTTAATTTTTCTCAAACATCTCATCTTATATATAAAGTGTTAATGCTCTATAATGACTTCTGTTACAATTAATCTGTATTTTCTTTGGATTTAACTGTTATAGATAATTTACTTTAAGGAAAAATCCAAGTAGCTGTTTATAAGGTTTGTTCTTTTTCCCTATTGTCCTCAGAAAGCTGGCCATTGTAATTTATATTTTCAACTAATATTACTGAGGATAAACTGCAAATACACACTATTTGCAAATTAATCATTAAATCAGTTTACACTTCTAATTATACTTTATCAATAACATTTCCATATTTCTGTTGAAATTATGAATCTGACCATATGTCAGCAAAAGCCCAGCTGACACATGGGCTGCTTTTCTGCTTTTAAAGGTATAAAGAATATACCTGCAAATATCAAATTACCTTGATTACAAACATTTAATAATGTTTCACAACTGAGATCATAATGAAAAAATATTTGTGCTAGCAATATTACTTTTCCACTGTTTTGAAAACTTTAGTAAACTGAAAATACGTTCATAAGGAAATAATAAAGTTTCTTTAAATAGCTGAGTTTTTAGCATTTCAATTATGTCTCCTCCATAAGGATTACTTCATAATTAAAATACTTCTAAACTAATTGGAAATGTTTACTATGACTATTTTAATACCCCACTTTTCAGCTCATTTTTGAGGTTAGTGGAAAATTATTTTGCTAAATTACTTCTTTTTAAAACAGAAATCACACTCACTTTCATCCAGTATTTAAAATGTGCGTGTGTATGAATATATATACATATATATATATATGTTTTTTAAAAACTCAAAGCAAAAACCCAGCTGACAGGTTTGCCTTTCTGCTTTTAAATTTAAAGACTTCAATTAATTGTCACCAGATTTGAAGGAAAATATGCATTTTGAATCTATTAGAAGATAATCTTTATAAGGTTGCGTTCCTTTAGCTATGTTCAAATATCAAAAAAAAATGTATTATAATTTGATATTTCTTGAGTTTCATAAAATAATACAGTGAGGTTATAGTCAGGGGTTAGTTTTCACAAGGACTCTTAATAAATGACAAGTTTCATATATGACTTTAAATGAACAGCTTTCTACAAAACAAGCATAGTTTCTCAAACAACATTTGGAGTCCAAAGTTTACAAGCCAAATTCTAAGAATTATTAAATCAACTGTTTCAAACTCTTTATGGTTATTAGTAAATAGATTATACAGAAAACTTAAGAATTTAAATTAAATTTATGATAACTGGTATGAAAACATTTACTAATTTCTCTCCTATGTACTTAAGTAGGCTTATTTGTCAATCAAGTGTTTTGCATACACAAAAATACTTTTATATTCTTAAACTTGCAGCATCTGGTTTTGTAAATTTAATAAAGATGGAATTAATATTTTAGATTTAAAATAATTTTTTTCCACGTCAGATATAATGTAGTTGTATTAAAACATCTCAGCATCTTATAGGCATGGAGTTCTCTACTTCACATAAATCATTCTGGAATTTACATAAACTGCCATCTTTACATCATTTTAACATAAAAATATATGACTTTTGTCAATTTTTTAGTAAAAACAAATACTATAATTTGCATTTTTATTGTGAGTTTTAAATAATGTTTTCACTATAGAAAAGTTGGAAAATACCTGTAGCAAGAAACATAAGGCTCATAATCTCAGAGTTATGTTTTATTCAATCATTTGTATGCATTTTTCTGCATATAACATACGTTATATAATTTTTACTTGAGATCCTACTTTTTTTCATTATAATTTTTAAAATTATGATCAGTGAGTTTATTGAGGACCTTGTCTAATATTCTTTTGAAACCTGATTTTCAGTGGTTTTTATCAAGGTATGAAACACAGTTTTCTCTTAATGTGAATGTATTTTTCATACTTTCACTCTCACTAATAATGATTCAATAAATAACCTCATGTATGCTTATTTGTGTGAATCTCTGATAATTTGTTTAGGGAAATTTCCAAACAGTCAAGTTACTGATTCAGAGGTGGTTTTTTGGTTATATAGCACCAAACTACACTCAGCCAAGTTTATAAAGGCGATGCCACTCTATAGCCATGTTACAGTGGCCGTTGGCACCATGTTAATTCCCACACCTTGTACCAGAATCCATGATCTCTTCTTTGGTGCTATGACGGATTTCTTAACCTCTGACAGAAAATCACTTTAGTGACACTTGAAATGTTCTGAGAGAATGACGCCAAGGCTAGCTTTTGAAATCACCATGGTAGTACTGACAACAGTTATTAGAAAAAAACGTCTTGGCAGTGTTGGGCCAGAGCAGTCCGAGGTGGTAAAATACAGCTTTATAATTGATTGTGCTACAGCCTTCCAGCCTTGAGACCTTCCATCTTCTGTAATCTCATCACTCCTTCCTCAACATCACCATGTTTCCAGCTGACAGTACTTAGTTCATCATTACATTTTCACAACTAATTCCTTAATTTGTAAATTCGTCCTTTCTCTTCATGTAAGGTAAATTGTTTAAAAATTCCCTTATAGTAACAGGAAATTTTACCGCTGTGGACAACACAGAGTGAGGTCTTACTCTTTCTTCCCACAGAACCATTAATAGAATCAAATAAATCCTTTTTCCTCTTAAGTCTTTTAAATTTCCTACATGTACCCAATTACTCTTGGCGCTTGCCTCCCAGAATCATCAACATTTTCGTTGGACTTCTCTAATCCTGTTTTAATTGACCAATTCCCCAGTTAAAATGTAGTTCCAAGATAATGACAATAACTATAGGCCAAGCCCTTTTCCAAGCTCTTTACATGCATTATCTCACTTACCCCCATGTCACATATACTGCTAAGACCCATGACCCCACATTACAGAAGGGGACCTCGTTTGTGTGTGGAGATAAAGGAGCTTGGGCAGACTTCCACACCTTACGTGTTGGACCTCAGTGTCCATATGTGTGAAGGCAAGGCAGACCACCAGCGGCTGTCGTGTCCCTTGCTATAAGCACCTTGTTCAATGATGGCTGTGGAGGGTTCCATCTGCCAGTCATGGCAAACCATCTGTTTACATTGATCTTTCAGGCAATTACACTTATTTGTAATTGATTTTCTCCTTCCCTTACTTCCTTCATGTTTCAGTGACTTTACAGAGTTTCTGTGCTTGTTCCTTCAAATGAAGTGAATTTTTCCTGGCCAGGGATGTAGATGGGGTGTTGACTCCATTCAGATATGCATACAATTCCTTGCAATAGCTTACCTCACCAAGGACTTGATGAGAATGCTTTAGGTTAGTGGCTTCAGAGCTTTGTTGATTGTACTGTAGACTGGGTTCAAGTAAATTATGCATTTCTTATGTTCTGTTCTTTTTAAAATCCAATACTGTAACTGGTACATTTTATAACCCAAAATTGTTGGGAAGATATATTGTCTGATGAACCTAGGTTCTGTGTCAAAGGAAAGGCTAACAATGCCCTTCGAATATTACCAACAGGGGTAATCTTCTCATCCTGCCGGGCTTTGTGCATGGTAGGTGTTTTAGTTTCCCAGTGGGAATTCATTAGTTTATAGTCTTGACGCTGAGAAAATTTCCAGATCAAAGCATCATCAATGCAAGGCTGTCTCCCCAGACTGTGATATTTTGGGGCTGGTTGTCGGTAACCCTTGATCCTTAGCTTTTTGCATGGCAGCATCTCCTAGTGTCTCCTTTCTCTTCGTTTTTCCATTGATTTCATCTTCTAGTTGTTCCCTCTTTGGCTTTGGTTAATAATGGTGTTCAGTAATAGGATAAAGACCCATCTTGATTGAGGTAGGACACACCTAACTCAAGTAACTTCATCAAAGGAAAAGTCCTACTTAAAGTTGGTTTACAATTGTAGGAATGGATTACATTTATAAATATGTTTTTCTGGGGTACATAGAGCTTCAAATCACCACAATAAGTATTTGACGCATTTTTTCAATTGATAAATCAGTTGATTTTCTCTAACGTCTGAATGATTTTATAATTACTTTCAGGTTTGAATTTCCACTGGGTATTTTGTTGGTGAAAAATGAGGAGTAATAAAAGCTAAATAGGGATTTTCAGAATGATTAAATTATTTGTATAATTTCATACATATCCGAAATCATGCAATATAAGATGAAGCTTGAAATCTTAATTTGTTTCTATAGCCTCATTTTAATATAATTGAATGATGAAGGATAAATTTTAAAGTTTAATCTGCTTAAATGAGAGAGGTGACTCTACCTTAGTTTTTTTGTTTTAAGAGTAAAAAGCAGAAATTACTTACCCTGAGCCCTTAATCCTGATAAATGCCATGTATGACAAAAACAGGATAGTAAGTAAAACCAAAAGCTTGGAGTTATGTGGAATTATCTTATCTCCACACTTCTTATCAGTTGAATGTTTTAGGTAATTAACTAAATTCTGCCTTCTAGTTGCCTTATCTTTAAAATAGGCTTGTAAAAAATGCTTTCATTTAACAGATGTAAATAGCAGAGCCTTATGTCTGGCACTTAGTAAGTATGTTCAATTTGTCAAGAACTACAAATGGTCTGGGATGTTACTGGACGTGCACAGTGATGTTCTTTATACATATGAAGATTGCAGAGAACAGAGACATTTGGGCCATAGAAATAAATTCCTTAATGATATTCACAGCTAGATCTACAGGCCACATAATGTTACAGGATTGGGCACCTGTCAGTCACCCAGCCCTGGACCCTCCAGTCGTTCCACGAGAGTGATGGGGTTTTTCTGAGTGTCAGTTAAACCCTTAGAAGACAGAAGAGAACAAGACTTTTCTTCCCTTCTACACAAGGGATGACTGGTCTCTTTTCCTGAAAGGAGATAGAAAAACCTTGTTCCTTTAGACATGATAGAAAAGATGCTGCCTTTTTTGAACTGGACATATCTGCCACCTCTGGGCTGTCTTCCCTTTAAGAATGTAAAGGTCTAGGGAGACAGCACTCAGGTCTTGCAGCCACTTTGGTGGCTCAACCTAGGGACCAGTCCAGGCTGTAACCATTTGTCAAGCTCAGGGAGGTAAAGGGAATGTTAGTGTCATTTCTGATAAGACCAATGCACTAGAAAAATGGCTACAATTCCAATTCTTAGAACCTGTGAAGAGAAAAATGTTTCCAGTGGGAGTGAAGGAAAACATTCTCCACTGTCTGTCTTTTTTGGAATGCATTTTTGCATCTCAGGAGGCTAGAGGGCTTTTTATAGCACTGAGAGATCCAGGGAAGTTAATTTCCCCACACATACCATAAATGAACACATATATTTTGAAGGTAAATATGACATTTTCTTTAGCTTTTCTCTTCATAATCATACATCATGATCCTGATTATATTACAATATTGGGTTATAAATCTAAGTTAAACAATATGTTTTATATGTTTGCCCAAGTAACATTCTTTCCTTATTTTAGAATAGTCTTTATTTTGTGGACCTCATCAAATCAACAATGAATGACTCAGAATTCCAGAGCCAAGGGGTTTATTCAGGGGGATGATTACATGTTATACAGGCAAGTTAGACCAAGATAAGTAGAGAAGCCCCACAGGTAAAAAAAAAATCTTAAGTTTTAAACAATGTGTTGATAAGACAAACATCTATATTTTGCTTCCTTTATCACATTCTTAAATGTGATTTAATTTGCCAAATCATGGAACCTATTTTCCTTTATAATCAAAGGAAAATGTAAGGAATTACTGCAACTGCAAAGCATAGCAAGAATGTTTGGGGTAAGACAACCATTCATTCCACTTAGTGTTTGTAAAAATGGGTTGACTCTAACCCTTTATAGTACAGACATAGCAGAAATTTTCTTTACTGCTTGAATCCCCTTCTTGCCAATTTTTGATGATGTAGGCACTAAGTCAATGTTCCTGAGTGCTGTATTTTGCTAGTTTAGTTTTTACTTTTATAGAAGTGTTAAAGTATAACTCAAAATATATGACTAATATGTTAAGGGATTTGTCATTAAGAAATACTTTAAAAAGAGCACAGGCACACTGTGCTTCTAGGACTTACATTTTTCAACAATCATTGACATTTACAGGCAGAGTATAATGCCATTAAGTGAGGCACAAACTAGGTCAAAATGTAAAAAAATAAACTATCCATTAAATGATACTTATAAATAGTTACACTCTAGTAGGAAAATTTGCTACTGGCATGGGAATCGAGGGAACATATGATAAAATGATAACTATCACACCATATACATGATTTTTACTGCCTTTTATCAGCTTGATAAAAATGCCTTCTGTATGATGCTTCTATCATGAAATAATAAGGAAAAGAGCACAATCCTGTATAGCTGTGAACCAAATATTATAAAACCAGAAAAATGCATGCAAGCCCTAGGCTAGAAATGTTAAGACTGTCATTCAAAAACAAAGCATGACTACATGGCAAAGGATGATTGAGACTCTTAGTTTCTATTTGCAGGCCCAGGATGAGGTTGGTGTCAACTCTGCCACCAACACAGTGCCCAGGTGGGAAGGCCCAGAAGCCAGACTGGTGTTCTGGCACTGGCTGCCAGAAATCCCTGGGTGCCTGGTTTTTCTCTCACATGGCAATACACATGGTGGTATTTCTCCTTTCTCTTCCAGGTTCTTTTGACTTCCTGCTTCTTGCCTCCCATGGTTTTCTATCTCCAGGCCTTAAATTCACTCCAGCAACCTGGATTAAGGCACATACTGATTGAACTGGCCAGAGTGTAACTATAAAACAACATCTTTAAAAGGGTCACACCCACAGGAATGCATTATGGTTAAGAACATGTTTTCCTGGAGTACAAAACTCAATCCTCAACACTCATGGTATTTGTTATACCATGCTTAATAACGTCTTTGTCTCTGACCCAAGTATCCATAAAATTATGACAGGCTAATTTAGTAGTTTATAAGTAGTTTGTAATCTCAGTGCCCACAGGCTCTGGAAGTGAGGGTGAGGTGGTGGTAAGACACGGCTTTCTGGTAGTAGAAATCTGAGCATCTCATGAGTGGTTAGTAGAAATTGAGAGTTGTCTATGAGAATCAGTAACAAATATGCTTAATTGTATGGTGAACCAGGCAATCTATAAGATTCTACTTTTTTTCTGTTAATAATGAGTAAGGTGAGATGTTGTCACTCACAGAATATTGGGAAATAGGTTGAGAAACAGCCTCCTGAATCGTGTCTCAAGTGTTTAACTCTCTTTCAGGTGGGGTGATCTTACTCACTATCTGGCATTCAGCCTCAAGTCCATAAAACTTTAACACTTAGTATTAAGATTTTCCATTGGTAAGCAGAACCTTCTTACTCTTTTCAAACGATAGTTACAGATATACTCCTACCATGAGCATGAAAGAAGGGAAATTCACGACCATGATGGGTAGAAGTCAGATGAAGAGTAAGAGCTGTGCCTGGTTCTCTTGGGAGATGAGAAGGTGGGTATGTAAAACGTGTGAAGGGAGAATGTTACTGGTTGAGCTCAAAAATGAAAGTGAATGAACCTTGATTGCTGGCATGGATGCTCTCTCTCCCCGCCTATGCCCCTGCTCCCTCTCTCCCACTCTACCTTGTCCTCAGCAGCATTAAGGAAAATTGGTACATATCCATTCAAATATGAAGGGGAAATTTGGAAAAGGGCAAAGCTCACAATTTTATGCTTGTCTTTGGCACAGTTGCCCAAGTTATCACCCTATATGTTCCTGTGGGGTGAGTGAGGGGTGCCCAAATTCAACAGATTGGATCTGGGAAAGTTTTACACCGTGAGAGAAGCTAACATGACTTTGACAGCTAGCACTTTGGGCCAATTGAGTGTACTTTTGTTGTTGCTTCTGTGTCTGAAAACACAGTATATGCTTGTCCCCCCCCAGTTTGAAAAGTGCTAGAGGGGATTGTCTCATTTGAGGTTAGTCACATGCAGAGAGGTGCTCCTACCTTAGGCTCCACAACTATTATGTACCCTTCGAATTATAGAATCTGTGACTGATGGTTTTGCTAATTGGGGGCTCTGGCCAAGAGAGGCAGTCTGACCCCAGAGGTACCCATTGGTCTTTGGGACTTGTCACCTCCATGACACAGCTACAAAGTACACTTCTTTTGAAAAGCAACTATTTGCCTGCGACTGTGACTAACACAGGTGAGCCTTGTGACTCTCTGACTGACATTCCCACTCTGGCGTGGGTCAACTCCAGACTCCAAAGCTAACAAGGTGAGAAGAGACCAGCAGTCCTCACAGGTCAAAAGGAAATGCGCTATTCATGAATGCAGCCCACTGGTCCAGCAGCAGCTCGGCTGTACTTGGAAACGTGACAATTATCCTATTTTTGGGAAACTGTATTCCCTATTCTGCCACCTGAAGGAAAGCCACCGACTCAGCGGAGGTTCCCTAATGCCTGAGTCTAGTTCACTGATGACTTAGCTCACCTGAAGCTCAGTGGTGTCCACTGAACCGCTCTGGCTGTTTATACTCAGCACCAATTTTGCAGAACCAGCCATAGACATGGTCACAAAGAAGGGAAAACTCAAGACCATTCTCATCATTCTGGCCAATATAGTCCTTAAAGTACCTTGTTACAATTTTATGGACATTTACTTTCTTGTCAGGGGCTGAGCTGTTTGGTCTGCCTTGTGGAAAACTATACACTAACAGATTCAAGACCCCCTTTTGTGGCCCCCTTGTGTGCCCAATCCCTCTATGGCTGCCCCCGGTGCTCCACCCACATCTCTGAGTGGGGAAAAGGGGCTCATTGCTGGGCCCCTATTGCCAGTAGTACTACTTTCCCAGCATTTCTTTTCAAGATGTAGGAGTCTTAGTTCCAAGACTGAAAGAACACACTAGAAAAGGAGAACATGTCAGAGAGCTGATTGCTGGTTACCTTCTTTTTTAAAAAAATTAATTAATTTAATTTAATTTTGAAAGAAGCTATAGATTATATAAATGTTACATTGAAAATATAATGGGATTCCCATATTTCCTACTCTTCCCCTTCCCACACTTTCCCGCATTAACAACATCTGTCATTAGTGTGGTACATTTGTTGCAATTGAGGACCACATATTGGAGCATTGCTACTAACCATGGTCTGTAGTCTACATTATGGTTTACACTTTGAACCACATCATTTTATAGGTTTTGACAAAACGTGTAATGGTCTGCATCCCTCATTGCAATGTCATGCAGGACAATTCTAGTGTCCTCCAAATGCCCAATGTTGCACCTATTCTTCCCTCTCCCTCCACTCAGAACCTCTGGTGACCACTGTCTTTATGTCATTGTTGCAAGTTCTTCCATTACTAGAATAATAACAAGTCTACTTTAGTCCATAATCGCATCCCCCTTAAGTTTGCTCATTCCTCAATCTTGGGGGCTTTGGGATGGTGATGCCCACTCTGGTTTTGATTGAGAGAGGGTTTAGATCCCATGGGGCAGATGGGTGGAAGTGGCTTGCTTGCAGTGTGTGGTTACTTGCTGCTGCTTTCTGTTGCTGTGACGTTTAAGTTGGGAAATGCTCTGTCTGGATTACTTCCTTTTGTTAAATGGGGTTTTGTAATACACCTGATTATGTGTTCTTCCTCCAGTCCTGTGAAATGACCCATTCTCCTTACTAGCACCACCTTTCAGAGCTCTTTGAGTTGCCTCCTGGGTTATTTCTAGGATTTGTAACCACAAATGCTTAGTGGAGAGGAGCAGAGAGAACTGCATTTACACCCTCTTGCTCAGAACAGATGTCTGCTAAGAAATTTTTCAGTTCACATTTTGTTAAGTATTATACTTGCTTTCTCTCCCCACTTGGTGATATCTAAACCTAAATAAATATTTTAACAAGATTATTCAAATATTCAATAAATGTTGAAATGTGTGATCTGCACAAAGAAATCCTCAGCAGACCTCCTTGAGGGGTTACTATTATTCAGCATCCTTTGGACAAGTTTCTAATGTACCTAAAACCTGGAAATATGGGTAATTTTCTTCACCTGACCAGCAAAGATAGTTTCAAATTACAAGAAGAAATAAGTGATTTCATATAACTAAATTTTATATTCTGGGGATGAAATCCATGTTTTCTTTCTTAGCTGTAGACAATCTATCTATACAAACCATTGCAGATGATTAATCAGAATTCAACAAAATTCACTGGTACATAGTAATCTCCCTCATTTGTGAAATTTGGATTGCTATTACTCAGCTCTTTTGAATATCTTTCAGTCTCAAGTAGCCCAGCATTCTCAGTCACATGTTCAATTATTAATCAGACTGGAATCCAGGGCAGAAGAGTAAAGCTGAGCAGTGAAGTAGAAGAATGATTTCACCATTTCACCTACCTCATTGGCATTGGCAGTCATGGTGAGAGGACATGCACCTTGACAAAGAGAGAGAAGTAAAAGAGGCATCAATTTCCACATGTAAAATCACCACCAGTCAGCATGTCACCATGTTCCACAAAAAGTAGAAGTTCCCTTTCTTTTATCTTCTTATTACTCAGAATGTTTTATGATCCCTCTCAAAATTTTGTTGTCCTTAACATTTATCAACCACAGATAAGAAAATGCTTGTACATCTTCATACAAGTCCTTCAAGTTCTTGCAGTTCCTCACATTTATCTTTGATTATGTCTGTATTTCTTATTTCTAGTGTGTGTGTTTATGTGTGCACATGTATATATATATATATATATATTCATATATTCATATATTCATATATTCTGAGATTTGGGACAGCTTTAAATGACATGAGACTTATTCACTTAGACATTTCCAAGACCAGTGTTTATGCTCACATACTGGTTTGTGGAACTTTTGTGTCTCTAATATGGTTGTGTGGATTTTAATCATATACCTCATGTGACATTGTATAAAGATAGATATATATAAGATTGGATAGTGTTTAAGGAAGTGATCATATGATTGAAATTGTGGATCCTTGAAACATGTACGTGTACTTGTGACTCTGTCATCTGTGAGTGGATTTCTGAGAATAAATCTGAGGGTGCATGTTTGCATGGCTTACAGATGGTCTCTGTTTCTGTAGCCATGATTTGTGAGATTGTATGTGAATGTTGCATGCAAGCCTCTGTGTGATACTGTGCAGGTAACTGGGGGAAAGTTGAGTGACTATCTGAATATGGCTTTTTATAAATTGGAGGAAAGAGTGGGTGAAGAGTGTGAATGTATTTTATGTGCTATTATATGTGGAATTATGTGTAGGATAAGACTGTGGGTTAAATGTGTGTGGTCCATGTGTGTCTGTGTGCATGTATGTGGGGGGGCACTAGGTACACATGGGACTGGGTACCTGTGGCTGTTCTATTACGACCTGTGTAATTGTGATTTTGTGACTATATAATTGCATGTTTGACAATTTAATATATTGCCATGTTTGGATGGATAGGAGATTACAAGGTTGTGGGATTGGTAAATGGTGTGTGTGTATATATATATATATATATATATTTATATATAAATGCACACATACACATAAAATCCTGCAACAGCCTGAGTCAATTTACATCAAAGTGCAATCACAGTGAAGATAGGCCAAAAATGAAAACAAATCGTGAGTATGCTTGTGACATTGAGTGAATGATTGTGTATGATTGTGTTTACACAATTTACATATGTTCTATCTGGGTCTCAGTTTCTTCATCTGATAAATGGGGATGATAATTGTACCAAAACAAAAAATTCTGGTGAGGACTAGTATTATCCATTCAACAATAAGGTTGAGCACATACTCTGTAAGTTCCACTATTATAGTCACTGGAGATAAATTGCAGATTTTAGCTTTTTCACTCACCATTTGTTTTTTGCTTTTTGTACAACCTGATTTGAAGTAACTGCTTAGATTTTCCTTCACATTGAACTGTTAGCCCTTCAGAGTCTCAGGCCATAAAATCTTTCCTATTTCACTAAACATTCCAACCAAATAAAATAACCAGGTTTGAATAATTCTGCCCAGATACATTGTTGTAATCCTCTAATGGAACTTATGCATGTCTGATTTCTATGAAAGCTATGTTTTTGTTCCTTCTCCTAGCAACACATTTCTTTTTTGACTAGATTTCTTCAATTTTACACTGCTAGCTCTAGTCCCAGGAGTGCAAAACATAGTACTCTATTATGTTCAGAAAAATCAAATTTTATTGATTTGAGCTTGTATACTTCATGGGAGAAGGTCTAAGATTAATGGTTCTATCCAATCCAGTGGACTAAACCCTAAATATAACAATAATCAGATAGTGTCTTGGGAGACCAGTAATTGACTTTTAGCAATTTACAAATATATCCCGTAGACCATCTTCCTGTTTAAACATATTGCTAGGAGATTACCTAATATTTTTCGATGTTAAAAATTCATAGGGGATGTGCATCTCTCAAGGCAATGTTTTTATACACACACAAAAATACACACAGAAAGGCAATCAGTGTTCCACCAAAGAAACAAATCCATTAGGATAGGTGATAGAGGATAGAGATGGATGGATGGATAGATAGATAGATAGATAGATAGATAGATAGATAGATAGATAGATAGATAGATAGATAGATAGATAGATAACAGGTATCTTACAAAGAACTGGCTTATATGATTGTGGGAGACCTGGTTCAGCATTTCCAAAATCTGTAGGGCAGGCCCTGAGGAAGGGAAGACGAGAAGCTCCTGGTATAAGCGGAATGTCTTCAAGGAAGCTTTGACTCTCCTCTTTAAGGCTTTTAACTGATTATATCAGGCTCACCCAGATTATCTAGGATAATCTTCCTCACCCAAAGTCACCTGATTATGGGTATAAACCTCTTATACAAAACATCTTCATAGAAGTACCTCGATCAGGGTCTGAATAACTGAAGGCTGTAGTATAGCCAAGTTGTGACACACCATATGTGTGTGAATGTGCACCACAAAATTAGTATCCAAACTTAAAGAAAGTGGTGCGTGGGAATAGAACAAGATGTGTTAAAAATTATTCTTAGTGTTGACAGAGTAGATGTGAATCTTGGACTTTGCTGGCTTTCATAGAGACCATACTAGTGCATGCAAACTCTTTGTTATCAGCCATAACTAATCATTTAGTGATCAGATTCTCTCTTCTCTCCTTCCAGTAACAGTTGTCTACTCTTTCCTTTGTGTGGCCACTGAAAGTTGTAAAAACCTTTATTCTAGTACACAATGTGTGCACTTACTTGTTGTACTCATTTTCCATTGCTGCATAAGAAATTACCATGACTTTAGCACCTTAAAGCATCATGCACATTTATGACCTCACAGTTTCCAGGTGTCAGGAGTCCAAGCACTTAACATGGCAATCAGCTCAGGGTCTCACAAGGCAGCAATCAAGGTTTCAGGCAGGGCTGTGACCACCCAAGAAGCTTGGAGTTCCCTTCTAGGCCCAGACTCTGCTCCTTAGCTCCTGGAATCTGCCCACCTCTTCCTGCCATGCCACCCTCTCTTCACCATTGCATTTTGCTTTTCCAAGGTCAGCATGAGTGTCTCTGCTGCTTTCCCAATCCTCTAAAGAGCTCAACTGATTAAACTTATCCAGTACAAACTTCCTTTGATTAAATTCATGTCAACTAGCAAGAAACTTCAATTACTTACCCAGTATCTCTTCATCCATGCCACTTAAAGTTACATAATTATGGGAGTAACATACAGCAGATTCATAGGTCTAATCCATACTCAAGAGGGAAACATGATGGAGGTTATGGGCCATTGGTGGTTACTCTGGAATTCTATCTACCATATTATTTTCATTTTTCTCTGTTAAAAGATGAATTGGTTTTTTGGAAACTTTGAATAAATATTAGGGATTCTACTAAAATTTCTGCTTGGCTCACTAGAATAGTATTTCATGATAATCTAGATGTTCAATGAATCCTTGTTGCATGAATTAATCTCTACATTTCTCACATCCTGCACAGTTCCTGGCAAGTTTAGGCAGCCAGAAATGGGATAATGAGTTCAAGGAAAGGTAGGATTAATGCAAAAAAATATAATCCATTTGCATAGTTAAGACTATAAGCTTTAAAGAGACATCAGCATTTTGGTTCCTGGGATGGACCAACATATTGTTGTATCATATAAGTGATTTAAAATAATTATAATAATGCTACTGTAATTGAGAAAAAATTGATTATGACAATAGGAATTTCTCTAGTTTTTTATTAGAGTAGGCAAGCTGCCATAACAAAAGATCCCTGAATTTATAATTTCTGGAACACAATGTAAGTTTAATTTTTGCTCACCTAACAGTCCAAGGCAGACCTACTTTGTCAGTAAGCTACTTCCCTCCACAGTATGTACCAGGAATCCATCCTGTAGCACCACTTCTTGCTAGGGACTCATTATCAAAACACACTTATCTGTAAAAAAGGGATTTCAGAGATGCTTACTGTTGGAAGTGGCACCCATCATTTCAGCTCAAGATTTCCTAGGTAAGCTCTAGTCATATGATCATGGCTAGCTGCAAATAAGACTGGAAAGTGTGACCCCTCTGGGACACCTAGCTGTCACCATCATTTAATAAAATTCTCCCAAAATTTCAACATTTTTCTTTGTTTGCTTAGTGCCAATGTGTCTTATGATGAATAAATGTGTGCTGATTATACAATTGTGTTTATTACATTCATAGAGTTTTCAGGTTAGATTAGCTTTAGTAATTCTTGAGTTCAATTTTCTCATTTTGGAGAAAGAGAGACTGTGAGTCAAAATGGTTAATTCACTTCAGTAAATTGTCTTTTTCGTATCTCTATTAGATAACTTTTTTAAGGTTCTTGTAGCCCAATATGCACAAATGGTCCTTACTCTCAAGTAGTTTGAAACATAGTCTTGGTTAATTGGCTTATCCAAGGTTATAAAAGAATCAAATTTTAAAAATAGGCTTAGGATTCAGGATTATTTAATCTTATTTCACTATAGTATTTAGTGGATGACTGGTTTCTATTTTATCTCTGACCCAAGCAAGACACAGTGTAGTAAACCTTATAGTGGCCCTACTTTGGAATTTGTGCTCCTGAGTGTGATGGAGTTGGACTCAGATGTGACTTCTCTATACATGCCTCCTCTATCACTTTTACTGAACCTGTGGTTGCTGCTAGGGTCAGTGTATGCATAGGAAACTTGAATTTCTGGACTGTCCATGTCCCAGCTATACCCTGAGCCTCAGCAGAGTTACAACACTACTCTCCCATTCGTTGGGTTTACCCAGGTCCATTAACAAGGAGGCGAGAATGGTCAACCACTACACCAGAGAACAAAGAGAGTCTATAACTGAAAGCAGGAGAATCACATCCATCAATCATGTGGAATCTAAGCACCCTCTCAATTTAGAAGTGGAAAGGGCATCACCATCCCAGGATCTTCAGGATGGAGGAATAAAATATGGCTTAGAGTGGACTTACTGGTATTCTACTATAGAATTATTGTGATTCTAGCAATGGAAAATATTATATAATTGATGTGAAGACATCGGCCACAGGAGTTGCTTAAGGCAGGGAGAGGAAAAAAGAGGTATGATATGGGGGCATTTTGGGGATTTGGAGTTTTCCCGAATGATATTGCAGGGACACATGCAGAACATTTTATATCCTACCAGAACCCACTGAATGGACTGGGAGAGAATGCAAGATATAACATAAACTATAATTCATGTTGTGTAGCAGTGCTTCAAAATGTATTCATCAAACGCAATGAATATACCACACTAATGAAAGAAGTTGTTGATGTGGGAGAACTGAGGGGTATGGGGAATGAGGTATATGGGAACCGCTTATATTTTTTAATACAACATTTTGTGTTATCTATGTATCTTTTTAAAAAAAGATAATAAATTTTAAAAAAAGAAATATAGGTAACAAAGAAATCCGTGTTTCATTTGGATTTTTTGCTAATTTATTTAAATAAGTCATTCCAACATTGGATGCATTTAGTTCTTCAAAGTCTTTACTTATATCTGTCTATATAAATATTATTTTGTTGTCAAATTAAAGTATTTAAGATGCTACAGTTAAATAAAAATCAAATGTTGTAATTGTCTCTGAAATATTTCCCTTCACTCACACTATCATATTGAGGATAAGTTTCTCAAGCTCAGTTTCTCAACACATTGACTTTTGCATTGCTTTCAAGAAGTAGGTTGCCTGTAATGTGGTAGACAGAATAAAAGTCCCTCAAAGATGTCGTGTCCTAATTCCTGGAACCTGGGCATGTGTTACCTTACATGGATAATTGAACTTTTCAGATGGAATTAAGATTAAAGGCATTGAGATAAGGGAATCATCCTGGGTTATATTATATATTATATTATATTTTATATTATATTATATTATATTATATTATATTATATTATATTATATTAAAAAATTTTTATGTTGAGTTGAAACTATTCAAAGTCCATAAAAGCAAAGAATCTTCAAGGCTAAGGGTAGAGTTAGAATGAGAAAAAGAAAAGTGTGATGATAGAAGCAAGGCAGAGAGATGCGATTCTGTGACTTTGAAAATGAAAGGAGAACAAGCCAAGGAAGTGGTCAGGCATTAGGGTCTAGAAGAGGCAAGGAAATGGATTCTCTTCTACTCCTCTAGAAAGGAATGCAACCCCGTTGGCATCTTGAGTAGAGCCCAGGGAGACCCATATGGGACTTCTGACATCCATAAATTTGGGTGTTTTTAAGTCTCTAAGTATAAGATGATTTTTTTAGTAGGAATAATGATGAAGGTAGATTTTGGTACCTGTGAGCTGGATGCTACTATAAAGTACCAAGTTTGTTAATTATCTATAAATTAAAGTAGAGTCCAAGTCATCCCCTAATACTATTGATTTTTCTTATCAATATTCTGTTATACTTTTTGAGTAAGAAAACATGGAGTGGAATTTCTAGAAAATTTATAGAACCCTGGGTACTTCAATGGAAGTAGAATAGCAGAAGAACATACTTGTCAGGGGCCTTCTGGAAAATGCCTTAAAAATATGATATATTCAGATGATTGAGAAAAGCAGATATTCTGAGAATTTCTCAGGGTGAACACACACAACCACCCTAACAAAGATGTATTTCAGCAAACATTCTTTCCAACAGAAGAAAACCCTCTCAAGTTTTTGGTTTAGACACTATATACATCACTTAGGATATGCTTGATAATTAAAATTGGACCTTATAATAGAGCATGCTACAATAGTAATAGATTTTTTGCAACATCAAAAGACTTTCAGAGGGAAGCGGGTGTGACACAAATGGTAGGGTTTCCACCTCGTTCACCTCGTTCAATCTCTGGGGTCTCCTGGTAAAAAAGGAAAAGAGAAAGTGTGCCTGCATGGCTAGCCAAGTGCCCTCATGAGTGCCTGTGCAGTAAGCCAGTGCCTGTGCAAGTGAGTCATGCAGCAAGATGGCGATGCAACAAAAGAGAGACCCAGGGGAGAGTCAAGGCGAAGCGCAGAAGAAATCAGGACCTGAGGTAGGCGTAGGTGACCGGGAACCTCTCTCCACATCAGAGCTCCCCAGGATTGAATTCTGATGAATCCTAGAGGAGAAAGATGAGAAGACAAAAAAGAGAAATAGATATAGAAGATCACACAATGAATGGACACAGACAGCAAAAACAGAGGGGGGAAGTGGGAGGAGGGGGAGGGGATGGGAAGGAGGAAAAGGAAAAAGAGTTGGAAAAAAAAAGACTATCAGACCTCTCACTTTTCCCATATCTTTTAATTATATCTGTATAGCCCTAGGTCCATGGCTGATTTAATTATTTGAAGTTAACAAAAAAGTTCACTGTTATACTAAAAAAGCTGAAAACTTGTTTGTTGCTATTGTTTATTTCTTTAAAGATTTGATTACTGAGGTTTGGATGATGTCATTTCAATTATGAAAGACACATCCTAAGGACTCTATTATTTATGCAAATTAGAAACTAAAAGAATAGTAAATGTAAATGCAGTTTAAAGTTCTGTAGAGGGAGAATACAATTATGCTCTAATATAGAATAATCTGTCAATGAGAGGAATGTTTTCCAGAAGAAACCATTGCTATGTTTCTTTCCATGGCCTGTTGATGGTCATAATGATTACTTACCCTTCATATGTTTCTTTTGATACATATTTCTGAAATGTTTTATATGAAAATTATTGCAGTCTTTTTTGTTATTTTCTGAAATTATGTAGAAGAAATGTGAATTCGCAATAAAATTGAACTGAATTATAAGAAATATGATGTGTCTTTATTGCATCCATATTTATTATACATATATATATTTAATGCTTAAGATACTAAAATTAAATTTTAAATCCCAACAGAATCCTCTGTAATCATGCTTACCACGTCCTACTGACAGATATACAAAATGACAAGAGAAATTTTCATTACACTTTTGCTACAGTAATGTATATTTAAAGTCACATTTATTTTCTAATAAGAATAAACTACATTAAAGAATATTTGTAAAGTGAATATTTATAAACTGAGCACGAGACAATCAACAAAATGTACTGTTTTAGTGTATCATGATGTTGTAAGGCTTGTGATCTTTTCAACAAATCATTCTCAAGAGAATTTCTTTTCCCGATATTTATCAGCAAAGTATTTGCCATCTGAACTCACTATTTCTTAATGAAATTGACATAGTCAGCTTTGCTTTTCATGACTGAGCTTCATGTTGTATAGACATGCTTCAGTGCATTCAAATTCTTGTTTAGTAGTGCCATTTCTTGGGTCCCGTCCTTGTGAGTTTGAGTACATTTTAATCTTACCACCAAAAATGAATTTAATAGCAGCCTTTGCATGAATCTTCTGTGCAGGCTCCATTCCTTTTCTTGAGATAGAGCTTCAGGCCTTCAGCCCAAGCAGTCTAACTGTCTGGGTTTTTGATTTGGGAGTGTTTTATCTAGGGTGCCACTACCCATCTTAATATTTCCAGAGCTCCTTTGATTACAGCTAGTCTTGGCCATGGCAATCAACTAAAAGCCTTTTACCTAAAAGTTACATGTGAAAATCAACTTGTTTCTAGGTCATTTATCACTGTCTTCTGCTGGTCGTGATGTAAACCCACTGTGTTTTTAGAAGCCTCTTTTAAGCATTATTTTTGAAAAAATATTTTAGATTAATACTCAGGCTAACCTAGTGGATCTAATTGTGGAACTTCCATGATTATCCACTTAAATATCAAAATATTACATTCTGTATACTTTGTACATGTTAGTTCTATGAAGGCAAAAATGCTTTCTACATGGGTGCTCCTGACAGATGGCACCAGTGATGTGATATGTTTACTAAACAGACTAAGAAGTATCCTTTCCTTAGAGCATGTTATATGTGTTTTTGTGTAGGGTTGTTTAAAATCCTTTTCTGTATTAATCAATCCATTACATTCTGTTGGAATGGGTTTAAGTTTAGTAAAACAAGATGACCCTGTAAGCTCTGCAATTTCTTCTTTATGTTAAATCTCTCCTACCAAATGCTTTTCCACAACTCTAGCTCAGCTTGAGAAGGTAACAATGAGGAGGTGGCAAACAACTTGAAGGCCATCTGTCCGGCTTTAGTTTAGTAAAATATTTGGTGTAAAAAATAGTAACCAGAAAACCTGTGTGGCATGTTCCTCAAAAGAAGAAAAAACATAGTTTAATTCTCACTGTGTACCTTTGAATATTTTTTTAAGTAAAGATGAAAACATGAACTGACTGTAGTTTAATATATATTAAGCAACACACTCTTAAATAATCAGTAGGTCAAAGAAGAAATTGCAAGAGAATTCAACAGATATCTTGAGATCCATGAAAACAAGAGCATACCAATCAAAATCTATAGGACAGCACAAAGGAGGTGCTGAGAGGGAAATTTATCTCCCTGAATGCTTACATTTAAAAAAGGAGCTAAAATTGAAGATCTAACTGCACACCTGAAGGAACTAGAAAAAGAACGGCAAGCTAATCCCAAACCATGGCAAAGGAAAGAAATAGAAAAGATCAGAGGAGAAATAAACGAAATTGAGAACAAAAAACAATAGAGTGCAGTTCCCAATGCCTCCTGAAAAGAAGACGAGCACAAAATAAACAGACACAGAAAGCAGATAGCATGCACAAAACAATGAGGGGGAGGGGAAAAATACACAAAATAAACCTTAAAAAAATTAGAGAGGGGAACTAGCAAGATGGGGTGGAGTAAGGAGCTCCTAGAGTCAGCTCCTGCTACAGGACAGTTAGTGACACCCAGAGCTCTCAGGAGCTAGCTAAAGCACCTGTCTGGGGGCTCCAGGGGGCCACAACATCATCCTGCCAAATCCTTGCAGGAATGGAAGGAGGATACTGCCCATCTGCAGAAAAGACTCATAAGTGGAGCACTCCACCCACAGAAGTCAGTGCCCATCCTCCATTGGAGGCACAAGCCATTTTGAGAGCTGTTTCACAGAACTGAAAGCTCCACTTCCCCAAAACAGAGGAGGAAGAGATGGCTGAGCACCAACTACAGCTACTGATGAGGAAATTCAGCAGTCTAAAGTATAATCCTGAGAAGAGATAAAGTTTGAGCCTCTCCAAGTCAGAAAGAGGCTGGTAGCCACCATCTTAACTCTGCCCTGGCATGAGGGGAAGAAGGGTGGACTGAAAATCCAGTGCTGGTGGGGACCAGCTTCTTCCCATTCAGGTCAGATTGCAGCTGCAGCCTAGGTCCCAGTGCTACCTCCAGCAAGGAGGAAAGTATGGGGACCTCTCCAGGAAATTACCAGTCAAACTGTGGAAGCTGGTGATCATCCTACTCTTGCAGCATGACCTTCCCCAGGAGTTATCTGTGGCTGGAATTGGAAGCTCCATTTCCTAAAAACAGAGGAGGAGATGATTAGCTACCGATTTTGGCTACTGGTAGTTAGACTAAGTTAGCTAAGATATAATCCTGGAAGTAGCTGGGCTGTGAACCAGCCCAAGTTGGAAGGAGAATGGTGGCTGCCATTTTGACTCTGCCACAGCCTGAGGGGAAGTCGGACTGACTGAAAATCACAGTGACAGTAGGAACTGGTTTCTTTCACCCAGATCAACCTGCAGCCTTTACCTAGGCTTCAGCCCTGCCTCTGGCAGGGAGGAGGCTGGCAGATCCTGCACCAGTCTATTCAGGTAGCTGCAGGTTACTTTGGCCAGCACAGACTGAAAATCAGAAGTCTACTGGACAACTGCACTCATCTTGGACCCACGCTGCATAGATTGTTGCCACACCTGCAGCTCCATGTCTGCCCCAGGCAGGGGAGAAAGGGGCATGAAGCTTCATTAATTTATCTGGGCAACTTCAGTCGAGGCCTGCATGACTTGGATTACTCCAAAAAGCTGTGACTGTATTTCTATGCCTGGCAAAGGAGAAAGTTGGAAGAAGCTTCATTGGTACCTGGTGAAATGAGGGCAGCTTTAGCCTCCACAGCTTATAGTACCAACTACATCCTTAGCTCTTACTGCATGACCAACAAGGGAGAAAGGGCAGGAAGCCCTAAACTAAACAGAAAAACTTCACCCAGAATAAACACTCTAGTAACTAAGACGCCAAGACATCAACAAAAAATTATAATCCACACCAAGAAAGAGGAAGCTATGGCCCAGTTAAAGGAACACGATAAGCCTCCAGATGACCTAAAGGAGTTGAGACAACTAATCATAGATGTTAAAACAAATCTCTTTAATAAATTCAATGAGATGGCTAAAGAGATTAAGGATATGAAGAAAACACTGGATGACCACAAAGAAGAATTTGAAAGCAGATAGAAAAACGGCAGAACTTATAGGAATGAAAGGTACAATAAATGAAATTAAAAAGCATTGGAATTATATAATAGCATATTTGAGGAAGCAGAAGAAAGGATTGGCCTCTGAAAATGAATATAAAAAGAACAGATTAAGAAAAGAATGGAAAAAATTAAACAAGGTCTCTGGGAACTAAATGACAGCAAAAGGCATGCAAACATACATGTCATAGGTGTCCCAGAAGGAGAAGAGAAGGAAAAAGGGGCAGAGGAAATATTTGAAGAAATAATGGTAGAAAATTTCCCAATCTTATTGAAGGACATAGATAACCATGTCCAAGAAGCACAATGCACTCACATCCAAAAAAAATCTGAATACATTAACCTGAGACACATACTCACAAGAATTTTAAATGCTAAAGACAGAGAGAATTTCGAGAACAGCAAGAAAAAAGCAATGCAGAACACATAAGGGATACCCAATAAGTTTAAGTGCTGGTTTCTCACCAGAAAGCATGGAGGCAAGAAGACAGTGGTCTGATACTACTACAAGAGAAAAACTTCCAACCAAGAATCTTATATCCAGCAAGACTGTCTTTCAAAAATGAAGGTGATATTAAAATATTCACGGATAAACAGAAACTAGGAGAATTTCTATACAAGAGAGCAGTTTTCCAGGAAATATTAAAGGGTGTGCTAAAGTTTGAAAAGAAAATACAGGAGAAAAAGGCCTGGAAGAGAGTCTAGAAATGAAGATTATATCAATAAAAGTAACTAAAAGTGTTCAAAAGAATGGTGAAAATAAAATATGACAGATATAACTCAAATAGGAATATACTTAACCAATGATGTAAAGCACTTTTATACAGAAAACTGCAACCCAATGTTAAAAGAAATTTTTAAAAAAAGCCTAAATAACTGGAAAAACACTCCATGGTCATGGATTGGAAGACTAAGTATCATTAAGATGTCAATTCTACTCAAATTGATATACAGATTCAATGCAATCCTGATAAAAATTCCACAGTATTGAAAAAAAATGAAAGCATGATTGTCAAATTTATTTGGCGGGTAAGGGGTCCTGAATAGCCAGAAACATCATAAAAAGGAAAAGTGAACTCTCATCTCCAGACTTTAAATCATATTACCCAGCTATAGTGGTAAAAATAGCATGGTCCTGGCCTAAAGATAGACACATAGAAACAATTGAACCAAATTTATGTTCAGAAACAGACCCTAACATGTATAGTCAAGTGATTTTTTACTAGCCTGTCAAACCCACACAGCCTGAGCAGAACAATCCATTCAACAAATGCTGCTGAAATAATTGTATATCCATAGCCGAAAGAAGGAAAGTGGACCCCTATCTCACACCTTACCCCAAAATTAACTCAAAATGGATCAAAAACCTAAAAATAAAAGCAAGAACCATAAAACTTCTAGAAGAAATTGTAGGAAAATATCTTCAAGACCTGGTGGTAAGTGGTGGATTCTTAAAGGAGATAAGAGGAGGACTGAGATGGACTACTGATGTTTAATGTATATAGAATTTTTAACTAGCTTTACTATAAAAGTGTTAAAATGTTTAAAGTAGATGGTAACACATAGTGAGTAACAGCTAGTTTATAAATGAGAATGTGACCAAAAATGGTAGTCTAGTGATATAAATGCCCATTGATAGAATGCTAAGAATCAGCTAGGAACTGAATAGCACAGTAAACCAAGAGGTGGATGAGAATTGTGGATGATAGTACAGATGCAAGAGTGTCTTTTGTGAGCTAGAGCAAATGTACATCGCTACTGTAGGGTGTTGGGAATGTGGAGAAGCATGGGAAAAATACAGCTGGAGTAACTTATGGACTGTAGTTAATAGTAATGATATAATATTCTTGCATCTATGTGAAAGATGTACTGTGTTGGTAATGAGGCAATATCGAAGATGTGAGCTAAATATACACTACGGACATTGTAACAATCAGATGATATTATCTGTAGCAAATATTCCACCACATTGTGGTGTGTTGATGGAGGGGTATTGTTGGGCAATTCTGCACATGTGCATGATTGTTTTATAAGTATAAAACTTCTCTCATAAAAAATATATATTTTAAAAAATAGTAATAGGGTGGGTTGAGGGAAAAACACACCAAATGTAAGATAAGGACTATGGTTAGTAATAAGGTTTTGACAATATCCTTTCATAATTTGTAGCAAACATCTCATGAATGCAAGGTTTTGGTAGAAGGTTGATGTATGGGACCCCTGTATGATGTTATTCATGTTTGCTTTGTAAGTTCACAACTTTTACTATACACTTAGTTGTTTCCATATGTTCATATGTAAATGATATAAAGATAATAATATTTGGGTTGGTTAGGGGAAAATACTTTGGTTAGTAGTAATATTTTGACAATGCTCTTTAATCATTAGTTAAAAAGGTTTAACAACATTGCAAGTTATTGTTGGTAGGGTGAGTTTTGAGAGTCCTGTATGATGTCGTATATGTTTGTTTTGTAATTTCACAACTGTTATTATACATTTATTGCTTATGTATGCTTATGAATGAGTGATATACTTCAATAAATTAGTTTTTTTTTTTTTAAATTGGAAAGAATCAACAAAACCAAAATTTGGTTTTCTTAGAAGACCAACAAAATCTACAGACCCTTAGCTGGACTAACAAAGAAAAGAAGAGAAAAGACACAAATAAATAAGATCAGAAATTAGAGGGGGGACATTACCACTGATCCCATAGAAATAAGAGAGATCATAAGAGGATACTGTGAACAACCATATTCGTAAACATTAGAAATGTAGACAAAATGGACAAATCCCTTTTAGAAACATGTCAACCACCTACACTGATCCTTGAAGAAATAAAAGACCTCAGCACACCAATCACAAGTAAATAGATTGAAACGATAAGCAAAAACCTCCCAAAGATGAAAAGCCCAGTACCAGATGGCTTCTCAAGTGAGTTCTACCACTCATTCAAAGATGATCTAATACCTATCTTGCTCAAGCTCTTTCAAAAAATTGAACAGAAAAGAATGCTACCAAACTCATTCTACAAAGCTCAAATCACCTTAATTCCAAAACCAGATAAGTATACTACAAAAAAAGAAAATTTACATTCTCTGAAAATAGATGCGAAAATCCTCAGCAAAATACTTGAAACAGAATCCAAAAGCACATTAAAATTATATACCATGATCAAGTGATTTTTATCCCAGCTAAGCAAAGGTGATTTAACATAAGAACATCAATTCGTGTAATAAACCACTCTGATAATTTGAAAAATAAATTTATACGATCCTCTTTATGAATGCCGAAAAAGCATTTGACAAATACAGCACCCTTTCTTGATATAAACACCCAAATGATAGGGATTGAAGGAAGCGTTCTCAATATGGTAAAGTGCATATATGAAAAACCTACAGCTAGTATTGTATTCAATGGGGAAAGACTGAAAACTTTCCTGCTGAGATCAGGAACAAGGCAAGGATTCCCACTCTCACCATTGTTATTCAATGTTGTGCTACAATTTCTAGTTAGAACAATTAGGCTAGATGAAGAAATAAAAGGCACCCAAATAGGAAAGGAAGAAGGTAAACTTACACTGTTCACTGATAATATGATCCTATATCTAGAAAATCCTGAAAAATCTAACAACAAAGCTACTAGAATTAATAGACAAGTTCAGCAAAGTGGGATACAAGATTAATAAGCAAAAATCAATAGCATTTCTATGTACTACTGATGAGCAAACTAAGGAGAATCTTAGAAAAATAATTCCATTTCTAATAGTGACTAAAATAATAAAATATTTAGGAATAAACTTACCCAAGCACAAAATGGACCTGTTTTCAGAAAACTACAAAACAGTGTTAAAAGAAACCAAAGGACATTTTGTGTTCATGGGTTGGAAATCTAAATATCATTAAGATGTCAATTCTATCCAACTGATTTACTGATTTAACTCAATGCCAATAAAAATCCAAAAAACTATTTTTTTTGCGGAAATCGAAAAGCCAATAATCAAATTTATTTGGAAGGCTAAGGAGCCCTGAATTGCCAAAAATGTCTTAGACAATCATCTTGATCTTCACTTTTTCCCAATAAGTCATTCCCATAGTCATTCCTTCAGCCAGAATATAAATTTCAAGCATCTTTCATTAATGTTACAATTTCTATCCTTCCATCTTCCCCCTCAGTGCCTCTAGGACCTCAAATTCATCAATTCTCTAATTCAAATAGGCTTTTTAATTTTTCCATCATATCATCTGTTCACTTTACTTCATTCATCCCATGCCATTTACCTAGTTTAATTTCCAAGATCAAATATTATATAACTGCTTGCATATATCCTCCCTTCCTCTTGGTTAATTTGCTTCATTCTGTCTTTCGCAAAAAATCAATCAATCGATCAATCTAACTTTTCTCCTATTATATTCCTGTTCCCATATAGCTGAGTATAGTTAAAGAAAAAACAAATGCAGCCATGGTTACCGGTTTCATAATAAATTCATGATCACTAACCTCAGGCAGATTCCAACAGCTGCTGAGCAATTATACTACCTTTCACTACTGTTTTCTTCCACTCTTCTAAATGAATTTTTCCTGTCTCCTTAAGCCTCCACCACCACCCTCCTCATCCATAATCTCAAAACACAACTTTGCTCCTTGCTTCACTGTAAAAATAGAAGTAAGCAGAAGACAGCTGATCACATCAACCCACCTCCTTGCATCTGTGTCTTACTGTTATTCCAAATAACCTCTAGCAGCTCCTAGCTGTGGCCATAGTTCATGTACACTCCTTTCACCCATAGCCCTTCATTCTCTCTCCTTGCATCAAGGTGGTTTACTTTCATCTAAATCGGTCCTATAACCCCACTCCTTAACTCCCCATTCTTTGCTCCTTTTATAGCAACTATTCTTGAAAGAGTAGACCCTGTCTCCAATCAGTCCCATGCTCTCTTGGATGCAATTCAATAACTGTTTCCCCCCAGTCCTCCAGGGAAGCTTCTTTCATCGAGTTGACAATACTACTGAATCCAGTGATCAATACCCAGTCGTCATAGTATTTGAGTAGTCAGTGGTGTCTACGCAGTTGAATGTTCTCTTTTCACTTGTCTTTCATGACATCAAATTGCGAGGGCTTTTCCCACCCCTCTGACCACTTCTCCTTTTCTGTTTTCTCTTTCTTTCTATGATATCCCAAAATTTTTGATGCATCAGGACTTTGTCATTCACACAGCTTCAGGGCTTTAAATACCATCCTTGAACTGATAAATAAAAGTAAATGGCACACCCCTTTCAAAACCCTTTAGGATTTATTCATCTCTAGCATGACATGCATTTTCTTTTATTTTGTACTCTTTTCATTGTTAATCTTCCAAAGCATAATCTAAGTTATGTTATGGCAGGTATTTCTATTTCGTTCCATGGCAGAAGTTTGAATGAATAACTGCAATTTGGGAAGGAAAAGGAAAAAGGTTCAGGTTCCCTATCATCTGAAAATGTTATTCTTATACACAGAAATCATTTCGCCTGATGTTTTTCTTGAAAATAAAGCCCTTGAGTTTTACTCTTTAAACATGAATCAAGATGGCCTAGAATTTTTTTTTACTTGTCAAGGAAGTCAACCTAGGATGAAAACCATATTTCAGATAACACTGACATATTTTGACAAAAAATGTCCATCCTCTTCCAATTAGTGCACATAGCCCTTCCCTAACAAGGCTACCTGCTTTCTTGTGCTGACACTCGTGTCTCTTTTTCCTTTCTGGATGGCTGCTTTCCAAAATGTGCTGGCACAGTCCCAAGCCACTTAATTCCAATGTCTTGAAAGAGACATTTACAGCCAACCCTTTATTGTGACAAATCAGGGTAATTGCCACAGTCCCCTATTGGAGGAGCTTTGTGCTGCTATAGTAATTGCTGGCTCAGCAGTGATTTTCAGGGAAGCAGCTGGCAAGGGGAAAAGGAGATGGTTTTATACAGCAGATATAAAAATGACAATAGCTTCATTTATAAACTCTCAATCAATGAGTGCCCTTCTACCAAAAGTGAAGATTACTTCTGAATATAGAGAGTACTCAATACATTGAGCTTATTTTGTAACTTATTCAGCTTTTCTTGAAATTCATTTCATTAAGATTGCTTTGAGAGAATCATTAAACTCAGCAAAAGTCTTGTAAAAGCCCCCCAAAAGTAAAATTACCTAATGAAACATCTATCAAACAGAGGCTGGCTGAAAATAAAAATGGGAGGGGAGAGGGGAAATTTACTGGAAGAGAGTGAAGGAGTGAACTTCGTTGCTACAGCCAGAAAAATGAAAGCCCACCTGGTATGTGTGTGTTTGGGAGTCTGGGGTGGGGAGAGGAAGGGAAACAACAACAGGCTGCACTGTAGTTCTTTTTTTGAGGTACAGGGTCAGGGGGGAGCTGGGAACTGAACCCAGGACCTCATATGTGTGGGGAGCCAGTGCCACTGAGCCCCATCGACTCCCCTGAGTTGGTTCCCTCATTTGTTCGCTTGTTGTTTGCTTCCATTTTTTCAGGAGGCACTGGGGACCAAACCTGGAACCTCCTGTGTGGGAGGCAGGTACTCACCGCCTCAAGCCACATCCAGTCCCAACAGGCTGCACTTTTGATGTCAATATCATTAAAGGCTGTGATGAATCAAGGAGTAGCCCATTATTTAAGCTCAACAGCTTCCACTATTGGGAGCAGTTTCCACTGAATGAGGAGAGCAATGTGGGGAGAATATAGGCTGCATCCTTGTTGGACAAGTGGGTGAGCCCGCTCCAGGATTCAATCCCAGAGTCCTCTGGGAGAGAGAGGCTCTTCTCCCAAAGGCAGCTGCAGTGGATGCTGTGGGAAAATGTCCCTGCATCTGAACAGATAGACAAGGGCCACTCGGTGCTGTTAGAACAGACAGGGTTTTGTCAGAAAGGTCCTGGAAACCACAACAAAAGCGAGCAGCTGGATTTATTAGGGCTGTTGATGTTATTGTCTGGAAGAAAAGGCCAGTCAGGAGGTAAAGAGGATTACAATTGGAGAGATGCCTACCTCCCCTGCCTTGAGTAAGAATTTCATTAATTCTGAAGTTTTGGGGGTGGCAGGTGCTGTGAAGTGAGGGTGTCACCAAACCAGAGTGCTGTCACAAAAGAATTTTAGAATTATTATTCTCCTAAATGGAAACATAATTGACTGCTATATTGATTTACACACAGGGACTGCTAAATCCACTTCTCACATCTGCCACGTATAAACTGCTAGTAAATCCATATATCGAGTTCTTAATTTCAATTATCTTATTTTCACTTCGGTATATCCATTTTATTATTTCATGCTTTCCAGATTCTACTATAATTTTCTAACTAATGATCTAATTTTTAAATGTATTTAGCATAGCAGTTTTAAAGTCAGTGTCTGATATCTGTGTCTGGTACCTCTAAAATCGGAATCTGCTATGTTTTTGGTTGTCTGTTTTTCCTATACACTATTTTTTTGTTTTCTCTTTTTCTTTTGTTTTTTTTTCTGATATTATTCTTGTCTTCCTGTTCACTATTTTTTCTCTTTCTCTTTGTTCTTGTTTATTGAATTGCATCCTCGTCTTCTTATATAATTTGTAAATTTTTGATTAAAGAGTAGACATTGAATATAGCTAATACCACCTGAATATTTTCTTAAAACTTAAATTGCTGGGCTCCACTCTCTAGAGTTTCTAATTCAATGTGACTTGTGGGTGCCCAAGAATTTGCAATATATGCATATGTATACATATATATCTTTATATATGATCATTTTAAGATGGGGCTATGCATGACAGGCTTCATACAGTAGTGTGTTTTTATGGATTCATGCTATATTAATATGTACCAATAAAATTGATTTGTTAAAAAAAGAGCATGCAATATCAATAATTTGTAATATAGGGTCAGTATTGTGTTTGGAGTTTCTAAAGCTGATTTACAAATTCTGTTAAGGACATTCTTTTTTTTTTTCCTTTAATACACTTTTAAAAAGTTTTTTTAAACATAAATTACTTAAATGTTACATATGGAATATAGGGGATTCCCATATGCCCCACTCCCTATCCCTACCACACTTTTCCACATTAATAACATCCTTTGTTAGTGTGGTACATTTGTTACAAATGATGAACACATATTGAAACATCGCTACTAACCATGGACTACAGTTTATAATATAGTTTAAATTCTCCCCTGCAAAATTTTATACGTTATGACAAGATATATAATGGCCTGTATCTGTCATTGCAACATCATTCAGGACAATTCCAATGTCCCAAAAATGCCCCCATATAACACCTATTTTTCCCTCTCCCTCCCCTCAGAACCAGCAGTGGTCACTGCCTCCACATCAACGATAAAAGTTCATCCATTGCTAGAATCACAATAAGTCTAGAGTAGAATAACAGTACGTCTGCTCTAGTCCAATGTTCATTCCCCAATCCTGAGGTTTCTGGGAGGGTGATGCCCACTCCACCTCTAACTGAGAGGGAGTTTAGATACCATGGGGCAGATGTTTGGGACGATCTTGCTTGCAGTTGTAGACTCTCTGTTCCTTGAATGGTGGTTGTCCATCGTCACTACTTTGTTAGTTGTCTTGGGTGAGTCCAGTGAACTGGAGAGTAAGATTTGCAACTCTGTTGAGATTCAGGGCCCAACTGTCACTTGGAAAGCCCAAAGATTGAAGTTTCTTGGACATAAACTTATCAACTCTGGTACTCACTGTAGATTCAAATAGAATGGGGCAAAAGAGTCATATGTAGGAAAATTATAACTGAGTCCAACTCTGTCACGCTGGGGAACATAAATTCCAAAGTAGGACCCACTGGCAGGGTGCCAAATCCCTAAACTGTCAACCCTGCCTATAGTGTCTGGATGTTTCCAGAGCCCTCTGGAGCCCCGCTATTTGAGGCAATATTTTTATAGTAGTCTTTTGAGATAATTAAACATTTAAAGTACATGAGCTTCCAAAATATGTATTATAAAATGCTACAAATGTAGTTTCACTGGCCAATTTGTCAATCCATGTGCATAGAAAATTTCTTCCTTTTCTTTATACTTTTTCTAAAATGTTCTCTTTCTCATATGCCTTTATTAGCCATTTGTGATTCTTTTTTTTAAGATTAAGTGATACCGTTTATTTTTAGAATTATTTGCTGTGACAGGAGTAGGGAGAATTTACTGAAAATGACTTTTGTTTGTTCAACCATGTAATTATCTCACACAAGTGCTGGCAATGATGAAAATTGAGAGGTGTGCCTTTTGACATCTCTATACAACTGAGAAGCCCTTTTCCTTGTTTCCGCATAGTAAGTAGTAAGGTCAGTCTTTGACCCAGGAAAGGAGCAGTAGGGAATATCCCTGGTAAACTATATTTGTGCAATCTCTCATTATTAGTTATATCCTCAGCTCATTCCCCAAGGCTGAATTCAGTTCAAAACTAAAATTGCATACACTTTTGCTATTTCTTGAAAAATAATAGTTTCTTCTCCACCTCCCTAATCATGGGCAGTATTGTAATATTTCTTCAACCATATATTAGGGAGGTAGAGAAAAGGCAAGTCAAATTGCAGTTTAAAGAGGCTTAAACATTTCCTTCTCATGAACTGTGTACTACAGTATGCTCTCATTTTTCCTGTTGATACCGAAGAGTCATAAACATACCGAAATTATAAGATTTTATCAAATTCATTTAAAACTGAAGACTCTGGATTAACTGAGACCTAAGATAAAGATTAAATGTGGTACAATTCTTATAGACTAAAATTTATCTTGTGTCATAGCCCTTGAATGCCAGGATAATCTAATATTTGTCAGAAGAATCTCTTCTTACAAAATGCATGAACTTTATGCTGTTTGAATTTAAGGTTGCTATGTAGCTGTTATTAATATAAAACATGTTTTATGTCATTTTAAAGGGAGGCTTATGAAATATGAGGTATATTGAGAGTTCATAAAAATAAATGGACAGAGAAAGATTGTGGGACGATGGTGGGATAGGAAGCTCCAATAAGTCTTTCACCACCAGAAAAACTATTAAATGATCAGGAACCATCTGAATCAACTATTTGAAAAACCAAAATCCAGGGGAACCCTGTACAGAACCCAGGGAAAAGTGAGAGGAAGAGCATGGTAAATTATAGTAAATACCAGTGAGCAGCTCTCCCCACACAGCAGTTACTGTCCCCCATCATCTACTCTCATGAGAGGGAAGAGTGGGGTCTGGCTTCTGGTCTAGTTTGCCAGTGCCAGAAAGGGGCATACAAATCCACTTCCCAAGATCCAAAGTGGGAGGGATGCCCAATCACAGATCACTGCTTTATTTTAGACACTTCGTAATACTGTAAGCCCAGCTCTGATGGTGACCATTGTTCCAATCAGCCCCAGATAAAGGTGGCAGAGGAGACTAAAAGACAGTACAACTCTTTAGATTTGTGGAAGATAGTTGAAGGGTTGCATTTGCTCAGCAGGTGCTGAGTCAAGGAAGTGTTTTGAAGAGTTGCAGAAGAAGCTCCTGGCACCCTTCCTGTGCCCTCCTTTCAATGTGGATGGTCCAGTACTTCTTTTTTGGACCCGTGATCTTGTTCTGGCTAGGAAATATTGACTTGAGAAACTCCTCTCTGGTGTGCCCCCTTCCCAGAATTTTCCCTCTAGACAAAAGCAGCTTGAGACAATGAAAGCAATGTAGGAGACAATTTGGGTGGAAAGCCAGGACAAAAGTTTACCTGCTTTAAGTGCTGCAGAGGAGCACCCAGGAGAAGGAGAAGGTCTTTTTCCTGGGTAGTAGAGGGGCACTCAAACTCCTGTAAACAGAGGAACTCCTGAGGCCACTAGTAAGCACAAGTGCAGGATAAGACACAGACCTAGAAAAGACAGGGAGAACCCTATACTTGGCATTTGCCTTGGGCTGACCTTTCTGATAGGAAGACTGAACCCTGAAAGTGAAAGGCTCTTTTGGCTTAGGTTTGCTTGGTTTTGTTGGCTCAAGACACTGAAGAAAAATCTCTGTCACATCACCAACTGGATATAAACTCAAGAAAGAGCCATCAGAGGGCATAAATAACAGAGCTAAACATAAAATGGTAAAACATACAGTGTGCAAAAAAAAAAAAAAAAAAAAAAAACAAGAAAAATAAAGAAACAGAAAAGGGTGGCCTCTCTAAAGTAATAGGATAAAATTCTGGAAAATATTACAACGAAGACCAGACTGTGAACCCATCAAACAAAGACTTTTAAAACAATGATCTTTGGTATTTTCAAGTAGGTGAAGGAACATGCAAAGAAAGAACTAAAGGATATTAGGAAAATAATGAACAATATGACACTCTCAAAAAAAGAGAAAAGAAACAAACACAAATACTGGAGTTGAAGACCACAATAACTGAAATGAAATGGTTCAAGAGAATTTCAACAGCAGATTGGAGTTGCCAGTGAAGAAAGAATCAAACTCAATGATAAGATAATTGACATGAGTCAGACTGATCAGCAGAAAGAAAATAAATTATGAAAAGCAAAATCCTGAGACTTCTGTTACACCATCAAGCTTATGAATATATGCACTAATTTTTTTAAATTTCCACATATTTGTGAATCTATTTCTCCCTATGTTACTGGTCTTGACTTTCATTCCATTGTTCTGTTGATTTCCAGCTTCTTCCCATGGCTCTCTCTATATTTCATTCTGTTTATAAAGAATTCCAGTAATCCTTATTAAAGCCCAAATTGACTTAGTTGGACCACACATTGACTGCAGGAATGCATTCAAGAGATATTATTTACGATGGGTCCATACCCAACATGATGAAAATGAAGACTAAAATCATGTTCCAACTGGGGTACACAATTTAGTCCACCATAGATATACATTAATTGTGGAAAGAATGGTCCTTTCAACAAATGGTGCTGGGAAAACTGCATATCCACATGCAAAAGGATAATGTTTTACCCTTTCCTCACACAATATACAAAAATGGATTCAAAGTGGATCAAGGGCCTAAATATAAGAGCTAAAATCTTAAAAGTCTCAGAAGACAACATGTGGGTAGTCTTTTATGACCTTAGTTTAGCAATGATTCTTTAGATATGGCACCAAAAGAATGAGCAACAAAAGAAAAATAGATAACTGAACTTCATTAGAATTAGAAATCTTGTACATCAGTGGACATTACTAAGAGAGTTAAAAAACAACCTAAACAATGGAAGATAATAGTTGCAAACCATACATTTGATAAGACTTTAATATTCAGAATATATAAAAACTATTACAAATCAAAAAGACAAACAAATGGGCAAAGGAATTGAGAATAGGTATTTCTTCAAAGAATATCTGTGGATGGCCAAAAAGAGCATGAAAAGATATTCAACATCATTGGTCATCTGGGAAATACCAGTCAAAACCAGGGAGATGTGCCTTCAGACTCACTAGCATGGCTTTTATTAAAGAAATAGTAATATTTGTTGATAAGTATGTGGAAAAATTGAGACCCTTGTACTCTGTTGGTGATATTGTAAAATGGTGCAGTCATTGTGGAAAATACTCTGATGGTTCCTAAGAAAATTTGCCATGGAATTACCATATGACTAAGTAATCTCACTTCTAGGTATATACCCAAAGGATTATGAACTGGAACTCAAAGAGACTTGTACACTGATGTTCCCAACAGCATTATTCACAATAGTCAAAAGGTGAAAACAACCCTAGTGTGTTTCCATCAACAGATGAATGGATATGCAAAACCTAGTATATGCATACAATTGAATGTTATTTAGTTGTAAAAGGGAATGCAGTTCTGATATATACTAAAACATGGATAAATAGTGAAGACATCATGTTCAGTTAAATAAGCCAGATATAAAAAGATAAATATTGTGTTATTTTACTTATATGAAATACCTAGAATAAGCAGATTCATAGAGACGGTATAGATTACAGGTTATCAAGGGATGAGATAAGGGGAGAAATGGGATTCATTGCTTAATGTTTGCAGTTTCTGTTTGGGGATCTGTAAATTGGTAATGGATAGTGGTGATAATAATACAACATCAGAATGAAATTAATAATAAACTGTACACTTGAAAGTGGTTAAAATGGGAAATTTTGCATTGTATATATGTTACTACAAAACATTTTTTTAAAACTAATATCAAATATCTTATACAAACAATTGAAAATAAAATTTTGAATGAGAAAATAAAGTAGAAAAATGGGTGGGTGTATTGATGAAGCATCTCATAAAAAATATTTTGGCTATTAAATGTATAAAAAATATTCCACCACCATGGTTATAAAGAAAATACTTTTTAAAATCATGAAGTGATTTCTCTGTGTACTTTCCAGTGCTACAGTTAAGACAAAAGTGCTGTGTTTTAGTAAGGATGTAGAATTCCAAGAAATTTCATAAACTGGTGAGGAGTATTTGATATTGCTCTCCTTCTCCACAGCCAAAGCCAATTTGTTCTCTCTCTTTTTTTAAATTTTAGTTGGAAAGAAACTTCCGATTAAATAAATGTTACATCAAGATATTTAGGGGGATTCCTGTATACACCACCCCCTCGCCCTCCCACAATTTTCCCTATTAAAAACATCTGTCATTAGTGTGGTACATTTTTTACAATTGATGAACACATACAGAAGCATTGCTAACTAAACATAGTCTATAGCTTAAATTATAGTTTTCACTGTGCACTGAAAATTGTATAGGTTTTGACAGAATGTCATTGCTTTGTCATGCAGGACAATTCCAATGTCCCAAAAATGTCCAATGTTGCACCAATTCTTCTCTCTCCCTCCTCTCAGAACTTGTGGTGGCCACTGCCTTTATATCAATGAAAGTTCTTCCATTGCTAGAATAATAGTAAGTCTACTGTAGTTCATATTTGCATTCCACCCTTGTGTTTGTTCATCCTCAATCTTGAGGCTTTGGGGATGGTGATGCCCACTGTGTTTATAATTGAGGAGGGGCTTAGATCCCAGGAGGCAGATGGATGGAACTGTCTTGCTGGCAGTTGTAAATACTTTCTGTTTTGGGGGGGATGGGCATCCCAAAACACTATGCTTCATTTGAATCAAATGTCTTTTTTCCTCCATTCTATTTGTTGTGGTATATTTCTGGGATAAATTCCACTTATCGTGGTGTTTAAAATCTTTTTAGTAAACTGTGGATTTGATTTGCTATTATTATGTTGAAGATTTTTTCACCTATATTCGGAAGGAAAGTTGGTCTTTAGTTTTCTTTGTTTTTATTTCATTAGCTGGCTTTGATATTAGAGGAATACTGGTCTCACAGAATGAGTTGGAAAGAGGTTCTTGCTCTCCAAATATATGGAAAATTTGTGAAGGATTGATATTAATTCTTCTTTGAATGTTTAGTGGAATTCACCAGTGAAGCTATCTGGTCCTGGACTTTTCTTTGTTGGGATGTTTTTGAATCATCTTCATTTCTTCCTGATTTGGGTTAAGTAAGCTGTGTGTTTCTAGGAATTTTCCATTTCCTCTAGATTATTTTATTTATTGCTGTACAATTTTAATAGTATTTTTTATAATTCTTTTAATTTATTCAAGATCAAAAATGTCATCTTTCATCTAATTTCAAATATTTGCATTTCCACTCTCTTTATCATATGGCTAAAGACGAGTTGATTTCATTGATTTTCTCAAAGAACTAACATTTGTTTAGGCTGTTTTCACGATTTTTTAAATTCTCTATTTTATCTTTCTCTGCTCTAATGTTCATTATTTCCTCCCTTCTACAAACTTTCTCTTTAGCTTTTTCTTCATTTTCTAGTCCCATAAGATGGGAAATTAATTTGATATGAGATCTTTCTTCCTTTTTATTTTTAATTAATTTATTAATATATCACCCACACACAAACATACATAAACAATAAGTGTATAGTAATAGTTGTGAACTTACAAAACAAACATATGAAACACCATGCAGGACTTCCATAACTCGCTCTACCACCAACAGCTTACATTGTTGTTAAACCTTTTGAACTAATGATTAAAAAGCATTGTTAAAATATCACTACTAACCAAAGTATTTTCCCCCAACCCTCCCTATTATTAGTATCTTTGTAATGTTTATATTTGAACACACATAAACAATTAAGTGTATAGTAAAAAAGTTGTGAGCTTACAAAGCTAACACGCATCACATCATACAGGGATCCCACACATCAACCCTCCCCAACACCTTGAATTGCCATGAAACGTTTGTTACAAGCTATGAAAGAAGATTGTCAAAATCTTACTGTTAATTATAGTCCTTATCTTACATTTGGTGTGTTTTTCCCCCAACCCACCCTATTATTATTTTTTAATATATATTTTTATGACAGAAGTTGTAAACTTATAAAACAATCATGCACATGTGCAGAATTCCCAAACAACACCCCTCTATCAACACACCACACTGTGATAGAAACTTTGTTACAGATAAGATAATATCATCTGATTGTTACCACATCCACTATATATATTTGGCTCACATTTTCTGTACTGCTTCATTATCAACACAGTACATCTTTGGCATAGATGCAAGAATATTGTACTATTATTGCTAACCACAGTCCACAGGTCACTCCGGCTGTATTTTTCCCATGCATTCCCAACACCCTGCAGTAGTGATGGACATTTGCTCTAGCTCAAAAAAAAGACACTCTTGCATCTGTACCATCAATTCACAATTTTCATCCACCTCTTGGTTTACTGAGCTATTCAGTTCCTAGATTATTCTCTAGCATTCTCTCAATTGGCATTTACATCCCTAGACTATCATTTTCAGCCACATCCCCATTTATAAACTAGCTGTAACTCACTGTGTGTTACCATCCACTCTATACATTTCCACACTTTTACAGTAAAGTTAATTAAAACTTCTACATACATTAAACATCAGTAGTCCTTAGTCCTCCCCAAGAATCCACCACCTACCACTAGGTCTTGAAGGTATTTTCCTAAAATTTCTTCTAGGAGTTTTATGGTTCCTGCTTTTATTTTTAGGTTTTTGATACATCTTGAGTTAATTTTTGGATAAGGTGTGAGATAGGGGTCTTCTTTCCTTCTTTCTGCTATGGATATCCAGTTCTTTCAGTGCCATTTTGCTGAATGAAATGTTCTGCCTGAGATGTGTGGGTTTGACAGGCTAATCAAAAGTCACTTGACCATACATGTGAGTGTCTGTTTCTGAACCATCAAATTGGTTCCATTGGTCTATGTGTGTGTCTTTAGGCCAGTACCATGCTGTTTTTACCACTATGCCAAGGTAATATGATATAAAGTCCAGAGCTGATGGTTTGCTTTTCCTTTTATGATGTTTCTGGCTACTCAGGACCACTTACCCTTCCAAATAAATTTGATAATTGTGTTTCCCATTTATTCTTTAAATGCTGGTAGAATTTGTATTGGGATTGCATAGAATCTGTATATCATTTTGAGTAGAATTGTCATCTTAATGACATTTAGTCTTCCAATCCATGAACATGGAATGTTCTTCCAGTTATTTAGGCCTTTTTTGATTTCTTTTAACATTGGGTTGCAGTTTTCTGAATACAAGTGCTTTATTTACATCATTGGTTAGGTTTATTCCTGACTATTTGAGTTGCATCTGTTCTATTTTAGTTTCACCACTCTTTTGACACTTTTAGTTACTTTTATTGATATAATCTTCATTTCTAAACTCTCTTACAGGCCTTTCTCTCCTGTCTTTCTTTTCAGACTCTAGCACACCCTTTAGTATTTCCTTAAAATCTGGTCTCTTGGTTAGAAATTCTCTGTTTCCAGTTATCTGTGAATATTCTAATCTCACCCTCATTTTTCAAAGACAGTCTTGCTGGATATAAAATTCTTGGCTGGAAGCTTTTCTTTTGTAAAGCTTAAATATATCAGACCACTGTCTTCTTGCCTCCATGGTTTCTAGTGAGAAACCAACACTTAATCTTATTGGGTATCCCTTGTGTGTTCTGCATTGCTTTTCTCTTGCTATTCTCAGAATTCTCTCTTTGTCTCTGGCATGTGACATCCTGATTTGTATGTGTCTCGAAGTTGGCCTATTCAGATTTTTTCAGATGGGAGAACATTGTGCTTCTAGGATGTAGATATCTATGTCCTTCAGTAGGGTTGGGAAATTTTCTACCATTATTTCTTCTAATATTCCTTCTTCCCCTTTTCCCTTCTCTTTTCCTTCTGGGATACCCATGACATATATGTTTACATGCCTTTGGCTGTCATTTAGTTCCCTGAGACCTCATTCAATTTTTTTTCCATTCTTTTCCTCATTTGTTCTTTTGTAGTTTCACTTTCAGAGGCCATTTCTTCAAGCTCATCGATCTTTTCTTCTGCCTCCTCAAATCTGCTATTATATGATTCCAGTGTTTTTTTAATTTCATTTATTGCACATTTCATTCCCATAAGACCTGCTATTTTTCTATGTATTCTTTCAAATTCTTCTTTGTGCTCATCTAGTGTCTTCATCATATCCTTAATCTTTTTAGCCAGCTCACTGAATTTATTAAGGAGGTTTGTTTGAATATCTGTGATTAGTTGTCTCTACTTCTTTATGTCATCTGGAGGCTTATCTTCTTCCTACCTGGGCTTTATCTTTCTGTTTCTTGGTGGGGATTGTAATTTTTTGCTGTGACTTACTAGAGTATTTATTCAGGGTGCAGTTTTTCTCTTTGGTTTAGGGCTTCCTGCCCTTTCTCCCTTGCTGGTTGTGCAGTAGGAACCAAGGGTGTAATTGGTTCTATAAGCTGTGGAGGCTCAAGCTGCCCGCATTGTCCCAGGGATGGATGAACCTTCTCCCAACTTTCTCTTCTGCCAGACGTAGGGACAGAGTCACAAGTGTGTGGAATAATCCCAGTCGTGCTGACCTAGACTATCGTTACCCAGAGAGACTAATGAAACTGCATGCCCCTTTCTTCCCTGGCTGGGGCGGGGATAGACTGCAGGTGTGGGCAGCAGTCTATGCATTGCAGGTCCAAGATGACTGCAGTTGCCCTGGTACACTTCTGATTATTTAGTTTGTTCCAGCCAGAAGTACCACAGTTACCTGGATAGCCTGGTGCAGGACCCATCAGCCTCCTCCCTGCTAGAGGTGGAGCTCATGCCTAGTCTAGGACTGCAGGCCAATCTTGGTGAAAGAATCCCGTTCCTCCCATCAGTGTGATTTTCAGTCAGCCCGGCTTCCCCTCAGGCTGGGGGTGGAGTCAAAATAGTGGCCATTGACCTCTTTCTGTCTTGAGCAAATTCACACTCCAGCTGTTCCCAGGGTTATATCTTAGCCAGCCGGCTCTACTAATCAGTAGACGAAATCGGCAGCCAGCGGTATCCTCGTCCCCTGTTTTTGGGAAATGGAGCTTCTAGTTCCCACCACAGAATAGTTCCTGGGGTGGCTCATGATGTTAGAGTAGGATGAGCACTGGCCTCTGCAGTTTGACTGGTAATTTCCCAGAGAGGCTGGCGCAGGTCCCCACAGCTTCCTCCCGCTGGAGGTGGCACTGGGGCCTAGGCTGGAGCGGCAATCTGACCTGGATGGAAAGAAGCCGGTCCCAACCAGCACTGGGATTTTCAGTCTGCTCCGCTTCCCCTCGTGCCAGGGCAGAGTTAAGATGGCAGCTCCCAGCCTCTTTCTGACTTGGACAGTCTCAAACTTTAGCTATTCTCAGAATTATACTTTAGCCTGCTGAATTTACTCATCAGTAGCTGAAATCGGTGTTCAACCATCTCTTCCTCACCCATTTTGGAAGTGGAGCTTTCAATTCCAGCTGTGGAACAGCCCCTGAGGTGGCTTGTGCCTCCCATGGAGGATGGACACCGGCCCCCGTGCCGTGGAGTGCTCTACTTACAAGTCCTCTCTGTAGATGGGCAGTCTCCTCCTTGCACTCCTTCAAGGATGTTGCAGGAGGCTCTTCTGTTCTCCTGGCACTCCCAAACAGGTGCTTTAGCTAGCTCTAGGTGATTACTAACTGCCCTGTAGCAGGAGCTGATTCCAGGTGCTCCTTACTCCAAGCCATCTTCCTCGTTGTCTCTCTTTCTTCTTTTTAATGTAGGCATTTTCAGCTCCAAATTTCTTTCTAAACACTGCCTTTACAGCCTTCTATAAATATTGGTATATATCTATTTCATTTTCATTCATTTATAAGAATTTTCTGATTTCTCTTGTGATTTTTCCTTTGGCTATTGCTTTCTTCAAAGTGTATTGTTTAATTTCCACATATTTATTATTTTCCACCTTCCATTCAGTTACTGATTTCTAACTTCATTATATTGTGTTCAGAGTAGATGCTGTGTGTGATTTCAATATTTTAAAATTTATTGAGACCTGTTTTGTGATCTATCATATAGTCTACCCTGTGCACTTGAGAAGAATGTATTCTGGTGATGTTAGATAGAGTTGTTCTCTATATATTTGTTAGGGTATTTCATGTATAGTATTGCTCAAGTCCTCTGTTTCATTATTTATGTTTTCTCTTTATGTTCTAGCCATTATTGAAAGTGGTTTATAGAAGTATTATTGTAGATTGTCTGTTTCCTTTCAATTCTATTGATGTTTGCTTCATGTGTTTTGGTGCTAGGCTACTAAGTGTATATTTACTATAACTGTTATATCTTCTTGCTGAATTGACATTTTTATTAATGTATAAAGTCTGTCTTTTTCTCTCGCAACAGTTTTTGACTTAAAGTCTTTTTGTTCTGATATTAGTATAGCCTCCCCAGCTCTCTTTTTATTTATATTTGCATGGAATTATTTTTTTAAGTTTTTTAAAAATTATCCCCCTCCCCCCAGCCTTGCTGCATGCACTCACTATCTGCTCTCTGTGTCCATTCACTGTGCGTTCTTCTCTGTGTGCTTATCTTCTCTAAAGGAAGCATGGGGAACCGATCCTGGGACCTCTGATGTGAGAGAGAGGCATTCAATTACTTGAGCCACCTCAGCTCCCTGGTTTGTTGTGTCTCTCATTGTCTTTCTTCTGTGTCTCTATTTTTGTTGCATAATCTTGTTGCATCAGCTCTTGGGCAGACCAGCTCTCCACAGCATGGGTCAGCTCTCTGCAGCATGGACCAGCTCACCTTCACCAGGAGGCCCCGGGAACCTAATCCAAGACCCCCCATATGGTAGACTGGAGCCCAGTTGCTTGTGCTACATCCACGTGCATGGAATATTTTTACCATTCTTTAACTTTTAAACTATTCATGCCTCTTGGTCTAAGGTGAGTCTCTTATAAATAGCATAGAGATGAATCATGTTTTTTTAGTCCATTTTTCTAAACTCTCTCTTTTGATTGGAAAATTTAATATATTTATATTCAAGGTAATCATTAATACAGCAATACTTCAGTCTTTTTATTTTATTTTTTGGTACATCTTTTACCTTTTTTGTCTTTCATTTCCCCCATTGCTGCCTTCTTTCATGTATGATCTTTTGTAGTGAAGGACTTGATTTCTTTCTCATTTCCCTTCTGTGTATTTCTTAGATATTTATTTTAAGATTACTTAGGGTTTATTTGTAACATTCTAAAACTATAATGATTTCGTTTGTATCAATACCACACTAACATCAATGGTATATCCAGAATCGCTCCTGTCCCCTCTGTGGTAGATTTAATTATGTATACCAAAGTATACATGATCTTAATGGCAATCTGCATCTTTATAGGTGTGAATCCATTATGATTGGGCCTTTTGAACATGTTGTTTTCAAATAAGGCATGATCAATTGAATCAGGGTGGGTCTTGAACCGTGTTCCTGGAAGACTTATAATAAAGAGAAGAAACTGGGAGTCAAAGTCAGAGAAGACTACAAGAAGAAACAAGTCAGTGGACACCAGAATAACAAACACAATAGAGAGAGATTGCCATGTGTTCAAAGGCAGTGGCACAGTCATGGAATCCCAACATTGCTGCCAGAACCAGAATACTGCAGACTGGGAGAAAGCAGGACTGGCGGATATCTTTAAATTTTGGACTTCTACTAGTCTTAAAATCCTAACTCAATAAACTCCAACTGTAAGGCCAAAACAAGTTTGTGGTATTTGTGTCAGTAGCAGTAGCCAATTAAGACAGTTTTTGGTATCATAAAGTGAGGTGATGCTAGTACAAATGCCTAAAAATGTGGAAGTGGATTTGTGATTGATTAATAGATAAAGGGTGGAAGAATTTGGGGCTGCTTGATAGAAAGAGCCTAGACTGCTTTGAAGAAGCTGTCAGTAGAGAGGGATATTAAAGGAATTTCAGGTGAGGGCTCAAAAAAAATTGAGACTTTTAGACAAAGTTTAACTCATCTTATAAAATATGTAGTTTTCCAGAATGTTGATAGAAATATGAGCTTAATGGGTGTTTCTTGTGAGGCCTTAAAAGGAAATGGTTAATATGATATTGGAAAGTTGGAAAAAAGCAATCCTTCTTATAAAGTGACAGAGAAATTGGTGAAATTTTGTTCTGATGCCCAATGGAAGGCAGAACCTTTAAGTAATGAGCATGGATATTTACCTGAGCAAGTTTCCAAACTAAGTATGGAAAGTGCAGCCTGCTTCCTCCTTGTTGCTTATAGTGAAATGAGATAGGAAAGAGATAAACGGAGGACTGAATTCTTTTTTTTTTCTTGTTTGTAGTGTGGGTCTTTACCCACTGAGATAGTACACTATGACAAATGAACACTTTCATCTTTCATACTCCATAGAGGAATGCCCTCGTATGCCCTTCACTATATATCACCCCACCCCAAAGCCTGCACCATTATTCTCCCTGCCATATTTGCCAAAAGAACATTCCCACAATTGTAGTTTTAACCACAGACCTTCAAATCCCTTGAGTTCACCTGCTCCTTCTGTCAATCCCCCCCACATTTCCATGAAGTTCCTGGGACTGAATTCCTAAGCACCAAGGAGCCAGCAAGTAATTATTTGGAAAATCATCAGCCTATCCAGATAGCATGTTCTGAGACTAAGACCAAAAGTAGCTCTGTCAAGGACCCTCCCTGAGTCCCTGGGATGTGAGTTCCCAGAGAATGGGAATCCATATGAGGGTTTAGTTGAACCGCCCATTCTTTAGGAGATTAGTCATATGATGAAGGATCGAGTCAGCCATCTAAAAGAAGTCAGGATTGGAAATGTATTTGGCTAGAAGGTATCTTTGGATAATCCTTTTGTCTGATGGTTTGTATTCCCTTGATTAATACACAAAATTGGAGAACTTTATAAGAGCAAATTCAATGTAACCCTGGGATAAAGGGCACAGAAACAGCAAAATGAAGGGAAAGGTGACTTCAAAGAAAGAGCCATGGGATGAGAGGTTAGGACTGAAGAAATCTTGGGCCAAGAGGAAGGGGCTTCTGCCTATGACTGTAAGTAGGACAGGATTTCTGCCACAGCACTTGGAGGGGGCAGGACTTCTGCCCCAGTATTCCATGAGGGTCAGCCAATTCTCCAATGCTTGGAAAGGGTGGGGCCCACACCCTGGTCTCTAGCCAGAGGCTGCCCACCACTCTAGTTCTCAGAGAGATGAGATCTAGATCCCTGTGTGTGGGAAGAAACCTCTGCCCAGGGGCTTTAAAATGGTAGGACTGCAGTTCCTGCAGGACTGGAGGAAAATGCATCGGCCCATAGAATACTCTCAGATCTTGAAATCTAATGGAGTTTTCCCTGCTTGTTTTGCAATGCATGAATCCTGTTTCCTTCCAATTTCTCCCATCTATAATGACAATTTCTATCCTATGCCTGTCTCTCCATTGCATTTTTGAATCATATAACTTGGTTTTTATGTTTCAGAGGTCCACAATTGGAGAGGAATTTTGTCCCAGGGCAGGCTACACCCCTAAATGATTTTGCTTTGTTTTGTTTTGTTTTTCTTTCTCCTAACTGATCTTATGAGATTTTAAAATGACGTTGATGCTGAAATTACTCGTCCTTTGGCATTTGGCTTGGGTGAATGTGTTTTTAATTTGGGAAGACCATTGTGATGGTTTGGTGCTAGCTGGAACCCAGAATACCATCTCCTTAGAGCTGATCCATTCCAGTGTGAAACAGTGTGAAACTACTGTGAATGGAACATGTTGACTGATTTACTTCAGTAGGGAATGAGTCAGGATGGGTCTTAATCATCTTATTGAAGTCCTTTATAACTGGTATGAATACAGAGAGACAGAAAGAAAATACACAGAAACTCAGAGAAGAACCCTGAGAAGCTGAGACAGAAAGCTACAGCAGAGCAGCCATTAGTTGAAAACAATGAGACCCAGAGGAGAAGGCAAAGACCAGTTAACACTGCCATATGCCCTCCTATTTAACAAAGAAGTCCAGGATCACCTACAGCCAGTCCTTGGAGAGGAAACATTGTCCAATGATGCCTTGATTTGGGCACTTTTCTCGGCCTCAGAGCTGTAAGCTTGCAAGCCAATAATCTCCCATTGTAAAACTCAACCCATTTCTTGTATATTGCCTTTGATAGCTTTTAGAAAATTAGAACAGATTCTGGTGCTAGGAACATGAAGTACAGATACCAAAAATGCCAAAAAGACTTCTTAATTGGCTAATGACTAGAGGCAGGAAGAATTGTGAGATGCTTAATAGAAAAGGCCTAAATTTCTTTGAAGAGACTGTTCATAGAAATATGGATACTAAAGGTACTTCTGATGAAGGTTTAGACAGAAATAAACATGTCATTGTGAACTGGAAGAAAGGCAACCCTTGTTATAAAGTGGCAGAACACTTGGGAAAATTGAATACTGATGTCAGATGGAAGGTAAAATTTGAAAATGATGAGCTTGGATATTTAGCTGAGAAGATTTGCAAAATAATGTGGAAGGTTCAGCCTGACTTCTCCCTCCCGCTTATAGTAAAATGTTAGAGGAAAGGGATAAGTTGAAAACTGAACTCCTGTGCAGAGAGAAACCAGAAATTGATGGTTTGGAAAATTATGAGCTGCTAGAAAGTGAGTCCTTAGAGAACAGTGCCTCATGTGAGGGCTTAATTGAATATGGAAATAGTCAGCCATTTCAATGCAAGTCAGGATTGGAAAGGTAGTCATCCAGGAAGGATCTATGGAAATACCTGTCTCATGGCTTGGACTCCTATGTGTTTCACATGCAACCAACACATTTTTGTGAGATCTGTGTATTAGCCAAAAGAGTGCTGAAGCAAAGTACCAGAAATCTCTTGGGTTTTGTAAGGGGTATTTATTTGGGGTAGAAGCTAACAGTCCCAAGGTCATAAAGTATAAGTTATTTCCCTCACTAAAGTCTGTTGCAAAATGGAGCAAAATGGAGCTTCATTGTTGGAGCAAAATGTTGGAGCAAAATGGCTGCTGTCCCTGCAAGAGTTCAGCCTTCCTCTTCCTCTTATGGCTCCATAGTCCCAGGTCCTTCTGATATCAGCTGTAGGCTGACAGAAGACTTTGTCTCTCTCCCCGGGGCTCACATGAAAATATGCTCAATATCACTAGCTATCATGTGCTTTTTAGTCAGTCAATTCTTTCCTGGCCCAGCTACTCTGGTCCCTCCAGAAGGTCAGCTGTAGACTATCAAGCTCGCTCTCTCCAGGTCCTCAGCTGCATCTAATGGAACCTTCTCTCTTTTCTCACATATCTGCTTCTCTGTGTATTTACTTTCTGTGGCTCCAGTATCAAAACTCCAACTCTCTCTGCTATGGTTTTCTCTGTGAGTCCCTGCCCACCAAGGGAGTGTGAACTCAATGTCCTACTGATGTGGCCAAATCAAAGCCCTAATCATAATTTAATCAAGCAAAAGTAAAACCTCTGAATTTAATGCAATCTAAAGGGGGAACACACCTATAGAAACAGTTTACAAACATAATCCAATATGTATTTTTTAAATTCATAAACAATGCAAACTGCTACAATCTGCATGAAGGGAACCACTGCCAATTTGCACTAAAAGGGACATCAAAGGGACAAATTGAAGGATAAATTACTTTAAAGTAAAAACCATGGAAGCTAGGGTCTGGACTGAAGAACTCTTCTTGGCCAAGAAAGCAAGTACATCCATGTGTGTGGAAGGGGTGAGTATGCCCTGGCACTTGAAGAGGGTGAGCCATTGTATTAGTTAGTCAAAGAGGAGCTGATTCAAAGTACCAGAAATCTGTTGGGTTTTATAAAGGATATTTATTTGGGGTAGGAGCTTACAGTTACCAAACTATAAAGAATAAGTTATTTTCCTCAACAAAGTCTCTTGTCATGTATTGGAGCAAGATGGCTGCCAATATCTGCCAGGGTTCAGGCTTCCTGGGTTCCTTTCTTCCTGGGGTTAATTTCTCTCCAGGACCAGTTCCTCTTGTTTCTCCACAATGTTGACTGTAGACTATGAGGGTCTCTAGGCTTTGCCTCTCTCCACAAGGTCACTGGTAGACTATCAGGTGAACAGCTCTTTCTCTCTTCCCAGGGTTTCTGCTGTGTCTAATGAGCTGTCTCTTTTCCTCTGTGTTCACTTTCTGGGCTCCAACTCATAAACCAGTAGCAAAACTCCAACATCAAAACTCCAACATCAAAATCTCTACCTCTGTCCTTTGCCAGGTCTTTTATCTATAAGTCCACACCCCCCAAAGGGTGGGAAGTCAACACCCTACTGATGTGGTCTAATCAAAGTCCTAATTGTAACTTAATCATGCCCAGGTACAGACCAGTTTATAACCATAATCCAAAATCTATTTTTGGAATTTATAATTATATCAAACTGCTACCCCCATACACTATGCTTTTCAGTAACAGTGTTGCAGACCAGGCTTCCAAGAGGGTGAAACTCATTCTCCAGGGATTGGGGAGAGTCTGGCCTCTACCCTAGCTTTCTCAGAGTTTGGAGCCAACTCCCCAAGGATTGGGGAGAGTCTGGCCATCACCCCATTGTTCTCAGAGGGTGTGATCAACCACCACCTAGATGTTTGATGAGGGTGGAGCCAAGAACATGGCCACTTGTCAAGCCCTTGGAAAGGGTGGGATTGCAGTTCCATTAGGCATGAGGGCAAGAAATTATGTTTCTTTTGGCAATAGTGAATGATGCTACTATGAACATTGGTGTGCATGTATCTGTCCGTGTCCTTGCTTTCAATTCTTCTGGGGATATATCCAGCAGTGGGATTGTTGGATCGTTGGATCATATGGCAGTTTTACAGTGAGCTTCCTGAGAAACCACCAAACTGTCCTCTGCAATGACTGCACCATTCTTCATTCCTACCAGCAGTGAATGAGGGTTCCCTTTCCTCCACATTCTGCCCCAAACTTGTAGTTGGCTGTCAATTTTAATTGCCAGCAGTCTAAAGGTATAAGATGATATCTCATTGTCGTTTTTATCTGCATTTTACTAATAGCTATTGATGTTGCACATCTTTTCATATGATTTTAGTCATTCGTATTTCCTTTTTGGAAAAGTGTCTCTTCAAATCTCTTGCCCATTTTCAAATGGATTGTTTGTCTTTTTATTTTCAAGATGTAGGATTTCTTTATGTATGATGGATATTAGGCTCTTATTGGATAAGGTTGTACCAGTTTTGTATTATTTATGAATTCCAAAAATAGATATTGAATTATGTTTTTAAATTGGTCCATTCCTCTGGGTATGTTAGATTGAGTTCAGAGGTTTCACTTTTACTTGATTAAATAATGATTAAGGCTTGATTGGGCCACATCAGTCAGACATTGAGTCCCTGCCTCCTTGGTGGACAGGGACACACAGAGAAAATGACATGGCAGAAGGGAAAGTTGGAGTTTTGAGTCAGAGCCCCAGGAAGTAAACACACAGGAGAATAACCCAAAGGAATAGAGACAGTTCCATAAACATGGCAGAAGGCCCAGGAAGAGAGAGAGTTTGAGATTCTACAACTGACCTTACAGAGAGAACACAGCTGAGCCAAGAAAGAAACAAGCCCTGGGAGAAAGATGAGACTTATCCCAGCCTACAGCGGATACTAGAAGAAGCTGGGACCACAGACCCTTGAGAGGAAGAAAGGAAGAGAAAGCCTGAACCCTGGCAGATGCTGGCAGCCGTCGTGCTCCAACACATGGCAACAGACATTGGTGAGGGTAGTAACTTACACTATTTGGCCAGGTAACTGTAAGCTTCTACCCCAAATAAATACCCTTTAGAAAAGCCAACAGATTACTGGCATTTTGCATTAGCACCCTTTTGGATGACTAATAGAGATGGTTACCAAATATTTTCTTGCAATGGGTGTGCTGCCTTTTCATTTTCTTGAAAAACTCCTTTAACATGCAAAAGATTTTAATTTTGAGGCAGTCCCATTTATCTGCTTTTTCTTTCATTGCTCACACTTTGGGTGTAGAATTTATGAAACTATTTACTACTATAAGATCTTGCAGATGCTTCCCTACGTTATCTTCTAGGAGCTTTATGTTTGTCGCTCTATGGTTAGATCTTTGATCCATTTTGAGTTAATTTTTGCATAGGGCATGAGATGGTGATACTCTCATTCTTTTTGATATCCATTTCTCCCAGCAACATTTGTTGAAGAGGCCATTCAGTCCCAGTTGAGTAGTCTTAGTGGCCTTGTTGAATATCAGTTGACTGTATAGGCAAGAATCTATATCACAACTCTGAATTCTGCTCTATTGGTCAGTATGTCTATCCTTGTGCCAATACTATGCAACTTGACCACTGTAGCTGTGTAGCATGCTTTAAAGTCAGATAATGAGATTCCTCCCATTTCTTTTTTCTCTTTTAACATTTTTTTGGCTATTTGGAGCCCCTTGCCTATCCAAATAAATTTCACAATTGGCTTTTCCAATTCAGTAGAAAATGATGTAATTTTATTTTAATTTATTTTTTGCAATAATTGTTTATTGTTTATTCCTATTTGAGTTTTTACTCTCATATTTTATTTTCAACATTCTTTTGACATTTTTAGTTACTTTTATTGATATAATCTTCATTTCTGGACTCTCTTCCAGCCTCTTCTCTCCTGTATTTTCTTTTCATGCTCTAGCACAACCTTTAGTATTTCCTAAAAATCTGGTCTCTTGCTTAGAAATTTTCAGTTTCTGTTTATCTGTGAATATTCTAATATCTCCCTCATTTTTGAAAGGCAGTCTTGCTGGATATAAGATTCTTGGCTGGAAGTTGTTCTCTTGTTGTATCTTAAATATATCAGACCACTGTCTTCTTGCCTCCATAGTTTCTGGTGAAAAATCAGCATATATATAATCTTATTATGTATTCCTTATATGTTACAAATTGCTTTTTTTTTTCGTCTCTCAGAATTCTCTCTTTATGTTTGGCATTTCACATCCTGATGAGTGTGTGTCTTGAAGTTGGTCTATTTGGATTTTTTGGGATGGGAGTATGCTGTGCTTCTTGGACAGGGATATCTATGTCCTTCAATAGGATTGGGAAATTTTTTGCCATTATTTCTATTAATATTCCTTTTCCCTTCTCTTCTCCTTCTGGAACACCCATGACACATATGTTTGCATGCCTTTTGGTGTCATTTAGTTCCCTGAGACCTTGTTCAATTTTTTCCATACTTTTCCTCATTGATTCTTTTGTAGTTCCGCTTTCAGAGGCCATTTCTTCAAGCCCACCAATCTTTTCTGCTGCCTCCTCAAATCTGTTAGTATATGATTGAAATGTTTTTTTTTTAATTTCATTTATTGCACCTTTCATTTCCATAAGATCTGCTATTTTTCTATGTATGTTTTCAAATTTTTCTTTGTGCTCATCCAAAGTCTTCTTAATTTTCTTAATCTCTTTAGTCATCTCATTGAATTTATTAAGGAGATTTGTTTAAACATCTATGATTAGTTGTCTCAACTCCTTTATGTCATCTGCAGGCTTACTTTTTTCCTTTATCTGGGCCATAGCTTCCTGGTATGGATTGTAATTTTTTGTTGGTGTTTTTGCATCTGGCTTACTAGAGTATTTTTTCTGGGTGCAGTTTTTCTCTTCAGTTTAGGGCTTCCTATCCTTTCTACCTTGATGATTGTACAGTAGGAACCAAGCATGTATTTGGTGCTGTAAGCTGTGGAAGCTCAAGCTGCCCTCATTGCACCAGGGACTAGAATATTCTTCCAACTTTATCCTTTGCCACAGATAGGGACAGAGTCACAGCTGGGTAGAATAATCCAAGTGCAGGGCTAGACTGTGTTGCCCAGAGAGACTGAGGAAGCATCACCTCCCTTTTTCCCCTGCCTTTGGTTGGGGTGGAGCTGCAGGTGTTGGCAGCAATCTACGCAGTGCAGGTCCAAAATGACCACAGTTGCCCTGGTACTTCTGATTTTCAGTCTATGTCAGCCAAAGTTACCAGCAGTTACCTGTATAGGCTGGTGTATGGCTCCTCAGCCTCCTCCCTGCCAGAGGTGGGGCTGAAGCTAGGCTAGAGCTGCAGGCTGATCTGCATGAAAGAAATAGGTTCCTGCTGACACTAAGAGTTTCAGTAAGTCAGGTTTCCCCTCAGGCTGGGGGTAGAGTCAAAATTATGGCTACTGGCCTCTTTCTGACTTGCACAGATTCACACCCCAGCTGTTCCCAAGGTTATACCTTAGCCAGCCAAGTCTACCAAGCAGTAGCCAATATCAGCAGCCAACTTTCTCCTCCTCCCCTGTTTCTAGGAAATGGAGCTTCCAATTCCCACCACAGAATAGCTCCTGGGGTGGCTCATAATTCCAGAGAAGGATAATCACTGGCTTCCATGGCTTGACTGGTAATTTTCTAGAGAGGCTGGTGCAGGTCCCCACAGCTTCCTCCCTGCTGGAGGTGGCACTGGGGCCTACGCTGGAGTGGCAATCTAACCTGGATAGAAAGAAGTCGGTCCCCACCAGTACTGGGATTTTCAGTCTGCTCCGCTTCCCCTCGTGCCAGAGCAGAGTTAAGATGGCAGCTACTAGCCTCTTTCTGACTTGGACAGGTTCAAAGTTTAGCTCTTCTCAGGGTTATACTTTAGCCCACTGAATTTACTCATCAGTAGCTGAAATTGGTGCCCAGCTGTTTCTTCCTCCCCTGTTTTGGGGAATCGGAGCCTTCAATTCCAGCTGTGGAACAGCTCCTGAGGTGGCTTGTGCCTCCCGTGGAGGATGAGCATTGGCCTCCAGGGTGTGGAGCACTGTACTACAAATCTTCTCTGCAGATGCGCAGTCTGCTTCAACTTCTTCAAGGGTGTGGCAGGATGCTCGTCTCACTTCCTGGAGCCCCCAAACAGGTGTTTCAGCTAGCTCCAGAGAGCTCTGGGTGTTTGCTAACTACTCTGCTGCAGGAGCTGACTCTAAGAGCTTCTTTCCCACTTGCCATCTTGCTGGTTTCTCGATGTAATTTTTATTGGAATTGCATTAAATCTGTAAATCAGTTTGGGTAAGACAGACATCTTAATGATAGTTAATCTTCCAATTAGGGCATTTTTAGAGCATTGAAATTGTTCTGCTTGATCTTAAAAGGATGGATACATGTTATCCAAACTTGTGAAAATGTATGGGGCAAAATGTCAGCCATAATGTAAACCATTGACCATGGTTAGTAGTAGTGCTTCAATATTTGTTCATTGGGTAAGATGTTAATAGTGGAAAATGTAAGTAGGTGGGGAAGATGGGAATCTCCTATATTTTCTATGTGAATTTACAGTGACTTAAAGCTTCTTTGAAAATAAAGCAAAAAAAAAAAAAGGAAATAAGACACTGGAGGGAACATACAGAAGAAATTGTCACTGCAAATAAAAGATAGATTTTATGGTGATGAAAGACACAATTCAAAAAACTTTCATTTTCTTTTTTACTTTATTCATCTATTTATTTATTCATTTATTTATTTATTTATTTATTTATTTATAGGCTTTGTTTTGAGGACAATTTTGGACAGAAGAAGTGTTACAACTGTGGTGGGGTGTATCACTGGGCAGGGATTCAGTGGTGGAGGAATGTATGGGGAGGGATGCACCTGGGGTATTCCTCTGTGGAATATGAATGAGTTTAATTGGTCACAGGGTGCTGTCTTGATGGGTGGAGACCCACATGATAACTGAAAGAATTTTGAATTCCCACCCAACAGGGTTCCTGCTACATTCTCTAGTAGAGTGACAGGAACCCCTAGAATACATGGACAGTGCCTAGCAAAGGAGAACAGACCAATACACTAAGCCCTTGATATTAATACTTGTACTTATGACCCTTGTTCTTGTGAAATTGAAGCTTAGCTTAGTATTATATATATTGTCTAAGAGTTTCCTCTTGAAAGCCTCCTTGTCACTCACTCAAATGTGGACTCAATCCAAGCCAAACTCAGCATATAAACTTACTACCTTCCTCCTGCATGGGACATGACTCCCAGGGATGAGGCTTCCTGGCACCAAAGGATTATTAACAAGTGCCAACTAGTGATTTATTTGGAAAAAGACCTTGACCAAAAGGGGAAAATAGTAAATACTAATGAGTTTTTATGGCTAGGAGATTTCAAAACGAGTCAGCAGTTCATTCCATAGGTTACACTTATGCACATCTTAGGAGGCTCTCACTGACTGCCACAATAAATAGTCCCTAAAACAAAAGGCCTCCTGAGGACTCTAAGTGACATTTAGACACTATTGTAAAGGCAGACAACCTCAAGAATTTGGTATACTATCAATGGCCCTTACCTTGGAATACATCATAACCTATACTCCCAATGTCTAAGAGTTAAACTCATTAATGATTTTCCTACACATGGTTCTTAAGTCCCTTTTATTTAAGTCTATAATTAGCACTATACCCGTTAAATATGTGTCCCAGAAACTTAAATCTTCTGGCTGTTCATAAACCAGTTGAGCCCTGAATCTCAGCAGAGTTGTAGTCATCATCTATTCTCCAGTTCATCACACTCACCCAGGAAAACTAACGAAAAGATAATGATGCAGAATGTGTATCCCTCCAGAAAATGAGAGAGTATTTACAATGGCAAGCAAGATAGTTCCATTGATCTGCCCCTAGAGATCTAAGCCCCTTCTTAATTGGAAGCAGAGTAAGCATCACCATCCTAAAATCCTCAAGATTGAGGTGTGAACAAATGTAAGGGGGGAATGTAGTGATGGGCTAAAGTAGACATTATTATTTTAGAAATGGAAGAACTTATAACAATGATATAAAGACAGTGGTCACTAGAGTTTCTGAGGGGAGAGAGAAGGAAGAATAAGTGTAAATGGGGCATTTTGGGGACATTGGAATTGTTCTATGTGGCATTGCAATGACAGATATACATTTTGTCAAAACCTATAAAATTGTCCGTACAACATGTAAATCATAAGGTAAACTATAGACCATGGTTAGTAGTAATGCTTCAGTAAGGGTTCATCAATTGTAACAAATGTACCATACTAATGAAAGATGTTGTTAATGGGGAAAAGTGTGTATGAGGGTGGGGTATTTGGGAATCACTTATATTTTCATATACTTATATAATTGATGTAACATTTATGTAATCTAAATCTTCTTTAAAAACTGTATTTAAAAAAGGACAATGCACTAATGAAAATATCATCTTACAAAAAAATCATGTTTTCATACATGACTCTCAAACCTTGAAATCTAATGGAGTATGCCCTTTAGATTTTGGAACTGTTTGTAACCCGTGCCCCTTGTTTTCCTTCCAATTTCTCCTTATGTCAACAAGAATGTGTATCCTATGAGACCCTCCTTTGTATATTGGAAGCAGATAACTGTTTCTCAGTTTCAGAGGTCCACAGCATGAGGGGAGTTTTACCCCTGAACAAACCACACCTTTAACTGATTTTGATGAAATTTTGCACTTAATATTGTTGCTGAAATAATTAAAGGCTTTTTGAGAAATTGTGATGGAATGATATATTTTTCATATGGAATAAACATGTGTTTCTGGGGTTTAAAAGGTGGAGTATAACAATTTGAGGCTAGATGGACTCCAGAAAATTATATTCTTAGTGCTGATCAGTTCCTGTGGGTGTGACTTTATTTTAAGTGGGATGTTTTGATTAGATTACTTCAGTAAGGAGTGACCAAGGGTGGGTCTTAATCCCCTTACTGGGGTCTTTTACAAATGAGATGATGACAGAAAGAAAAGACACACGAGCTCAGAGAGGGATAACGCCACAAATGTTGTAGCAGCTGAAACAATGGTGTCCAACGGAGAAACCAGAGACTGGCAGATGCTGCCATGTGTCTTCCCATGTGACTGGAGAGTCTAGGATCATCCCTGCTGGTCTATGGGAGAATGTGTTGCCTGACGATGCCTTGCTTTGGACACTTTTCTCAGTCTCATAAATGTAAGCTTGCAAGCCAATATACCCCATTGAAAAAGTCAACCCCTTTCTGGTATATTGCTTTCAGAAGCTTTTAGCAAACTAAAACAACTATGTTTTTTGGGGTCAAGATGATGGACTATGGTAGACTGAATTATGTACCCCAACAAACACATGTTATTATCTTAATCCACATTCTTGTGGGTGCGAATCCATTGTAAATGGGACTTTTGAATATGTTATTTTCAGTTAAGGTATGACTAACTGGAACAGGGTGGGTCTTATTCATGCATATTATTGGAGGCATTTTGAAGAGAAGAAATCAGAAGGAAGAATTAGGGAAGGCCACAGGGAGAAGTAAAAAGTTAGCAGAGGCCAGAAGAGAAGATACAAGGTGAGAGAAAAGGCCATGTGATGGGAGGCAGAGACACAAGCCAAGGGACCCCAAGGATTTCTGGGAGCCAGCATCTGGGAGCCAGTCCAATTTCTGGACTGGAAGTGTTTAATGTATTATTTTTTGTCTTTGGTTTCTGAGAAGTTTCATGATAAAGTGTCTAGTTGTGATTTTCCTTGAATTGGTCTTTATTTTGTTTGGTTTGTCTTCTATATCTGTGGATTTTAACCCAAATGAGAAAGTTATTAGTCATTGTCTTTCCAAACATATCTTCAGCCCATTTACTTTCTTCCCTCTGTGTGGGACTCAAATGAAAAGTGGTTTATACTTTCTCCTTAAAACCTTTTACTTTCATTTTCCTCTCTGTTCTCAAACTTTGATCTATTGACTGATATTTCTAGATATTTTCTATTGACCCATAATTAAATTCATTAATTATTTCCTTTGCTACCTCTAATTTATTGTTAAATGCAACTATTGTTATTTTTTAATTTTTAAAATTAAAATATTTCATTTCAAATTGGTTCATTTTAAAATCTGTTATGTCAGTTTTAGAGTTTCTTATTCTCTGATGAAAATTTCAAGCATGTGTCTAATTTCTTTTGTACAGTAAGCATAATTGATTTAATGTCTGTGTCAGAAAATTCTGATATTTGGAATGCCAAAGTGTTGTCTGTTATTTTTGTTGGTCATGTTTTTTTCTTCATGTGTTTGAATTCAGTTATAATGTTTCATTTCCTCATATAATTGTTTATTTTATTGCATTCCAGGCATTGTTGAAACAGATTTTTTTGAAGTAATTTGAGGTATAGCCTGATGGTATCTTCATCCCGACAGCATTTCCATTTCCTTTAGCCAGGAGCCTGGTAAAACTGTAATTGAGTTAAATCATTTCAAGGTTGGTGTATTCTGGTCCATCCAAATGACTCAAATCTATGCTTTAGTCCTCTCAAGTGATTAGTGACTTCTGCTTCATAATTGTTGTTAAGATATAGGCATTTGTGATTCTAAATAAAAACGGCATTTTTACCAAAGCTTCTACACTTAGAGCATTCTGGATTTTAATGCTTTCCTCCTAAATCTGTCTCTCCCATCTGCTCTTTCTGGATTATAAGGGCCTCTAAGGCAAAGGTTGAACCCAAATTTGGATTCTCAGCTCTTGATTTCCATATTATTATGGATTTTGCCTGGTAATTCTTTACCACTTTGTTAAATATGTAATCTTTAGAAAATTAGAAGAATGTGTCTTTTGTCCAGTTTTAAAAATAGACTTCATTTCAAATAAACTTCATTTCATGGATTATCTGAATTGCTTAGTACACAATTACTGGAAGTAGAGACTATTCATAACCTATTTCCTTTTAACTCACTTAATTGTTTTGATATATTATATATACTTCTATAGGTAACTGAATCAATTTTTTTTTTCTTTATGGGGTAGTTTGCCAGTAAACTTCATTTATTCTTTAAAATTAAGAAATATCAAACTAGCCAGAGAAGCAATACAAAATAATCAATGCACATTACTGTTTTCATATTATATTATTATTATTAATCAATGAAGTCTCTATGAAGTGTTCCCAGATGGTACAAATTTCACAAATACATTGGTGACCTAAGAGATAGAGAACACATAGTTTAATTAAAAGAACAAGCGGTGTTGGTTCAAGTTCCAATTCTAACATATACCAAATTTGATTAATTTGTAGGACAATTTATTTAAATCGAGTTTCTTTAATTTGCAAAGGGAGGGTGGCTGTATCTCAGAGCTTATTGTAAGGCAAGCTGAAATAGTAAAATAATTGACAAATACAATTATTTTGGAGAGACAATATAATATATTGGAAAGAACATTGGATCTGTGATCAGACAGATACTATTAGTCAGCTATTGCCACAGTAATGCTGCCTAACAAACTACCCCAAAAGTCAGACAGATACAAAGATAAGTATTTATTTCTTGCTGCAAGTGACCTTGTTGTTTGGTTGAGTTATGCTGAGGTTGGCTGTCTTATGTCCAGCTAGTAGGTAGTTGGGTTCTGGTATGCTCCACATATTTCTTGTTTTCTGGGAACAAATGCAACCTTGGTTATTTTCCTCTCAGGGCAGAGGCAGAAATAAGATTCTAACCCAAACTCTGCTTGTGCCATGCCCCTTATTATCCCATTGGTCAAAGCAGGTTACAAAGAAAAACAAATATAAGCCTAGAAGCTGAAAATAACACTCTGCCAATCATAAAAAAGAAAGTTGCATGAGATGGGAAATAGAATCCTCCCACATATTTCTACTGCATAGAGTTGTGATGAGAGATAAATTAAATGACACATAAATACATTGCCGAGAATGTAATATTTTTAAACAAATGTTTATGTACATGTTTTAGTCTCACAACTGTCAAATGATGGAAAGGAGAGGAGACTCTTATCTCAGCTGACTTTCCTTGGGAAATTGATCCGCCTATATTTAGAGCAAAAAGAAAAGAGTTGGTGTTGATGTATTTTGTATATTAATAATACTAACATAATCTATATTCATCCGAGATCAGTGATGAGGCTAGCATCCTAGTTTTAAAGGCATAGAGCAGGTATTTCCCACCACAGCAATGATAACTACATTAAATATCTCCCTTTGACTTAACTCTTTTAAGCACATAAAGATTCTGCCCCGCAGCTTCTAGGGAGCGTGTGAGTGCTCATCTTGTCATATTAGGTTGTATCAGTGGGTGGAGATACACACAATGTGCTGGAAAGTGTTGTACCCACATCCTGGGGAGACCTGATATTCTCAAACAGAGGAGAGGGTGTCTCTTGAGAGCATGGGTGGCTCCCAGTGGGGAAGAGACAGACTGGAGTGTCAAGCTCTTAGCATTGTTGTAAGTATCTATGAATTTTGTATGTCAAGCAGTGAAGCTTGGTTGTCACTGTGGGCCTTGAGGGGAGAGGGAGAGGGAAATAGAATAGAGGAAGAGGAGGTAACTGGGGGGGGGGGCAATGGAAGTGTGCCACAAGATTGTGCAATGATGGATGTAAGCCATAATAAATTTCACCAAAAATTTATGAAAGTGTATACTCTAAATGTAAACCATAAGGTAACCAAAAATTTAGAAAAGTGTACAGTCTAAAATATAAACCATAATGCAAGCCATAATAGAACCATGGTTGGTAGCCATGTTTCAATATCTGTACATCAGCTGTAGCAAATATAATATCCACATGTAAAAAATTCATTCTTGGGGAAGGGAAAAAAGGGTTTGAAGTTGGATATATGGGAATTCCCTATACAGTAGATGTGACTTTACTATGATCTAAAACTTTTTAGAAGACAAAATTAAAAATTAAAAAAAAAAAAAAGGATGCAGACAATGAGGAAGGAATGAAAGAGATTGCCTTGCCACTGTACATGCAGGGCAACACCTATTACTATGATGAAAGGCAAAACGTCAGAAACAAAGTTTTATGATATTTTTCATTTTTTAATATCCCAATTTAATTTTTACTTTATTTTAGTTTTTCTAAATTATTATGTATTTTATTTCTAATCCTTAAAGTTGTCAATACTATTTCATTTTCCAACTAATTGAATTGGGCAATATATTAGGCTTCATTTTTGGAGAAGTTTTGGGTCACAGAGAGGTTCAACTATAACAGGGGAGGAACACTGGTGTGGGGTGTCATTGATTGGGGGTGCATGGATGGGAGGGAGTTCACCTGGGCAGGCATATAGGGTATATAAATATGTTCAGATGTTCATTGGGTATTGTCATAGTGGATATAGTTACACATGACAACTGAGGGAGTGCTAATTTGCCATCTGGGGGAGCTCTGTCACATTCCCCAATGGAAGAGCAACAATAACCCAAATGCAAGGGCAAAGACCAGTGAAGAAGGATGGTCCAATGATGGGTGCTTGATACTGATGACTATGCCTATGAACTTCTGTGCCTGAAATTTCAACTAGGCCTAGAGCTGCAGGGTGCCTAAGAGTTACCTCCTGAGAGCCTCCGTGTTGCTCAAATGTGACCACTCTCTAAGCCAAACTCAGCATGTAAATGCACTACCTTCCCCCCAGCATGGAACATGACTCCTGGTGATGAGCCTCCCTGGCACCGAGGGATTACTACCATCACCAGCAGAAAAAGACTTTGAGTAAAAGAGGAAAATGATAAAGACAAATGAGTGTATATGGCTAAGAGACTTCAAAATGAGTTGGAAGGTCATCACAGGTTCATGCTTACGCATGTCTCAGCAGGATCCCAGAGACAGTCAAAGTAGATACAGTCCCAGGTACTTGTGCTCCTGAGGGCTATGGAGACACACAGGTTCTATGGTCATGGCAGATGATTCTGGAGCTCATTGCCTTGCCAGTGGGCCCTACTTTGGAATTTGTGCTCCTGATTGTGATGGAGTTTGACTCAGATGTGACCTCTCTATACACACCTCTTCTGTCACTTTTCCTGAACCTGTGGTTGGTGCTGAGGTTTGTGTATGATCAAGAGACCTGAATCGCTGAACTGTCCATGTGCCAGCTGGGTCCTGAGCCTTAGTGGAATTGCAACACCTTCTCTCCAGTTCGTTGGACTTACTCAGGTCAGCTGACAGGGAGGTGAGAATGGTCAACCACCACATCAGGGAACCAAGAGTGTCTACAACTGCAAGCAGAATTGTATCCATCAGTCATGTGGGATCTAAGCCCCCTTTCAGTTTAGAGGTGGAGTGGACATTACCATCCCAGGGTCCACAGGCTGGAGGAATATAATATGGTTTGGACTGGACTTGCTGATAGTTTACTATAGACCAGTTGTGATTCAAACAATAGAAGAAATTGTATCATTGATATGGAGATGGTGCCCACAGAAGTTGCTAAGGGCAGGGAGAGGGAGGAAGAGGTGTAATATGGGGCATTTTCCGAACTTGGAGTTGTCCTGAATGATATTGCAGGGGCACATGCCAGGACATTGTGTATCCTGCCTTAACCCACTGGATGAACTGGGGGAGAGTGTGAACTACAATGTAAACTATAGTCCACATCATGTGGCAGTGCTCCAGGGTACATTCACCAAATGCAATGAATGTGCCTCACAGATGGAAGGGAATGTTGATGTGGGAGGAGTGGGGATGGGGTGGGGGATGGGTTATATGGGAACCTCATATTTTTTAATGAAATGTTTTATGTGATCTATTTTATCTTTTTTTAAAAAGACAATTAAAAAGAATACAAAACAAAGAAATAATAATAATAATAAAAAAGATTCTGCCCCGGTTTCACATTCCCATATCATAAAATGTCACTTATCAAGAAACTGGGTGGGTGAATCATTGGATTCTAGAACAAAGAAATACGTTTTCAATAAGAACTGGTAGAGAGTGGGAGGTTTAACTCTTGCCAGGTTGGACTATAAGAACAAACATGCAAACGCTTTCTAAACACTGATTAAACATAATCTCTTAAGAGGTACATACTTATTGAAGGTAAATCTGGGTAAATGTATTTTTACATCAATTTACTTGATAATTTTATAAGAGCTCAAAATACCACAAGATATGGATCATGCACGTAAGACATCTAAAAAATATATTTTTTGCAATTAATTATATTCAATTTCCTTATAGATTGTCTATATGGGCTGGTGTGAAGTTCGGGAGCAGGACGCCCTTCAAGATCGGGTGTATACACCAACATTTCTAGCCCTTAGGGGCTCATGTCTTTACAAATTTTTGGCACCTCCAGTAAGTGTTTTTATCCAGACTTAATGATTTTTTTCCTCCATGTTGACACAATGGATAGGCATTCCTGTAACAATATTGAAAAACATATTATTAGTGCTTTGAAAATTAGATACAGAAGAAAACGCTAAATACAGTCAAATGGTTTTTTAAATATCTTAGGAAATACATGAATTAGCATGAAATATTTGCAGTTTAACTCCCGAAACATCTAGAAGTAAATTTCTTTTTAGGTAGGGAACCTGGAAAATAATGGCTTGCATTATATTACTGTTATGATTCCCAAGTAAACCTTAGAAAGAAGGTTTTAACCGACATGTCTAGGCATGCAACAACTTATTTTGTTAATTGAATAAAAAATTAGAGGAATAAGTATAATGAGAAAAGTCTAAAATTAGAAAAAATGAAAGCTTCATTATAGATGAATTAATATGTTTACTAATCCCTTGTTCCTGAAGGAAATTAGAGGGTTTTAAAATATATTTGCCACCATTTACTCTTACCTAATAATAATAAGTAAACATTGATCTGGTAACATTCTTTCAAGCATTAGTGTTCAGTCTATCTCAAGCATGGCCAAAATTTTGTGGTGTTTAAGTTTAGATGAGTGGGTTTTGCCCCTTAGCAAAAATCAGAAATAAATTTTGGTGAGCTATCATTTATGACAGTGAGAAATGCTTATCTACATTGTCCAGATGTGTCTAAATGTAATCAGTCATATATTTGATGATCTATTACACTCTGCGTTCTAGTCACTGAGCTTTGTACTAAATATGTATGGGTACCTATTGCACCTAACGGCTGCTTTTGGAAACATGTACCTTGCACAAAAGTAGACTCTCCATAAATATTTATTGACTATAAATATCAAATTCCGGACCACTTACTTGCAGGTTTAATAATATACAGGAATGAGCAAGCTTGGCTCATTTTTATTTTCAATATCTGTGTCTGCATTAAGTTCAAAACACCAGGAAGGCAAGGAAAAATTCATTATATTTTTATCTTCCTCACTCTATTCTTACTTCAAATAACTACTTATGACTAGACAGACAAATACATGTTTCAAACATAAATAATTGAAGCAACTTCACTGTGGTGGTTGGTGTTTTCACAATGTCATAAAGTCATTCACTTCTTGGAATGAATTCTAATATAAATTATGTCTTCAAAAAAAATAAAGCCAGAATTGATATCTAGTATTCTGTGTGTATGTGGGGGCAAACTGAGAAAAAATATTGTTATGTGTAGAATATAAAAACTTAATATTATATGTAGAAAATACACAAATTATTTAACATACTTGAAGACATTGAACATAATGGGAATTGTAGCATATAATATAAAATATTAGTTAAAGAAGAAAGTGAAATGATGATAAAGTGTAAAACAGAGGCAATCAAAGCACTATACATGGACTTTTATGAAAATAATGTCACAATTTTTAGGCTAAATAAATATATCTGCCAATGTTTCATTTATTGTACACCATATTATACAAAGGAAATAAAGAGAGAAAAAGGGATTATCTTTCAACAATGAATAACATATTACTTTCTCATCTTTCAAAGGTGACCACCTGGGACTGGACCCGAGCAGAGAAAACATTTTCAGTTTATGAGATTATGTGCAAGATTCTCAAGGTATGATCAATAACCACTGATTATTTTAAGGGTGTTTCCTCAGAAAACAGTGGTTCTGGGCTTTATGAGTCATTCTTAAAAACAAGTGACCCTTCAAAAAGAAAAGAAAAGACAAATTGATGGAATGCAGGAGAAAGCACCCACATATTGGATTAAATAACACTTCAGCAGATTCTGCCATTCCACTGGGGGACTGGGAATGAAAGTGGGAGAAACTTGGCAGGATTTCATCAAGGAAGACCTTGAAAGTTCATTTGGAAATGTTGTGAATTTAAAGCTCAGTTTTGACCATAGTTTTATTGTTGTTGTTGTTTTCCTGAGTAAAATACAGAAGAGAAAAATTTGGATAAAATCTGGTATTAGAAAATGCAAGATGTATATATAGGCAAGTGTAGAAAAAGGGTTTTTGTTGTTAGTTTTTGTGTTTTTAATCTTGAGGTTTAACCATCCCCCTGAGTATGCAAAAGAGTGTAGAGCTGTCATCACTCACTCAAACATTAGTGATATACACAGAATTGTTGCAACAGTAAGTCATCAAGAATTCTACAAGTTTCCAAATCTTGTAGTTCTTTGTAAGAGTCAAAACAGGGATAAAACCTAAGTAATAAACCCCAATCAATTTCCATTCTAGAGTCTGCAGGATTGGAAGTACCTCAGACTGATAAAAAAATTCTTGCTTAAAATTGACTTTGCTTGTGTAACCAAGGAGAAACTATACCCCTGCACTTAGTTGTTTCTCATCTAGTAAATACTCGCTACTGTAGAAAAACCTGGAAAGCTTACAGTATACTGTAAGTATACTGTACAGTATCAGATGTGCCTGAAAGCAAGGAAAGAAAATTGTGATTACTATAAAGATACTTGTTTTTTTTCTTCCCTACATCATAACCTTAAACTAAAGCCGCAGTACAATATGAAACAAAATGTAGGCTGCTGCTTGGCCTTCATGAGGATGGTTTTACTTTTCTACGTGCCTAATGGTATAAGAAAAATTCTGAAATACTTGAGTTGATTTTTTGTGAAGAATGTTCTCACAAGTCTGAAAGATATACCAGGAATTAAGGGAAAGAAGGCCTCACCCAACTACTGTTTTATTCAAATAACTGCCTATGCGACTAACAAGATAGATTTCTGTTTATATTATTTTAAAGCAAAAGAATTAATGGATTTGGGGGGGGAGGAGAGAAAGAAAAAAAGAGAAAAGAAAGAAAAGAAGGATAATTAGAAAGAATAAAAAAAGGCAGAAGGAGGGAGGGAAAAAGGAAGAAATCCAGAAACTAGCTACACCAAAAAATCACTTTCATTTGTTCATTCCTTATGCATATACAAATATAACCCTTACATAGTTATAGTCATCCAGCATGCATATAAGAAGAAAAGAAAAAGTGTGCCTGGTTCCATCACCATATACAAACGATAGCTCAATATTTTCTTTCCCTTTTTTCTTTTTTTTTCAAAATCGGGATCATATTGTTTTGTTACCTGCTTTTTCATGTAGAAATATGTCTTGGGATTTTTGTTTCTATGTCAGTCCTTCAAAAAAGCTATGACTTTTTGATAGATTTAGTTTCTCCCATCTAGCTATATTAAAGTTAATTTATCCAATCCCTTAATTTCGGACATTTAAGTTGCTTCCCTATTAGTTCTGACTATCTTGAGTATCCCAACAATCATTTTTTGATTTACTTAACAAAAAGTTACTGCGTGCTTACTATATGCCAAGTGATCTGTTGTATGGCTAGAAAAAAAGACAGAAAATGCCCCTGCTCTTATTGAGCTTTCATTTTATGGGGGTGAACAGACATTAACTAAATAGATAAGAAATGGATAGATGTTTTTAAATTCATCTTTACCCACTGTATTTTATCTGGCTTCTCAATTATTTCCTTTAATCTAAATTCTGAGTTTTAGAAATCCAATGTGGAAAAATATTTCAGTGCATTCAAAGTGTTGGATTCACTTCTCCAAAAAGACTTTAAGGAAAGCCATACAAATTTATACTGCTATCACAGGTATCTGAGAATGCCCATGTTTCTCTTCTCTGACAAATTTAAAATAAATTTTAAATTTATTTTTAACTTTCTACATGGAAAAAATTAGTTTCTACATAAACATTTTAACTTTCTACATAAAATTTTCTGTAAGTGTACGAGTTGCTTTAGCAAGATTTTTACATAGGTTTGGAGACCTGTAGATAAATATCCTCAGCCATCAAATTAAATGCAGTTCTAATCTCAGTTGTCAGACATCATAAGAAATCTCTCTTACCATGAGTGAGCACACTAGGATTCTATGCTTTGAGGCTTTACATCTGGCACACCAAAGACATCCTCTGAGGATGCCTTTTCCTGGGGAAAAATTTAATGCAGCATCATAACAGACTCAGTGCCAAATGAAAATTTATTTTCCTGCATGTGGATCATGTTCCAGAGTTTTCTATGCATGACAGGATCGGGAATTGGAGCTGGATGGTTGACTTGTGCTACTTGCAGGCAGTGGGGGTTAGTGAAGTTCTCGGTAGAGGCATTTGCTATACCATGCCCCGGGTAACAGTCATTTGGAAGTTGTAGACACCTGTTTCTTGGAAGGGAACCCCAGACATGCCAAATTTAAAAGCACAGTTTGAAGATCTGGACCATGGAGAATTTGCCTTGTGACCACCAACCTGGGGGAAACTCCTCCCTTCTGATCTTGAAGCTACACCAGTGATAACTACAGTTCAGCAATAATAAACAGGTTTAGAGCATGCATGCAGGTATTGTTTGAAATATATATAAATGCATTTAATCTTCCCAGCAATACTATGAGGTTGCTATTATTATTCCCATTTTAAACATATCGAAATGATGGCAAAGAAGTTTAAGAGAACTGATGTCATAGAACTAATGTCAGAGTAAGAATTTGAACCTTGCAGTCTGTCTCGAAAATCTGTGCTCTTAAACTTTATGTTGTACTGCCTCTTTCTTTCTCAGTATCAAAACTGTTGAAAATTGGAAATAAATGATCCTCAGAAAGCCAAACTAGTTCTAATGAGAGAGTAACGGCTTCAGAATAAGTGAGATTTAGCAAAAAATGTCAACTCTGTTACCAAGTTCAACCTGCCTTGCAGATGTGTTAGGCATTATAAAGTTTAATTAAATCATTTGCTAAATGCTGCTAATAAAATGTACGTTAGGAAAATTAGCAATTCATTAATTGATTTGTGAATGCACTTTTATTTATTCATTCATGTTATAGATACTCATTGAGCCTCCTCTATATGCCAAGGACTCCCCTAGGATTAGAGATTGAATATAATTATACAGAAGAGGTGAGCTCACAAAGCCTTACTGGATAAGGAGTTTAAGGATATTTTGTTTGTTTTTTTTTAATTTATTTCTCTCCTCCTTCCCCCCCTCCCCCCTTGTCTGCTATCTGTCCATTTACTGTGTGTTCTTCTGTGCCCATTTGGGTTCTTGTCAGTGACACCAGGATTCTATGTCTCTTTTTGTTGCGTCATCTTGCTGCATCAGCTCTCCATGTGTGTGGTGTCACTCCTGGGCAGGCTGTGCTTTTTTTGCACGGGGCAGCTCTCCTTGCAGGGTGCACTCCTTGCACACGTGGCACCCTATGCGGGCGACACCCTGCATGGCACAGCATTCCTGTGCACATCAGAACTGCGCATGGGCCAGTTCACCACACAGGCCAGGAGGCCCTGGGTTTGAACCCTGGACCTCCTATGTGGTAGGCGGATGCTCTATCAGTTGAGCCAAATCCAATTCCTGTTTAAGGACATTTTGAGGAAGTCCTAAATAAACTGAATCTAACTTATTTTTAATTAGCCAACAGGAAAATGCAGATCATAACCACAATGAGATACCATTTCACACCATCAAGGATGGTTACTAATTTTTTAATAAAGGAAAATAAGTGTTGGAGAGGATGTGGAAAATTGAGACTGTTGTGTCATTGGTGGGGATGTAAAATGATGTATCCACATTGGAAAAGAACATGGTGGTTCCTCATCAAGTTAACTATAGCTTCTATATATGTTTTAGTTTCTTAAGATGCTCAAGCAAATACCCTGAAAAAGTTCAGCTTAAACAATGGGAAAATATGTCCTCATGGTTTTGAGGATGGGAAAGTGTCCAGATCAAGGCATCTTCAAGGCAATGCTTTCTCCCAGAACTGTGGCATTCTGGGGCTGGATGCCAGTGATCCTTGGTTCCTCTGTCACACCACAAGGCATATGGCAGTATTTCTTGGTCTCTTTCCTCCTTTCCCAGTTCCTTTTCAGCTTCTTTTTTTTTTTTTTTTTTTTGATGTCTTAGATTTTTTTTTATTGACTTTGTAATAATATTACATTAAAAATATATATGTGAGGTCCCATTCAACCCCCCCCCGCCCCACCTCTCTCCCCCCCCCCCCAGCAACACTCCCTCCCATCATCATGACACATCCATTGGATTTGGTAAGTACATCTTTGGGCACCTCTGCACCTCATAGTCAATGGTCCACATCATGGCCCATACTCTCCCCCATTCCATCCAGTGGGCCCTGTGAGGATATACAATGTCCGGTGATTGCCTCTGAAGCACCATCCAGGGCAGCTCCATGTCCCAAAGACGCCTCCACCTCTCATCTCTTCCTGCCTTTCCCCATACCCATCAGCCACCATGTCTACTTTTCCCAATCCAATGCCACCTCTTCTATGTGGACATTGGATTGGTTGTGTCCATTGCACCTCTATGTCAAGAGGAGGCTCAGATTCCACATGGATGCTGGATGCAATCCTCCCACTTTCAGTTGTAATCACTCTAGGCTCCATGGTGTGGTGATTGTCCTTCTTCAACTCCCACTTTCAGCTTCTTGTTTCCTGTGGCTTTCTCTCTCTGCATTTTTTCCCTTATAAATGACTCCAGTAATAAGATTAAGACCTATACTGGTTGAGGTGGGCCATACCTTAACTGAAATAACTTCATCAAAAGGTGCTATTTACATTGGGTTCACACCTAGAGCAAAGGATCAAATTTAAGAACATGTTTCTCAGGGACACATACAGCTTTAAACCACACACAAGATATATACCCAAAGAAAGCGAAAACAGAGTCTCAAACAGGTACTTTTCCACAACTGTTTACGGCAGCATTATTCACAATATACAAAAGGTAGAAACAACCCAAGTGTAGATCAACAAATGAATGGCTAAACAAAATGTGGTACATACACACAGTGGAATATTATTTGGGCATAAATATGAATGAAAAATCATTTCTGAGAAATGATGTAATATAGAAGAAGCTTGGAAACATTATGCTCAGTGAAATATGCAAGACGCATAAGGACAAATATTTTATGATATCACTTATCAGAGATGTCTAGAAAGAGCATATTCACAGATAAAAAGGTAGATTAGAAATTACCAGGGGATGCAGAGGGGGAGGGGAATGTATGTTTCGTAGATATGCAGTATGTGTAAATAAAATTAATGATTTTTTTTTAGAAAAGTTTAAACAGATAAATATATGTCATGGGTGAATTTAGTGTTTGAGATGAGGAATGAGTATATGTTCAGAAGGAAACTGATAAAATCTCTCCACAGTATAAAAGCACAAGGGCAAACCTATATTGATAGATGAGCACCAACGAGGGCCAAGTCCTCTCATTCTATAATCGATCTTATGCACTCTTTATAATCCTATCCTTTTGACTCCAAAATTAATATGCCCTGTCCAGATCCTAGCCTTGAATTCCAACTTTCTAACAACATACAGTCATCTCTACTGATGCATGTAATAGAAGCATAAGATGTTAGGGAGTCTTGATATCTTGATGATAGAGTGATTTTTTCATTTTTAATTGTTAGAACATGGATTTTAGACAATATTACTTGTACTGAGTTCAAATTATTGATACATAGTGATTATTGTAGTCACAATAATATTATTCCAGAATAATTTTCAGGAAACAAAGTGATAGGAGTAAAGCAGGCTTACTTTCTCCCGAGTGTGTCTGGGATCAATGATGACCTGAAAACAAGGCACACAGCAGCACCCAGATCTGTTTCAAAATACCATTTGTATTAGTCAACCAAAGGGGTACTGATGCAAAATTCCAGAAGTTGGTTGGTTTTTATAAAGGGTATTTATTTGGGGTAGATGCTTACAGTTATCCGGCCATAAAGTATAAGTTACTTCCTTCACCAAAGTCTATTACCATATGTTGGTGCAAGATGGCTGCCAATACTTGCTAGGGTTCAAGTTTCCTGGGTTCCTCTCTTTCCAGGACTTATTTCTTTCTGGGCTCAGCTCCTCTGTTTTCTCCACAACGCCAGCTGTAGACTATCAGGTGATGAGTTCTGTCCCTCTTCCTGGGGCTCGATTCCCTCCAGGCTCAGCTGCTTTTCTCCTCTGTGTGCTTACTTCCCAGGCTCTGATTCTAAACTTCCAACTCTGACCTTTGCCATGTTTTTACTCTGTGAGTCCCCACCCACCAAGGGGGACAGAGACTCAATGCCCTACTGAAGTAACCCAATCAAAGTCCTAATCATAATCAATTAAAAGAATTAAAAGTAATAGCTTTGACAGACCAGTTTGCAAACAAAATCCAATAACTATTTTTGGAATTCATGCCAAACTGCTACACTATTGTTCCCAAAAAGGAGCCAGAATACCTTAGATAAATTGCTGATGGGTGGGCTGAGGCAGGGAAAGCAAAAGAGAAGGATAAAGCATTTATTGTGTCAGAAAGTAAGAATGATGATCACCTTTTGAAAGAGAAGCGAGCGTGAAAGACACCCACAGGTCACATCTGGGTTAAACTGAGCTTAAAAGCAGATAATGGGGAAGCGGATGTGGCTTAGCTAATAGAGTATCTGCCTACCATATGGGAGGGTCCAGGGTTCGATACCCAGGGCCTCCTGACCCATGTGGTGAGCTGACCCACATGCAGAGCTGCTGCGTGCAAGGAGTGCCGTGCCATGCAGGGGCACCCCCACGTGGTGGTGCCCCATGCATAAGGATTACACCCTGCAAGGAAAGCCGCCCTGCATGAAAAAATAATAATAACGACAGTGATGATGGATTATTACCCAATGAATAAAGTAGGAAACCATAAGTCTATATTGATAAAAATAAATAAATGAGAAAGTGGGAAATTTGATGAGGAAGGGATGCTTGCATAGTTTCCAGGTATCTCCCCACAAATTATTCTGTATAATTACAGAAGGAAAGGCAGTAGCTTCACAGAATAGAAGGTTGCCATACTACCTTAATGAGCTCTCAAAGTGAGCATACTATTAATGGACAAAGTAAACTTGGGTGTGTCATCTGGTAGAGCATCATTAGTAGAATATCACATTAATCTATTCTCGTCTAGCTAAAAGAAATTGTCAGACAAGTCCCACTGAGGCACATTCTGCATAGAACTGCCTTATAATCCTCAGTTGTGTTGGGCCATGAAAATTAAGGAACAACCAAGGCACTCTTTTCTTTGAAAGAGACTGAAAGGGTATGACAATGCAATGTATGTTTCTGAATTAATGAATCCCCAACAGTCTGAAGACTAGATGTTAGTAAAGTGCAATGGTAAGCTCCTTGTTTTGATGGTTGTGCTGTAGTTATGTAAGAGGACACCCCAATATCTTTGTTTGCAAGAAACACATTAAGGTAAGGGAGTGGTGGAGGAGGAGCGAGGTATCAGAAGATAGTTTATCCTTAAATGGTTTATGAAATAAATTCCTGTGATTCTCTTGAAAAGTGTCTCTAAGTCTGATTTTTTTAAAAAACTTTGCATTTTAGGACTTGCTAAATAAAGAACAAATAGAATGAAAGAAATAATAGATTTTTGAATAGAAAAGAAATGCTCCACAATTAAAGAAAAGAGTATATGCTTTTTGCAAGTAGGCTTAAAAGCAAAAATAAATGTTCAATATACAATTATACAGTATACAAATAAACATACAGAAAATTTAAAACATAAACCAATAGATTTGATATATCATAGTTCATTGGTGCTCCTAGCCATTTGATATTGTTTATAAATTCCAAAAATAGATAATGGATTATGTTTGTAAACTCATCTGTTCCTCAGGGCATATTAGATTGTATTAAATTCAGAGGTTTCAGTTTTGCTTGATTAAATTATGATTAAGGGCGGTGGACTTGGCCCAGTGGTTAGGGCGTCCATCTACCACATGGGAGATCTGCGGTTCAAACCCCAGGCCTCCTTGACCCGTGTGGAGCTGGCCCATGCGCAGTGCTGATGTGCGCAAGGAGTGCCCTGCCACACAGGGGTGTCCCCCATGCAAGGAGTGCGCCACGGAAGGAGTGCGCCCCGTAAGGAGAGCTGCCCAGCATGAAAAAGGTGCAGCCTGCTCAGGAATGGTGCTGCACACATGGAGAGCTGACACAACAAGATGACGCAACAAAGAGGCACAGATTCCAGTGCCGCAAACAACAGAATTGGACAAAGAAGATGCAGCTAATAGACACAGAGAACAGACAACCAAGGGGGGGGAAGGGGAGATAAATAAGAACATAAATAAATCTTTTAAAAAAATTATGATTAAGGCTTTGTTTGGACCAAGTCAATAGTATGATGAGTCCCCACACCCTTGGTGGGTGCAAGAACTCATAGAGAAACTGTATGGCAGAGGAGAGCGTTTGGAGTTTTTGAATGCTGGAGCCCCAGGAAATAAACACACTGGAGAAGAACACAGAAGAATAGAGATGGCGCCATAGACATGGCAGAAGCCCTGGGAAAAGAGAGAACCTAATAGTCTAAAGCTGACCTTGTGGAGAGAACAGAGAAACTGAGCCCAGAGAGAAATGAGTCCCAAGAGAGAGATGAAACTTATCCTAGCTTGCAGCTGATATTGGAAGAAGCTGGAACCACTGAGCCTTAAGAGGAAGAGAAATGCTGGATCCTTGGAGCTGCTGACAACACTTTTGCTCCAAAATGTGGCAACAGACTTTGGTGAGGAAAATAACTTTTGCTTTATGGACTGGTAACTGCAAGCTTCTACCCCAAATAAATACCCTTTATAAAAGCCAACAGATTTCTGGTATTTTGCATCAGCACCCCTTTAGCTGACTAGTACATTGCTACTCAGAGACAAATGCTAAGTTTTTATTGCAGTTAAAAATCCTTCCAGAAGACTGCAATATATGCATAGATCTATTTTAATAGTAGCATTTTATGTCAATGACACATACTAGTGAAAACGATTGTAAAGTTACCACTTATATAAAGGAAATTTCCTTCTTAGGGAGACCATCTAGTCAAAAGGATGTTTTCTACATTTTCTGAGTATATTTCAACCAGATTTCATTTTAAAAATGGCTGTTATTTAAAATTATTGAGTGCTTTGCATTTTATTAAATAATTTAAAAATGTTTCTGGTTCTTAATTTTTTTAAACTACCACTTTTGAATTAAATTTTCATAAAATGTTTAATTCCTCCTTAATTTCAAGCTTCTTTAAACATGGTTTTGGGATATTTCCTCTAATAATTCAGCAGTGTTCCCTGGTGGTTATGAATATGTTGCAGTGTTGGATTCCTCTAGGTTCTTGGCTATGTTACATAAATGAACTTAAGAACACACCAGTGTAGTTAGGCCAGTAAAAAGAATTTATTTGTGAAATAGAGGAAAGAATAGAGCTTGCTGAGAAATGGGAGAGAGATGAAAATACACCCAAGATTTGGTGCAGGCTCCTCCAGGCAGGGAGCAGCTCTGCCTCGTGTGGTTACCTTTCAAACTTAGTTATTCCCCCCCTTTGCTAACACTAAGGGGATGGCCCCAGCTGTTATTGGTTATCCCACCGATGGTGGGGGTCAATGGTGAGGCCTGTTTGGAATATCTGGAGCTCCTGGAAAGAGAAATTGAGTCCGTAAGGTTAAACTCAAGGACTCGGTGAGGTCTTACAGCCATGTTGTCTTTTGGCCCAGTCGTCTGGTAGCCATGTTGTCTAGTGGCCAGGTTGTGCCTCGTATTCTCCTTATTTCCCTGGCTATTCCCTCAGCTATTTTAAGAGTCTTTACAGGCTACGGACCAGTTTTGGGCCCTCCTGCTTTGCGTGAGTGCAGTGTTCACGCAGCCACGTTCTGTCTGTGGTATATCCTAGAACACATCCTGGACGGAAGTTAGATTCTCATTCATAATGAAGATCCCGGCAACCTCATACCCAGCTTTCTGTCTTATAAAATATAATAGCCATCATTTATAAGAGCATCTTTTATTTTTGTTAATGTAACAACACTCTCTGAATGTATTATTTTATCATGGAAACTTTCTTTTATAGTGAGTTCATAAATTTACTCTGTGTTAGGTAAGAGTATTTTATATTTGCCCAAGACATCTTTTAAACTCCAGGGTATTAAATCTTGGATTTCAAAGTGTCTATTTCACCTATTTATTATCTTGAAACTTCAAATGCATCATCCTTGAATACACTTTTCTTGCTTTGTTTTTTTGTCAGACTGGAGGTTTCTGGTCAGTTTAGTTTGCCATTAGGTAGTGACACATATTTCCATTATCATTCTTTTTTTTTTCAGTGATACTGTTTACATTGCATCATATATTCCAGTTGTGAACAAAGCATGAATTTTTCACAAATTTTCTGCCTTACAAATTTAACATAGTATACAATCTTAGAGTTCTCTGACATTAAAACTTTATCTTATTGGGTTTTTTAAAGTGAGAAAACAGTTTTAATACTAGATTAAACAAGAGTCATGCACTGTTGTGCTTCTGAGGTCTTCAGTCACTAAGTAATGTTGCAGAAAATTCTTGAAATACCCTTGATATTGGTTTATAATATCTTTTTTAAAGATACAGTAGCATAAATAATGTGTAATATTTGTTTCCCATGGCATCGTATCATTCTTCATAATGTTTTTGCACTGTGCTTTATTTTGCAATGAAAAAAGTTTCATTATTTTTTGCTATTGTTGTTATATTTACAATAGTATCAACTTCTCTGATTACTATTATTTCTTATAAGAACTCAGTAGCATGCATTGAGCACTCTCTTCTTCTTGTCACTTACCTTTTACATATTTGCAAGAGTAGAATTGAAAAGGTCAAGTGCTCACCATCCTTTTTTATAAAAGTGAGAGTAGTGAAGTTTAGAGAGTTTGTAGATGGCAAGTACTCAGCTGCTGTGTGGAAGGAACACATAAAGATCCAACCTTCTGTTGCCAAACTATCTTTAAGAGTGTCCTGTTACAGGGCTGTGCTGTTTACATTCAATGTGCCAAGATATTTATATCACTAGAAATGCATTTTGTAGGGAGTCAAGATTTTTGGTTTTCAAGAGATGCATAAATCTCACTTACTAAATTTAAATTATGTAGATACAGTGTTTTTTTCCATCTCAGTTAAGCAGCTTTAAAATTATTATGCCACATTAGTAAGCATAAAAGGGTCTTCATTTAAGCTCCGAAATATTTTAATTAATGTACATTTTTCTAAAACATTTTTCAAATTAGGAGCATCAAATATTCACTTTGGGATTATGCTCATGTCAAAATCAACTTTGTTCATAACTTTTAAAAATTACCAGTTGAGAAAATTCTTTTTAAGTTTCCAATTTCTTATGGCCAAGAGTACTGAGAGAGACCTGTGGAAGATTTTCCTTTCTAAGGAAAAATAATACACAGATATAAATGTAAATATAGATGTACATATATAAACATGTGTGTACACACGTGTGCTTTTGTTTTGGACATATTAGTCATATGATTTTGAAATAATAACCACTTTTTTATGATATTTTTGTTTCATTAAAATGAGGAACAGTATTCAACTTTGATTTAGCGTTACTATAAAACATATTCATTCTATTCATTTATCTTTTTTTTTTTGCTTTGAGCAACAGCTAATGGGCTTACTAAACAGTAAGACTACTTTTAGGAATATATTTGTGATTAATATTTATTTCTAGAAATAATTTTGATACTTTAAGTTTTGTTTTTTTATTGTTCATTCATATTTTAGTTGGTCACTATGTTCTAAATATTATTGTTTGATTTGTATATTGTCAGATTAACATAGATCACTAAATTAGTTGGTTGAAAGAAAGAGTAGTGAAATGATACTTGCATGGATCAGCGTCATATTATCTGTCTTGAATTCTGGCTCCAATAATTACCAGCAAATTACTAAATCATCTTTGACTTTCATTATTAAACTTAAAACAAGAAGTTTAATTATAACAACCTTATAAGATGTTTGGTAGGTTTAAGTGTCCATAGAATAGTACACTTAGTAAGCATTAAATAAATACTAGTGGTTTGTGTGTCTAAATTGTTCTTGAAATGTAAGTTGCCCTGACTTGGCATCAGACATTGTGTTTGAATTTGCACTAAGGTGTTTCTATTATTTTTGTCAAATGTATTCCCCATACCCATTCTCTGAATGGTTGACTTCCTGCCATATGTAAAGACTTAGCTTTTTTTTCACGAGTACAGATCAGTATTTGAGATGCTGCCCTTCCAACCTCACAATCAGAGGACAGTCCTTTCAAAAACCATAGAAATTCACAGACCGACCTCATTTTCTTGGCAAGGAGCTAGGAGGTGACTATCTTAGTAATTCTTCAATGCTGCTTTTCTCAGGGTTTGTTATAAGTTCCATTACAACCATGCAAATTACAAAAGGAGAAATTGAGTGTATCAAGGATAAGAGAAAATGCTGTTACTCTATGTAAGGTATTTCTCATCAACCGTCTGCTATACTAAGTCTTATATAGATTCCTCTCTTTGGCAGTAAGAAATCTCAATAGCATTCCCTGCGCCTTATTTATTTATTTACTTTTTTTTGCACGGGGAGTCACCAGCAAAGATGGGCACAGAACCTTGGTCTGTTGACTTCCAGGGCACCACACTTTCTCCACCGCCTTCAATTATGAGGCTACTTTTGAGGATAGCAATCGACTCCATCGTTTGCAATTCCTACACTTGCTGACCCATGTATTATACTAACCACTTACTTCAGTTAGAGAGAATGCTAAGGATGGGAAGCAGGCAATGCAGACAGCCTCATCAAAATGGGAATCAGAATTACAGGCAAATCTCATATTAAAGACTTCCTTACTATAAAAATTTAGATAGGATGAGTCAAAGAATATTCTCCTATGGATGGTGTATTAGCCAGGCTTCTCCAAAAAACAGGAACTATATTAAGAAATTTATTATAAGAATTGGTTTACATAACCCTGGGTTTTGGTGAGTACAAATTTCATAGCTAGTCTATAAGCTCAAAGTTGTGACCCTTGGTGTTGAATTCCCCAGGAGAACTGCTGGGACTTCAGATGAAGGTTTTTGATGAATTCCACAAGAGGGACTTGGCCTGCTGAGGTAGAGATAGACATCCTTCCCTCTGACTGCTGAAATCCTCAGTTCTCCCTTTTAAAACCCTCAACTGATCAGATCCGATTTCTCTCATTGCTGAATACAATCTCCTTTGCTGGTTGTACATGTAATCGGCCATGGAGGCCATCAACTGACTGATGGTTTAAATCCATGAAATGCCCTCAGAGCAAAAATCAGTCCAGTGCTTGACCAAACAAATGGGCACCACAACCCAGCCAAGTCAACATATGAAATTAACCATCATAGATGGTCTCACAGGGAGTCTGCCAATCTTATCAGGAATCTTGGTTTGTGTAAAGCACTCTTTATGGGTTCAAGCACATTGACTTACAGATAAAAGCCTCATGAAGCAGTATTTGATCAATACATATATTAGAAAATTACATGATGGTACCAAAACACTAAAAATAATACTCAGTTTTTCTCATGGGATTATGAAGTGTTGCCCTTTCTAGGATAATTCTCAAAATACTTTTTTTTTGAGAGAGAATTTCATCTTATGTCACAGACACGTGTGAAGACAGAGCTCTGCCAGCTAGAACACACTTATAGAATGGCAGTGGCTCTTCCCAGCATTTCTGCCAAAGCTTTCCAGGCCATACTTTCCCTTCGTCTGATTTTATTGACTAGTCCTATTTGGAACTCTCATCCTCTAAAGAAGCTCCCTGGTTCCCTGAGGATAAAGGAAGCATCAGGGCTGTAGAAGCAAAGAGGAAGGTGAGCCCCAAGCCAGATTGTGCTCTCAGCTCCAGTCCAGCCTCATTGACCTTGAATGTGGCAGGCTGCACTGGCCCTTCATCAAAAAGTTCCTCAGGAGAGGCGGCTCTTCATCAGAGGACAGTCATATAAGAGCTATCTTAATGGAATTAATTAAGTAAAGTTCATTTCCAGTGGATTGTTTCCTCCCCCCATAATTCAGTGCCTCTGGAGAAAAAAATGCTCAGAAATAAAAAGTTATTTTGAATAGAAGAGTGCCTGTATGCTTTGTATTTTCATAAAGCTAGAGTTACTCAGTTTATGCAGTGCATACAGTTACATTTGTTATTGTTGATGCAAACTGAGGCAATGCACATCATAAGGCAGTTAGTTTGTTTTTTTGAATATCAGGAATGAAAAAGAGTTGTAAGCAAAAGGAGAGCAATATGTGTTTTATTCCAGATGTAAATGATGGCTGTGAGTTATGCCATGCAAAATTATTTTCATTACCTCCATTTTCCCAACAAAATTATATAGATGGAACTATATTTTTCACTAGTATATATGTATATGTATGTATGTGTGCAAAGTAATATATATCGTTTTAAATAATGAATTAGATACATTTATGTATAGCACATATATAAGCATGTTTTCTGTTTAACAGAAAAGTGAAAAATCAACAATCATACTATTTTGGGGTTTGTGAAAGGAAATTTATTATTGAAATGTGTTTTTGATGATCATACTATTATGTAGAGAACTGAGAAAGGAGGAGGACCAAATATTACTCAGACAAAACATGACTCTGTATTACCAATACATGTATGTCTTAGCTCAAGATTTAGGTATTCCCAACCAGTGGTCAATTGTATCATTTAAAATATTATTTATATGATAATGATTGCAGATTTATTCAGCCCTCTCCCATACATTCCAACTAAGGATTTAATGCCTTCTAGGAACCTCCACCTGGATGCCAAATAAGCATCTCAAATTTAACATCCCCCCCCACATGTGAGCACCTACCTCTTTTAATAACCATTCTGGTTTTTCAGTTTCTTAAGGCAAAGACCTTGGCATCACTTCTGAAGTCCCTTTTATTTCACACCCCTTATCTTATTCATGAGCAAAATATATCCCAAACCTACCACCTCTCACCCTTTCCCTTGTGTCTCACTTGTATTAGGCCAATACAATCATCATCTAGCTCTGCTCTAACCTTTGCCTCCAATTAGCTTCCAATATGAATCAAAGTAATGTCCAAAGCCTTCACAACACCTACCTTAAAAAGTTTCTATCACACCAACCTCCTCCACCCTCCTTCTCTCTTCTGTCATCTCCTACTGCCTCCCCTAGTTCATCCTATCCTGCTACCCCCCAGTTCTTTGAACCCCATTGTCATCCTTCTCAAATATCTTATGTGGTCTTCTCAAATATCTCCTCCTTGAAGAGGCTTTCCCTGACCCTCCTCCTACAATGGCAACACCCTTGAAGGCTAGAACTGCCCAACCTCTTACCTGTCTTTCTTCCCATCTGACATATTATGATTATAATTTCTCTTGTTTGGGTATGGTCTGCTCTTCACTCAAGCCAGAGCTCCAGGAGTCAGGGATGTCATCTGTTTTGCTCCGTGGTATGCCACTGTAATGGGAGTGTCTGGTATACAGCAGACATGCAATATTTTCTAACAAACAATGACTGAGTAACTCCAACAAGCCAAAAGTAAGGTACTTCCTGAGGTAGTTGTGGGTATATGAAAACAACTTAATATTTGTTTAAAAGAAGTAACAATAGGGACAAAAGGACATTATTTAATGGGCCCAGGGTGGAAATTGCTTTCTCTTTAGTCCTAAATCTTCCTTTAGAAGAGGACTCAAAAGTCTGGCCAAAAATCATATCATCTATATTCATGAGCACTAATTGAACAGTTCAGTCCAAAACAGCCTGAAGAAATGTGCAGGCTGACTAGTTTATCTTAGGAGAGGGTTTGCTAGCCCAATAGCATTTCCCACAATGACCTGCACTTTTTACATCTCCCAGGTATGACACTAACATAGTATACTAGGGTATATAAATAGAAGTGCAATTTGGAGGTGACACCGGTAATTCCCTTTATAGCTCCTGTTGTTCAGATCCATATGGATTCATTCTGGCTGGTTTATGGCTTTTACTACTTGAGAGATTAGAAAAAAAATGGCCAGGTCGCAGTGGAGAGCTACAAAGATAATTAAATTGCTAAAACATGGCACCTATGAGGAAAGGAACTATAATTTGCTCCATTTGGTTTTATAAGAAGAAACATGAGAGGTGACTTAATAATTGTCCTCAAGGATATAAAAGGTTACTTTTAAGTAGTGGTGACCACCTTTTTTTTTTTTTTTAATCACAACTGAAGAAAGATTACGAAAAATTTAGTATAAATTGCAGTGTAAGGGATTTTGTTTTCAAAAAGAAATACTAACAAATTGAAGAATGTTCTAACGCCAAGATTTAGGGACCAAGAATTACAACTTTATTCTTTGGAAATATTTGAATATGGGATTATTTGGACCATTTCTTGAAAGCAAGGTCAAACCACACCTCCCACTGGCTATGACCCTGCCACGCACACAATTATAGTACCAAGGAAGCAAATTGCTTATCCCAGGAAAACTTTCTCTGGAAAACCATATGCTCTGCATATGGGTTATCATAAATTGAATTTGAGGATTTTTTAGTACGATTTCATTGTTCTCAAAAGTACAATATTAGAATTGAAATCTAGAAAATGAATATTGTAACCATTAATTAAAACCATTAATCTCAATAGGCAAATTTTGAAAGTCATCCATTTTAAACCTGTGAGAAATTAATTTCAATGTTTTGTTTTATCTCATGCTAGTCTGATTTTTTGTTTGCAATAACTCTATTTTATGATAGTAAAGCTTCTATTTGTTTCAGTGTTAATGTCTTAAGGAAAATACTTTTTCATATCAATCAAAATAATAAGAAAAACTAGTTTAAATATATTAAGCAAGAAATAAGAATGCATATCAAATGCAACAAAACATTTTTCTTGGTAATCATATTCTGTTTCCACTCCATCTGTCGTTTTCCTTTAATATTATCATATTAAAACAAACACACATTTTTCTCCTTGAGGAAATACAGAATTCCTCCCCATACTGTAATACATCAGAATGAGGAAACTAGAGGTCTTTAATCAAACTCTTATTTAAGTTAGGCTTCACTTGCCTAAGTCCTGTAGAAAGATAAATGTAACACATATAAAGTCAGTGAATGAGCTGAAGCCACAGTATGTGGCTCTGGCTAAGGCAGGGAATAATGTGGATACTATAAACACAGGGCTATCCTGAAAGGACAGGCAGTTGGTTGGGGTCAGCATAGCCCCTGCCTACCAAGAGTTACGGAAAACATAACTCTGCTGTAGCCCCAGAAGTCAGCTAATATGCTTTTTCTTAAAAAAGGAAGAATCGAGTGCCACAAGGACACTATTGGAAAGAATGCTGCTTTTTTAAACTGCCATGCCACTAGGAAGTTATCTGACACCTGCCTTAGCTAAGGTACTTTTCCTCACTCAGAATTCTGAATCTAAGAATTCTACTCTTAAAATATTCATCCTTAGAATAGTAATCAGAAAAATTTGTAGAAAATGGTTACATTTTTTAAATTCTTATTTTACCTTTAAATTTTAGAATCTTTGAAGCTTCACTATGTAAAGTTAAGTCATATGACCTTTCTAAGTTTTCAAGTTCTCAAATGCAGAATGGAAATTGAATGAGATAATATCTACAAAAGAATTTTATACATGATGGTCCTCTGATAGAAAATGTTTTTATTAATACAGCAATAAATAAACATTGATAAAGCCCAGCGTTCACGTTTATGCAGCCATTGTAAGCTGGGAGAAAATTCACACACATACCTCGCTGCACACACATACAGGGTGCATGCAAAGTCTAAAGAATGGCAGAGCGAAGCATCAGAGTACTCAGTTCTGGCAAGCGTGTTCCTCTTTCACCTTAGCTAATTTTTTTAGAAGGTGGCACTTTCCTGACTATCCTTCAATCACCAGGGCAGCCTCACACTGGAGTATGGAGATAGATATGTGTGGTTGTGTCTTTGTGTGGCCATATGTCTGTGTATATGTGTGGCATTCAAATGGAAGCTGTTTCAACCCCAAACTGATGTACTTCAATGCCATGACACTCACCTCCAAATGAGGAAAAGACGAACATGGCTGAGACTGGTTTTTCTCCTCAGAGATTACCACCCATTTTCATGGATTATTGTAAAGATTAAATTGGAGATGCTATTTGAAGAATATGTGTACTCTGCAGTTTTCTATTATGTTAGTTCATAGCAGAGATTATAGTCTTATTAGGCCAAGAAGGGAATTTAAGGTTGTGTTCCTTCATTTCTAGGATAATTCATTATGAACTGACTTTCATATATGGAATGTTTCCTTGGTTGGATTTTAATTCATATTTTTGACGTCCCAAATGTCTTAAGATTAAGTTAATTTTAAAATTTATTTCAACTAAATAATTGTAAAGAGTCATTTAATGACTTTTTTTCAGAAGATAAAGAGTTTTTCTTCTGCTTTTTAGATAATGAGATTTACTTGTGTATATATGGGCAATAATTTAAAGGCAAAGCCATATTGAAAATAATTACTTTGGCAGGCAATAGGTGACACTAATAGAAAAGTAGTTTTAGTATATTGGTGATCTGTTATAGTCTTAAAGCTGAAAATATTTAAAATTCATTTGTGTTCATTTTCCTAAACTTTGATTTGTGACTATATAGCACAAAGGAAATTTTAGATTATATAATTATTATTATTATTACAGAATCATTTAGTTACTGATTCACAGAAATTGTCTAGGGGACTCAGAATAAACTAACAAAAGAGGAGACACTTCTGAAGAAGTGATAATTGAAGTAAATGCACAAAGGTAGTGTCAAGAGAAGTTTAGGAATACTATTATTATTATTTTATAATTACTACAAATATTATTTAATGATTCTTTCCAATGAGGGAAACATATTCTGAAAGCTATTAATTCTACTGGGGGAAACTCAGACTCTGAAAAAAGTAAACAAATGCCTAAGGAAAGCAAGTTAAAGAAGAGAATGCAGAGTACATATTTGAATATACACTTTAATAATAGAAGTATCTAATGTTAAATAAGAACTATTACATGTCAGAGACTATGCTAATAAATTTACATATATTATCTTATTGAATCACCACTATGAAATCAATTCATTATTTCCATTTTACAGATGACTGAAGGACGCTATAGGGAAGATAAGCATATTACCCAAGTTTTCCTACCGTTACCTACTAATAAATATGATTGCTGAGATTCAGGCATAGGGAGTAAACTTATATACTTAGCACCTTCTCTGAGCATGTGTGAGAGAGAGAGAAAGAGACAGAAGAGTGGAGAGAGTGAATTTATTTTTACATTTAATTTATACTCATACTCATTTATATGTATGTGATATACATGCATAAAAATTCATATATGCTATTTTCACTTTCAGGCAAAAGCACTCACTGTTTCTTCATATCTTATTTTAAATTGTTCAATCAGTAAATACATGGTTATTTGTATGCACCTTGACATTTGCTGCCAACAACTTGAAGAGAAGAAAAGGAAGCACGGTCTATTGAGATGGCTTGAGCGGGAAAAGTGACTCCCAGAAAGCCTCATGGTAGAAACTCCAACTCGGAAGTCCAAGCAGTTATTTTGGGTGATTATGTTGGCATCAGATTTTTAAATGAGTGAGTTATAGTCAACTTTCACTAAATTTCTGAAGGATCCCTGTTTTAGTCAGCCAAAGAGGTGCTAACATAAAATACCAGAAATTGGTTGGTTTTTATAAAGGGTATTTATTTGGGGCAGGAGCTTACAGATGCCAGGCCATAAAGAATAAGTTACTTCCCTCACCAGAGTCTATTTGGAGCAAGATGGCGGCCGACCTCTGGGAGGGCTCAGGCTTCCTGGGATCCTATGTTCCTGGGGCTTGCTTTTCTCTGGCTTTAAGTTTCCTTCCTTCCTGGGGCTGGCTTCTCTTTCCTCTGAGTGCTGACTTCACAGAGCTCCAGTTTAAGTCTTCAGCATCAAACTCCAAAATCAAAACTCCAACATTAAAAGCCCTCAACGCTGTGCTTTGCCATGCCTTTTATCTGTGAGTCTCCACCCACCAAGGGGTGGGGGCTCAACACCCTAATCATAACTCAGTCATGCCCAGGTACAGATCAGATTACAAGCAAAATCCAATATTTCTTTTTGGAATTCATCAGTTATATCAAACTGCTACAGTCCCGAAAAGCTGTCTGCACTTTCCCCTACACCTCCTTCTCCCTACTCACCTGCTTTCTCTCTCCAAAGGACACAGTGGGTCTTGCCTCTTTATGACCTCAGATCTTTTAGTGGTTTACATTGCAGATGCCTTGGTGGGAACGCCTCACCATGATGAGCAGGGTTCTTTGAGGCTTGTTTCCCATTTTATTTCCTTACACAGTAGCCATTTGTGTGGTTGATTGTTGTTGCTGGAGAACCTATATTCTTAATGATAACACAATCCCTTCCTAGAATAAACTGTTTTCCCTCTACTTTTTCTCAAGTTTGATTTATTGCTCTTTTTTCTGTTTCCTTGGCACTTTAGCTTTATATTATCGACATAATGATTTTTTTTTTCATATATCTGTCTCTCACTAAACTGTGAGGAAGTTTAAAGAAATAGAACATAAAAGTAACAATAATCAATGACTACAGGTATGGTAGTTGTTGAAATTTTATTTGAAGAGTTGTTACAGAATCCTCTTCGATGTTGGGTGACATAATAGAAGAAGCTAAATTGAGTTTTAGAAGAGTAAATGAGCAAATTTTGCCAACAGAACAGAAAATATTAAATGAAGATAATTTTAAGACTCCATTTCAACCTATACATTATGAGAAGAAAAATAATGAAATTTTCTGGCTTGTAAAGGGATTAAATTTGTATATTTCAAGGAAAGTTAAGGTCAATTTAATAGACTACCAAATTGCCTTTTTTTGAAACTCTGCAATGTTTAATTATAATTTTTGTGCCAATATTATCAAATTAAAAGACGAATAGAGATACTGAAATATCTGCAGTATAATCAGAACAGATATTTGCTATAATGTTTCATAAGTGGCTTCTCATTACACTTATGTTAAAATCCAAAATTTGTCACGTGACCCGAAACCCCATCTAATTCTCCACTTACCTCATCTCTCTCTTCCTTTAATTGGGATTTCTGGAACATACCACATATTCTATTCCTTTAGGTCTTTGCCTGCACCATACCCTCTCACTGGAAGGAGCACTTTCCTCCACTTATTTATCTTTTTCAGCTAATGGTTTAAAATTCAATTCCTAAGAGGACCTTTCTCTGGCTTCCCAATCTATTTTGATATAATACCATACTCTTATTTTTCTTAATGACATTTATCATAAATTATAGTAACAATTTACTGGCACAGTTTTTTATTTGACATCTGTAATTATAACCCTTCCTAGACAATCTAAGCTTCAAATTACTAAAAAAAATTTACAATCTGCTTGTCATTGTACCATATTCATGTAAATGTTATATTTTCATTTTTCCCTTTAAGATAAGATAAGATAGAATAAATATAATGAATGCATCCTCCTTTTAGCTTTCTGAGCATCTACTGACAGCAAACAATGGAGATGTGCTCCAAAACAATATAAGTAACTGACTTTCATTAGATCCTCCCCTAGCACTTTTAAGTATCCAAGGAGAAAGCAAGGCTTTATTGAAAAAATAATTATCCTCTCAAAAGCAATTGCCAAATTAGGGTATTCCTTCTGACATTCTGAGTGTTTGATAGTGATGAATTTACGTGTAAGACACTAGTGATTAATCTTTGGACAACTTTCATTATATTGCATGGGATTATCCTATTTCATCAATTCTTAACTGCACTTTTCCAAGTTGTAGCAAATTTGAAATTGGAATACAAGTAGATTTCTGAACACTTTATTTAAAAACTTCTTGGAAGACTAAGAAATTGCCAGTCAGAGCCTTTTTGAGTCAATGAAAGAGCATTACATATGTGAGGTTAATGTATATATTAATTTTTTTTAATGCTGTAGATAAGTTAGGCTGATCTTTTTGCTTCTAATACATATAAATATTTTCATGGTCCTTTCAGAGTTGCAAAACTCAACGCAATCAATATAGTATAATTATACAGCTCTAAAATTTGCAAACATTTTCACATACATCATTGATTTCCATCCTCACAGCAACACTGGATGGAAGCAAAGAGCTTCTGTAATATTCCCTAGTATAGATTAATAACCTGAGTCTCCCATGTTAAAATGATTTAGTAGTTATGTTTCTAATAAGGGTTGAAGCCAGAAATTCCAATTTCTATTGTATTTAATGTGAATGCAGAGAAGACAGGTGTTAGTCACAGATATTGGGGCCTCGGTTTTGGTTACTTAGACCATTTTGAATAAAGGCTCAGTGATATCACAGAGAGTTCTTTTTTGAAGGTGGCCACTCCACCATGAATCGGTCAACACTGCTTTAAGGCATGTTCATGCTAGCAATATGAATATACCAGACTGTGTAACTCCAGGTTTTCATCAGGACAGTGACCTGCTGGACCGACGGAAACACTGCTTCACCGTGCAGTCCGAGATGGGGGAGGACCTCTACTTCTCTGTGGAGTTAGACAGTGACCTGGCACAGTGGGAGAGAGCCTTCCAAACAGCAACCTTCCTAGAGGTGGAACGGATACAGGTGAGCTCCGGTGGCATTTTAGCATCTGCGACTTTCCCAGAAGATAGGTGTCCACTCACCTTGAGTTTTCATTTAAATCTAAATTAGCATAAAATATCATTTCATTATTCTTGACTTCCTTCGTAAATACATTAGACAATTAGCCATTGTTACGAAATGAAATAAATTTTAATTTTTCCACGATTTGACTTTTCTAGGCTATTTTCCACCACTCACCAAAATATATTTCTAGCTTTTTAAAAAAATTTATTTATTTATTTATTTATTTATTTATTTATTTGGATTTATTTCTCTCCCCTTCCCCCCCACCCCCGCCCCTGTTGTCTGTTCTCTGCGTCTATTTGCTGCGTGGTCTTCTTTGTCCGCTTCTATTGTAGTCAACGGCACAGGGATCTGTGTTTCTTTTTGTTGTGTCATCTTACTGTGTCAGCTCTCCGTGTGTGTGGCACCATTCCCGGGCTGGCTGAACTTTCTTTTGCGCTGGGCGGCTCTCCTTATGGGGTGCACTCATTGTGTGTGGGGCTCACCTATGCGGGGGACACCCCTGCGTGGCAGGGCACTCCTTGCGCGCATCAGCACTGCGCATGGGCCAGCTCCACACGGATCAAGGAGGCCCCGGGGTTTGAACCGCGGACCTCCCATGTGGTAGATGAATGTCCTAACCACTGGGCCAAGTTTGCTTCCCATATATTTCTAGTTTTAATTAGAAAATGTCTAATATATATCTAATAAAGGAAATGCCCTGGTTTTAATCAATTGTTTCCAAAGCCATTTCCTGTTCTCTGAGCATGACCACATAATACCAAAAATAAAAACATGAACAATATCTTGAATATTGTTTCATCAAAGTGTCAATATCTAGGACCATTTTCAAGTATTAAAATATAATTCGACTGAATGACTTTTCACTGTTTAATTTTTTTCTAATTCTCGTTTCCTCTAGATTATTTCAGTTCACTTAGAAACAGCAACATGACAATTTTACATGTTGATCTCATTTTAACTTTTCATGAATTAAAAATAAATCATGTGGTTTCTCCAAATTTTAATACTTTTTTTTTTTAAATCTGGGCTTCCCATTCTCCAAGCTGATATTTTGAGTAATACAGAACTTTGGAGTCTCTTTTCTATTTACAACAAAGATACCATATGCTGATAGCAAACTGGGAGTAAGCAGTAAAATACTTAATGCCTTTTTAGCTGTTAATTTTTAAATAGATTTTATCATTTCTCTTTGTCTATCAGAGTTCAGTAATTAAGGGCTGAACTCTGCTAGTTAGTGTCTTTCCAAAATACAAGACCGTGACTATATATGAAAAATCTTATATTTTTCTACAATATTTTCAATATTTCCATTGTCATTATATTTGGTAAAGAAATCAAATAAAAGACAACATATGTCCTATTGTAAAAATATACACAAAGGCAGAAGCAACAAATTGATTAATATAATTAATAGATTAATAAATAAAATTACTTTTTATTTTGAAGTTGATTTTCATTAATGGGTCTGCACACTAACATTTTCTAGTTCCTAATCTGTTCCCCTAATTATTTTCATGTTGTTTTCCTATCACTAAACTAATAGTATAAATATTATGTATCTACATATTTGATACATGATTCATGGAAGGCATATATTTACAAAATCATCAATCTGCATTGTCATTTAAATTAACCCCTTAATATTTGGAAGATACAGTGGATCTTAAAACAGCATGATGACGATTTTTATGAGTAAAATTTTACATCTCCCTGGTATTCAAAGCATTGGTAAAAGGCTTACTTAATTACAGTGCCAAAATGTGTCCTAATTTTAACCATGTTCTAAAATCAATGAATACTACTGATAAGAGCAGGCAATACTTTCTGAACTTCTGCTAACTCACTTTGAATTAATATATCTCTTTAAAAAGAAGAATTTTAAGGATGCATTATATCACTTTTTAAATTGATTACATTTTCTTGATAATATTTTGAACTCATTTAACAGGTGTTTTACTTGGCTATGAATACTTGTTTGCCATCCAAATGAGCATATTAAAATAAGTATTTTCTGTACGATCTATCTTCAAATAGTGTGTAATAACTAAACTTCTGTAGGTCTCAATGTTTGACATATCCATCTGTGTCAATTTAACATTTATTGAGACAATTCATTTAAATTGCAATGCTGAAATTAATTTTATAAATTGTGATACATAATATGAAGGTGCATTCATCTGACTTTTAAAAAAATGACAGTACTTGAAAATAGCATACAATGGCATTTAAACAGTAGTAAATTATATAACCTTGAGCATTCCTTAATGTTGATAGCTGTTTTGATAAAGTAGTAAAAGGTGGACATGAGTATGTAAGATGTCTAAGAAAGTGCAACTACACCCAAAATGAACTGTTATGGCCCATTAAGTATGTCCTCTTCCTGCTTTTTGGAAATTTTTACTCCAAATGGATAATTCTACAGGACTATCATTTTCCCTTTGCAAATTAGGCTTAAATACATTAATATAGATTTTTTTTTGTATTGCGAACCTTGATGCATTTAGTCTTGATTATAGTCAGAAAATGATTCATATAATGTATTTTATATACAGTATTATAAAAATAAAGATATAAATGTTGGTATAGAAAATCAGATTGAGATAAGTCTTCCTTCCTTTTCTTCCTTTTCTTTTCTTTCTTTCACTTTCTCTCTCTTTCTCTTTGAATGTGAATTACAAGTGTTTTCATTAGTTGAGTAGCCCTCTGTAGGTTATAATTAAATTCAAATAAATGATGTAATAATAATCATAATTAATAAAAGTATCAGAATTCTATTTCATATGTATTTTAATCTTTTTTTATTATTTCATTATCCATATTTTATTAGTCTCCCCAAAATATTTGCATAAGTAAAAATATAATCTTATATCAATGTAAAAGTTATTACATTATTGATGTTTCAAATAAACAGGAGATTTACACAAATAAATAGGCAAGAGGTAAAATATCTTTGGGAAATAGTTTGTACATTATGGAAGGACATGCAGACATGAAATGTCAGGATGTTTCTCATATTCTTTAGATTTGATGATTGAATCTGTGTTTGTGTGCCTGAGAGTTTTCCTTTAATAATATCCATAAAACTTATTGGTTATAGACAATATATTTTTAATATTATATGCCAGGAACTTGAGTAGGACTTTAATCTTCAATCATTCTCTTTGGTTTAATGAAAATGTGGTGACATTTAGCTAGAGCATATGACAACTTAACATCATCCTGCCTACATCTGCAATACTTTACAGTGGTTTGGGTTGTAAATACAGCACTAGCAGAATGCATGTTGCAAGGAAAATTGGATGCAAAGGGACAGCCTGGAAACAGCCCTGTGTATTCTATGTCATGTTTAAAAACCAACAAACTCAGCTTCTACTTAATTAGCTTTAAAATGGTGATAAGATTGCCTACCTTATACATTTGTAGTCAGTATTAAGATAATTATTGTATGCAGTATTTATTATTGGGACTGCGATACAATGTTTGAATACTGTTGGCTATTATTATCAATATTAGACCAATGACATGAAATGTCACTCTGTTTTCTGTTCTGTCTAGTGCAAGACTTATGCATGTGTGCTGGAAAGTCATCTAATGGGACTCACCATTGACTTCAGCACAGGATTTATCTGCTTTGATGCTGCAACGAAGGTAATGTGCTCAGATTGCCTCTAAAAAATATGTTACACACTTTCAAATTTAAGTATGATCAACTTACCTTCTTACATCTATCAGTATTTTAATTTGTTGACTTGTGTCAAATTTAAGATCTTCGGTTTTGCTAATAAAAGCTAAATTATGCTTCTACTTGTTTATATAAAGCAAAAGCTTATTTTTAATAAAATAAATACATTATAGCAAGACATTATAACTGTATTAAAGTGAGGGTGTATATTCTCTTTCCTAAAAGTTATGGTCTTTTATGAGAGAGAAACAGTTTTCCCAGGAAATAAAATTTCTTAAAAGTAATTCTAATGAATTTGCTGTATCAGCATCTGTATTAGTCAGAGTTCTCTAGGGAAAGAAAATCAACAAGTGAGATCTGTCGATAGTAAGAGATTGATCAGAGTCTCTCACGCAGCTGTAGGGATGCACAAGTCCAGGTTCCTCAGGCAGGCTGCAACCAGGAGCTCCAATGAAAGTCCAAAGAAGATTCCTGATGAGTAATGGGAGATATTGCCTGTCCAAAGACGAGCTGGGAAATTTTTCCTCAATGCTCCCTCAATCACTTCCTCTTTTAAGATATTCAACTGATTGGGTTTAGCGTAACTCACTGCTGATGGCAACTCCCTGATTGATGTAATCATAACCAGCTATCTATAATTTACCACTGCAGTAAAGTCAAAGGTGACTTAAGTCCATAAATGCCCTTGTATTACAGTTAACCCTGTGCTTCCTTGACCAAACAACTGGGCACAATTATCTGGCTGAGTTGACACAATAATCTAACCATCACAGCATCTAAGATCAAAACAGGGAAAACATGGATTTAAAACTATATCAGGGAAGCAGACTTGGCCCAATGGATAGGGCATCTGCCTACCACATAAGAGGTCCACGGTTCAAACCCGGGCCTCCTTGACCCGTGGGGAGCTAGCCCATGTAGGGCTGATGTGTGCAAGTAGTGCCGTGCCACGCAGGTGTGTCCCTGCGTAGGGGAGACCCATGTGCAAGAGTGCATCCCGTAAGGAGAGCCACCCAGCACAAAAGAAAGTGCAGCCTGCCCTGGAGTGGTGCCACACGGAGAGCTGACACAGCAAGACGATGCAACAAAAAGAAACACAGAAGCAGTCACAGAAGAATACACAGCGAATGACACAGAGAGCAGACAACTGGGGGGCGGGGTGGGGGGGAGAGGAGAGAAATAAATAAATAAGTAAATAAATAAACGGTATCAAAGGCAGTCAATGCCACTGTTAGGAAGACATGTAGAAACACAAAAGAACCTTGGAAAAATGTCTCACGACATGTAGTGTTTTATAAATGTCTATTAAATCAAGCTGTTTCATAGTGTTTTTCACATTTCTTATGTCTTGACAAATTTTTTTTGTCCACTCATTCTACCAAATAGAGAAGGGTGTTAAAATATGAAATACATATATATACACATATGTACATAATGCACTAAAATTATAGAAAAAAGGAATTGTGGGTTTTCGGAGTTTCTAGCCAGAGAATGTTAGTCATCGTACATAAGGAACTTCTCAGGGTCTTGTCCACGGTCCTGTCTGATCTAGACAGGATTTCTTTTCCAGGAATGATGTATCCCAAAACACACTGAAAGGAGAGGGACATATGCTCAGTTAACCTTCCCTAAAAAATCAACCTTGGTGTGGATGGAGTGACAAATCAGAAAGCCAAATCATTATTCATATTTTATTCTAGATTGAATGTAACTTTAAAGTTCAGCTAATACCCGCCTCACCATCAAACCTCCTCCAGTGCGATTCTCCGGTCCCCTCAGAGGACAGCCTCTTCTCTCACTACATTAGGTTTCTAGAACCATTCCACTGCTCCTTCATCGAAGCTGGACTTCAGAAATCGATAAATCCTTTGCAGAACTTGTAAGGATTAATGAGCAATTCCCTGCAGGTTTGCTTATGTTTTAGCTAGAAACGAAGCCTTGCAGAGGACTTTCAGACACAAATGCCAACAGGAAAAGACACTGCTATAAATACGTGAGGAAGGCAGAGGGTAAATCAGAGTGGGAGAGTTTGATTTTAGAAAGAAGGAAAAAATGAAAGCACAACGTCTGCACTTGTCCAGTCCGCCATAGGTAGGTGGAAGGTTGACTGGTATTCAAAGAGCTTGTGATTTTTCAAAAGACCAGGAATCAAGATTGTCATGCACATTTTCACATTATTTAAGGATGGTTAGATTTTTCTTTTTATTTCTAACATTGCAAAAACTAAATAACATGTATTTGCTGGCTGACTTTGGCCTTCTAATCTGTTGCCTTTGCATAATGCCAAAAGAGTCCTTCTCCAAATACGGAATTTCAGATGCCAGTGACTTTTTCAACAACTATAAAATGAAATTGCTCAAGCTTTGTCTACAACTCCAGGCTTCCTGGAGAATCACTCAAATCCAAATAGGCCCATGAGCAGGCATTAGTAAATGAATTAATTAGAAGAAATAAAATTTCTCTGACTTTTCAAAAGGAAACATTGTCAGAATCACCATCAACCTTATCACATGCGCCACTCTTCCACAAGAGTCAATGTGAAGGCAGTACAATTCACTTGAACATGCTGCTGACAAAATTTACCTGAACATTCCTCTTACCAAAAAAATTCATCCGAATGTGCATCTGAGTGGCCAAGTCTATTCTGAGTTTATCCTTACACCTCATGTAGTGTAATTATGTGTCTTCCTTGCTATTCATGTAATAAGGGTCATTAAACAACATGCCACTGCCCCTCCACTCTGGCCTTGACTGTGCTAGGATTGTGTGATTTCTCAGAAGAGGCTAAGGAAGCTGGTATAGCGCCATCCAGGGCAAAACATTTGGCAGGAAATGGAATTTTAGTCATTACAAGCTTGGTACACAGGAAAAACGCCAGGCCTTTAGGACTAGCAATCAATAACCTTCCATTTTCTAACAGAACCATGGGAAGCATTTAATTTCAAGGCATTCTGAGAGTTGAGAGGAAGGGGGAAAGTCTATATGCACTACAATGGTGGCTTTAGGATTTACCCAACAGTGACACGTAGATGTGATGGAAAGCCATAAATAATTACCCTAGGTCAACAAGCTAAACCAAGAGAGTCCTGGAAAAACCATGGATTTTGTCATAACTCAAAAGCATGTCCTTGCCTGATGTACACAGAAAAGTCAAAGTGACACCAGGGCTTTGAGAAGAGAGAGTTTATTCAGCAAAGACTAACCTCATGAAAACAGAAAGATAGCCTGCAAATCTATCTCCCTGAGTTGGAAATACTTTGGGTTTTATGGATTGAACGAAAAGGGAGGTGGGGTTTGACAGCTGAAAGCAAAAATCACAGGGCAATGGTGGGGAACACGGCAGATGGACATCCTGTTGACTCATACTGGATGACCGGGGAGGGACAATTTGAGCATGATGAGTGCGGGCGTCGAGGTGACAGAATACAGATAGTCTAATCTCTGATTTTGAGCAGGTTGATTACATGTTTAATTCACTTGAAGTTTAAAGTTTAGGTTTTTAGGAATGCCAGGCCAGCCAACTTTGTTTAGAACTGGCACAGTTAGTTCTTGGCTGATTCACGTTATTCCATTAATAAACACCGAGGACTACATACAAGAGTATCAGGCATCAGGGTTATGAAACAAGATAAGGGGATACGAGCGGGATCAACGTAGCATCAGCATTAAAGTAACAAGGCTTCTGGGTTACAGTTTAGTGAGCCCCCAATAGCTTCAGGCAATTTTAAGTGTTTAATGTACATCAAGTCTATATTGTAGTATATCAGAGGGTTAATAAGTGTCTAAAATACAATTTTGTGGGTTAAAACATATTTATTAATTTATGACTGGTTATGATCTGAACTACTGCCGTTATCCCCATTCCATAGAGTGATACCAGAAGGAAATACAAAAAATAATAAGTTACATAAATTAAAATATATTTTGAGTCAATATTTAATTAAAATAATTAAATAATATCCAGGTCATTACTGCCCTTGATATTCATGTAGAAAGTATCTTTAAGAATATATATCCAGCCAATTTTAACACTATTTGGAATCAGAAGCATCATAGCACCAACAAAGCCTTCAGGTGCATGCATTTTGTCTGTATGTACCTCAAAATCCACAGGCACTCCTAATCTGATCTCGGTGGATTAATCTTGCCTCCATAACTCTGGAAGCAAACCAAAGATTGCCCGCTAAAGAAGAAGTACGGATTCCAGGAAAGGAGGCCACTCTTCTAGAATGGTTAATTGAGCACCATATAAAGCAGATATTGCCCCGTTAACACAGCAGCAAATGGGAGAATTCTTGCATTAACATAAAAAAGAAGCAACCATATTTTTTCATTTCTGACAAGAAAGTTTTAAAAAGTAAATATAAACAAAAATGGAGCAGTAAAGACCAGATTAGATACTTTTATAGTGTTGAACGACAGTCAACAGTTTTAGTCTACACTGGAATGGTAACGCTTTGGAGGCAGTAAGGCATCTGTCTACTTCAAGCTAATTCTCCTTACCACTTGTGCTTGAATGTTCCCAGGGAAAACAGTTTCTCCTCATTTAAAAGGAATTTCAAGATGCAGAAATATCACTCTATCCTATGGACCCTCAGTTTGCATTTGCAGCGTGCCTTGAGGTTGCATGTTTTTCCTTTTCTCTTAGAATGATTCCTTTGTAGGAGTTTCAGGCATATTCAGTAGAGCTTGTACTGTGTAATTCTCATCTTTATTAAAATGTAAACTTTCCAGTATTAGAGACAGGTTTTCTCACTAATGAGTCAACATAAGTGTACTATTGCATTATTTATATGACTTGCATACCTAAAAGCATATATTTATTCTATTCTGTTTTCTTAGGTATGCATATATGTATCAATGGATTAAATTTATGAATAGATTTCCTGTTTAAACAGAGGTTTCAGCAGTATTATCTACAAAACATTCATTTGATTTGTAAATAAATATTTACTGAGGGCCTGTTGACTAGAGGAAGACATAAGAGAGGCAGATAGGCCAGTCTTGGGGTCAAGGAGGACTTCACAGAAGTGATCTTTAAGCTACAACCTGAAGGGTAAATTATCCAGAAAAGAGGAAGACTATAGAATATGAAGGCTCTAGAGATGAGAGCCACAGTCTGTTGGTTACTAAACTCCAGATTATGAAAGTGTTCAGAGGAATTTGAATTCCCCTGAACTCTTTAAAATAAGAGCTTTAAAATAGAGAGCTTCCTTTGAAGAGTTTGAGCTAGAGGAAGGAAATGATCAGATATGTATTTGATCTTACAAAACCAGAATGATAATATATCACTGGGATTGAGAGAACCTGGGTAAGACCCACATTTTAAACTCTTAAAATGTGTCCTCAACTGGCATCTGATATTCCTGAGAAAACTACGTTCACAGACGACACTGAAAAATACAGTATATTTGGAGAACTAAGAGATGCTCAGTATGACTGAAAGTTATGGTACAAAGAGGGCAGTAGAGAGAAGACATAGCTGGACATATAAATTGAGTCACAGACATGTTTCAACTATGGATTACTCAAGGTCATCCAGAGTAACAGAACTCACAGCACACATATATGGAGGGGCGGGGGGGAGGAAGGGAGGGAGGGAGGTAAACTTATTTTTTTAATAAGCTGCTTTAGCAGGTGCTGCAAAGGTATGTGTGTGGGGGCAAATAGTAATTTTTCTTGCCTTGTAGCAAGTTCCTTTGGAATTAACAGGAGAGGGGAGCTGTAATTCTCTCTATTGGCACTGAAAAACATGCTCAAGAAGAAATAGAAAAAGTTACAAAAGTTACAGACATGCAAAGATGTTACTAAGTTATTGGCATCGGTTTCGTTACCCCTTGCTGAGCCTGTTAAGAAAAGAGTTGGGAAAGCACAGAAGGGCGGTAGAGATAACATGCCAACAGTTTGAATTTCTACAAGATTTCAATAAACTTTGAAAGGAAGTTGATATTGTCTATATTTACACTTTTTATTTTCAGAAGTTTTTGATATGGCCAGAGTAACTTCATGGTCACTAATCAAAAGCATCTTTTCTCCTAAAGTTAAATAACCTTGTTGTATACAGGCAAACACACACACACTTCATAATATTGATTTTGTCTTTCCATGAAGTATGTATCTAATTATAGCATCATTATAATATGCTATATAATATATCCATACATTAAATCTCTCAAAATAGAACTAATCCTTTGTTTCGTATTTTCTGCTCTTCATCCTATAATCTTTTAACTAGTTCATGTCAAAGATATTTATTGAAAATCCAAAAGGAATGTTTAGAAATATAAAACCAAAAACTTTTTTGTACTGTGTCCTACTTACGTAGAAATCCCACATGTGTGTGCTATGACTTCATTATGACAATATTCACAGGAATCTGAGCATGTTTTTTTTAAATTTATTTATTTCTCCCCCCACCCCCATTTGTGCTCATTCTCTGCTCTCCATGGCCATTTGTTGTGTGTCTTCTATTTTTAGGGGAGGCAAACAGAACCAAACCCGGGACTGCCTATGTGTGATTGAGGTTCCCAGTGGCTTGAGCCATACCTGCTCTCTGCTTGTTGTGTCTTTCATTGTGTTTCCTCATTGTGTCTCTTCATTGTATCATCTCATTTTGTCAGTCCACTGCACCAATCCATTGTGTCAGCTTGCTATCTTGCTTGTCTTCTTTAGGGGACACTGGGAACCATCCCCACATCCTCCCACGTGGTAGGCAGGTCCTCAACTGCTCGAGCCACATTCACTTCCAAGTATGTTTGTTTTTACAGTTTCTTTCTGTCTTTTCCCCCTGATTGAGTAGATGAGACAACTCTAACACATGACCAAAGGCAAGGAGCTGTCTGATGGAATTTCTATGTTCTTTTTAGATAAATTACTCTTCTTTCTCTTAGAAAAATGAGAAACATTGCATTTATTGCAAAACAGACACAGGCATTTAGGAGAATTACTCATCAGGTCAATTTTGTTTAAAGCCTTCAGCATTTTAAAGATAGCCCTAAAGAAAATGTTCAGAGAGAATTATTAATGCACATTTTATGCCAGAACATTAGCTAGATTCTGCAAGATAACAGAGCACTAAGGAATTTGAGAAGTAAAGAGGATGGCAGTCAGTGGGGCATGGTGAGAGAGGGGAAACTAAGCACAACACAGAGCATCTGACTTGAGCCATTGGGTAAGCAAAAATACATTAGGGGGGTGGATAGGCCATGTATTGAATTTAGTCTCGGAAGCTCTCTGAGAGAGGACATTGAAAAAGTAAGGAGGACACCTTCTCACTTCTAATGAAATAAAATCAGTGCTATATATCTTACATTAGTTGGACAACTTTTCTAAGATTGTTGAAAAAAGAAACACCCCACCTAGTGTGATACACCGTAGGATTCAAATATTACAGATGCACTAGGCATATTATAGATGTAAAACACCAACTTGCCATGCAATAGCTTCTCCTGATATGATGCAATGTTGTAGAACTGTCCTTACCGCAGCATGCATTCTATCCCAGAAGGCCTCTTGGACTCCAATGCAAGCAAATTTCTGGCAAGCAGCCTTTACCAAGGCAACTGATCTATGAAACGATAACCAATTCTTTGGGAAAGCACAGTTTAGGCTCCAGCCGGGACTTCTCAAATAGATCAAGTCATGCATTAGACCAGGGGTTCTTAACCTTTGGGAATCCATGGAAAGATTTCAGGGGATCCTTGGACTTGAGTCGGAAAAAAATCAACTTATTATCTTTATTTTCTCTGACTTCTGACTGAAACCCATCATTTCCTTCCCTTAATAATGTATGCAATCAATTACAGTAGTATTCATTTCATATCACATTACAGTCATTGCATATCTCAAAAAATCACTCATACTCATCCATACTTCCAAAATTACGGTAGTGGTTAAACCTGACGCTAGTTGAGTGTCATAAAACTATCTGCCGATACATTCTGAGAAGGGGTCCATGGTTTTCACCTGACTGGAAAAGGGGTCTATGGAACGAAAAAGGTTAAGAAGCCTTGGGTTAGACAAAGATATGCCCTCATGAGCCTCAGTAACCCAGACACCCGTCTTCCACCATTTGCAAAATTGTGTGGCTTTTTTAACTCAATCAAGATGATTCAACACAGAAGGAAAGATGGTGCATCCTAACGTCATTCATCACGTTTTCTTAATTTAATGAACACACTAGTTTCCCAAGTAACGTCTTTGAGTCAAATGTAAATTTTCAGACTCTAGAAATACAAATATTTAAATTTCAGGAAGATATTTTATATGCTCAATGAAAAGGGAATAAATGTCTCACTCATAAGTACAAAATTAACTTTTAGAAATTATATTTGTATGTGGGTGGGAAGAATAGTGCTGGTTCAGAAATAGGTATGCAGATACATATACAAATGTAGTAATTACTTAATGAAGTGATTAATCACTGTCATGGGTCAGCCAGCAGATAACCCAGAAGAGAAGAGATTTCACAAATATATTGACTTAGATTTAGTTATCTAAGTAAACCCATTTTTTCTCTCTCTAGAGTCTTTACTAATCATTCAGCTGACAGCTGTGTGGTGATACATAATTTCTTTTAAAAATTAAAAAAAACTGTAAAATAGCTGGAAAAGAGTTGATTCCTACAGAAAACTGAAAATATGAATTATAAGTGTGGCTGAATTTTGTCATGTCACAATACAGCTGCAGTATCAACAGCAGCAACAGCATAACTGCAGTGACAAATCAAACAAAACAAAACAAAAACACACAAAGAGAAACCCTAAGGGTCCAAGAAATCTATACCAACAAAGTCAAATGTCCTTGCCAAATTTTAGACACAATCTACATTTCTCAAAATAAAATAAATAGGATAAGAATAGCAAATAGCACATCCTTTGCAGTAGTGTACACAGATGTGTTACTAAGACAGCGTTTGATGACTCTTTTTAAAATTTTCGTATGAATATTATTAAAATAAATCCTGTGTGCATCTCTGCATCAGATTAATGTCTTTAAGTGATGACAAAATAACCCACCAGGTCTGAAATTTAGAAACATTTGTCCTATTCTTTTTCTCCCTCATCTCCATCCTCTCCTTCCTCTCCTCTTCCTCCTCTCCTCCTTCTTCCTCATTCTCGTCCATCTTCATAATATATCCCAAATAAATGCTCTGAAATGAAACCTGGGCATCTGTTTATGAAGAGTCTCATGTTGAGGGGAAAAATTTAGACGAAAAAAGAAAAAGAAAAAAAGGTATGTTCGCTGGAAAAGCTCTGAGCTTGGATTAGTGGTCTCATCCACTCCTCCAGGTGAGCCACCGACTTCATGATCACGAATCCCCGTCCTGTAACTCCAGCTCAAACAGGCATCCTGATCTGGGAAGCTGCATATTGAGCACATGTGAAGCAGAGTGTGTTTGATACTGAGCTTGTGGTACTTTTTAGCCTGACTACTTTTGTATCTCTCTCTCAGTTATGAAAAGAAAGAGGACATTTTGTCTCTACTGTTGTCCCTTGCTCAGTTTTGTCAGCCTTCCAATCCTTCTTCTCAGCTCCTGTTGTGACTAATTTAGCTAATTAAATTCTCACATGGATTGTTGCAGTATCTTCCAAATAGTACTTCTTGACTCGTTTATTGAACCCAACCTTAGTACACATCTGCTATGTTCCATGGCCTTTGCTAGTCTCTGAAAATACAAAAAGAGTTCCTCCTCTCAAGAAGTCTAGAGTCTAATGAAAGGCATAGCCCTGGAACTGGTATTTTCCAACATGTCTTTTTGTGTCAGGAAGTCTGAGTGCTATGAGACAGAGCATCTCATCCCTCTATGCCATTTTCCACACCATCACTAGATTAAGGCAGCTTCTGAAATATAAACTGGTCCATCTTATCTGTCTTTTTTTAAAAAATTATGTTAGTTGCTTTCTACTACCTTTAGAGTAATGTTTCCTTAGCATAGTATAGAAGCATCTTAGGGTTCTGGTCTCTGTCTGTAGTTTAGCATCATATCTGGCACTCCCCATCTCCCAAAAGCATTTCACGTGTCAGCTGTACTCCACACTTTCACATATAGCACTCCCGTGCTTACATTAATCTTTTAATGTTTACCTTAATTCAGGAAGCCCTCCTTCACCAATGTGATTTAGAGTCCCCTGCATAGATGGCATACCTCAAATATAACAGTCCTCCCAACCTATTTCAACTGAGTCTGGCAGAGACATGAGCTTTAATCTCTTTGTCCAGAGTCAAGCCCAGTTCGAGCATACGGTATTAAAGCAGTGAACAGTAACGGGCGAGTTAATGAATGTCATACCCCCTAAGGAAACGAGGGAAAGGGAGCCATACGCTTTTATCCAATTCTGTAAACTTTTGTTTTCATTTTTACCCTTTTATTCATCAGCACCACTCAAACTCACAGTTATAAAGTGACAAAGTCCTGGTGTTAGCAAAAATATAATTAACTAAGTCCAAGAAAATATTTCATATTAACAAATTTCATGTGAATGAAAAATCAATAAAAAGAGGTACAAATATGAGCAACGATTAGTTTGAAAAAAAAAGATATATATTGGTTATCTACCAAATATCATCTCCAATCACCTGTGAGAAAAGAAACAAAGGGCCACTTTTTAGAGCATTAATGATTGCTCAAGTTAATTTCTTGGGTATAAAGGACAAATAAGACAAGAGACAATGGTTGTACTTGGGTTTCTTGCCAAAGTAGAAGGATAATAGAGTATGGAAATAGATTTGTTTGTGAAGGTTTGATTGGCTGATGAACCAGATGATCCGGCAAAACAATTTTCTAAAAATAAAAACATACGTTTGTAATTATTGCTAGGCACACTTGAGTTAAATATAAAATAGCAGATGATTGGTATCATGGGTGAGTATAAAAAGGAACCTGCCTTCACTGGGCTTTTCTTGTGATTTTCAAAGGGTTCTATGTAAGAAGTTATAAACCATATAAATTATTCTTTCAAGTATTTTTCCACTGTGCATAGAGAAATACCCTATTTCCCATAAAGTAGTTGACATTTTGTTTAGTTTACCTTCATATATAAAAGTTGCTCAATTTCTTTAAAAGGAGGAATTTTTCTGAGGGCATGAAAACTTCAGGCCTGAAAACAATGGACTGATTAGAAAATTTTTTCTGCAGAGATAAAGGATATATCAGTGATTATTTTCCCCATTTGTGCTCAACGTTTAGTTTTTCAGATGTAGCTAGATGTAGTTAGCTTTGCCTCCCTATTCTCTGAAGGAACTAACTGCCAGCTTTGAAAATCTGTGTTACAAGTAACAAAAATACAGGGTAAGTGCAGGCTCTCCCCACCTCCACTGAAGTTCTCTAGATCACTGACATTTCCAAAATGTGAGCCAAATCTAACAATGCATAATACCCAAATGAATAGCATATGGGAACCTTTTAACTCATAGAGATAAAAGCCTAAAATAGCAATGCCATTATAAGGGAAGAGAGATCTCAGAACACACTTTTGCTTGACAAAGTCAGTGAGTTACTGTCCTGAGTTTAGTATCTTATACTAAATGAGAATGACTCTCTCCTCTATTAAAAGAAAGGAGTCAGGAATGAGCAATGAATTCTCAATTATATTCATTAAGTGAATAAGTGAGTCTCTGATGTTTGGTTAGGAAAATAATTATTTTTAAAAAATCAAAGAAGCAGACTGGAATGAAAGAAGAAACGTGAATGATGGAGAATGACATACTTAGGTTTGACTCTCAGTTCTTAGATGTGAAATATTATGAAGGTGTGTGATGTCTCCTTGATTGTATCTTCAGGGAAATGTCTCTAACACTAGCTGTCGCATGGCCCTTGGGAGGATTAGTGAAGACGTTTGAAAGGTCCTAGCTCACTTCTCTGCCCATTCACACAGTTAACAAAGATGATGCTCCAGTGAAGGACAGTGAGGAACTCTCAGAAGGCTTCACTTGCTCCTGTGTTTTAAATTCTGTGATCCGTCCATATGTTTGCCCATCAAATTATTCAGTGTCAAAAATGGATGATAAATTACTTATTATATGCCTCATTATGTCCTCTTTTCACTTGAAAATTCTACTTGATAAGATTTCAGCATTTCATCTTCATTCTCACATGGGTTCATCATAATTTGTAAGCATATTTGATTAGGATTACTAACTGATTAAGGATGGTGACCTTAAAGTATTAACCCCAAATGAGACTGCATCCAAGGTTTGTCCATCTTGTTTTAACTAAAGTTTATTTATTATGCATAGTAGCTCAGAGGCAAATTATTCTTTTACAGAATATATAGTTCTTTCTTACTCTTTAATTTGAAAGCACTTTGATCAATTAGCATTTACTATTTCCTATAACTTTCTTTTTTGGCAGTCTTCAATGACTATGTTATGCCTACAATATTGAATGTGTCATGATTTGTTTTATTGTTCTTTCTTTATACATTAAGATATATTTACTAACAGCTTTTAGAAACTTAAACAGATTTAAACACCCTTAAATTCAAGATACAATTTATATTTATCATTTTAAAAAATCAACCAAAGAATATATTGAGGTAATCACTACTTTTGAGTATCAAAAACAAACAACATGCTTTAGTAAGTCAATACATTATTTTGAATTTATTATAACTATATATAGGTTCATTAAATATTTTGGCATATAGTGCTTATATCAACATTTCTTGAAATGTAGTCTGTGGAAAAAACTACCTTCTTAAACAAACTTAAGTGAGTCTCATTCCTGAAAATATTCTTAGTAGTCAATGGGAAGGTGAAAAATTGCAAGTCTAGTCCATGAACATTTACTATAAAACTTTAAAATGTGTGTGTGATTACAGAATCAAATTCCAGATTTCAAACAATTTAGACGTTTCTCCATATATTGCTATTTGTTTGGATTTTATCTTTTTTCCCCGTATGTTTTTGTAAGTTTTTTTCCTTCCCTATATGATCCTCCTTTTGGATTTGCTCTCCCTCAAGTTCCACAAAATTAAATTTACAACTTGTGACTGGAATGTTCCAAAACAAAACCAAGATCCCTTAGCCAAAGTGTTGTAGTGAAAGCAGAGATCACTGGGTTTGCAAAATCCAGGAGCTAATATTGACTGAATGTGTATACTATGTCCAACCTAAGATTGGAAACATTTACTGTACTTCATAGTTTTTACTTCAGTGTGCATTTCTCCGCATCTTTCAATTGCATGTCCTTAAAAGTGAATAAGTAGATAAAAATTAAATGATACCCTTTATATAAATTTAGTTTCCCTCAATATTATTTGTATATTATTTGATGCTTTTCGAGTCATTAAGGCATAAATGTTTTTGTTATTTTTATTAATATATACAAAATGTGAACATTTTAAAGTGTTGACTCATAATGGATCCCAGAAATATATTGTTTTCAGAATAACTTTTAAATCACTCATACCCAATCTGTGTTACCTACTTGTATCTCAGTTATTATACTTGAATTTAGTGCAATAAAGGTAAAATTCCATGCTTATTACTGCAATTGCATGCATGGTATATAGGGACAAATAGAATATTTATAGAACAACATGCTTATCTTAATCTATTGATATTTAACAAGTATTTCACATGAATTTTATTTGTATGTATTTGTCAATATTAGCTTCTTTAAGCAATAAATCCATTGTATTTACCAGAATAAAATTTTAAATTAATGAAAACTTGTTAAGTTTTATAATTAACTTATTTCAATTAACTTTTTGCTTCTGGCCCTTAATTTGTTCATAAAATAAGCTCCAAAACCAAGGTTGTGTACTTATTCTAGGGAATCCCTCATGTGCTCATCTCTTCCCTCCACGTTTCACTCTGCATTTGATTCAGAAGTATTTCCAAACCCACATGTTCCTGTCCCCAAAGCAGATTCCTGGATGTGTGCCCTGCTTAGACATGTTGGTCCTCACCTTCAGTCTGGTAAGCTTCTTGGACCTCCTCCAGAGTTCTTCCTTTTGCATTCAAGTTCAGTTGTGGTTTGAAGTTTCCTCCCTCCTCCAGTGTTCAAATCTTCTGCACATCGTTATGAGACTCTCAGCTCTGTGCCCCCAGGCTCAGCAACTTCCTTTGTTTCAAGGTCAGCCCTCCACTCTGTCCAATTTTGTGGGAAATAATTACAACTTAGTGGAACACATTGATTTAACTTGTTGCCCTGGAGGGTGTAAGTAAAAACTAGTAAGATGTGCACATGATAGTGTCAAATGTGAAATTTATGATACCTCTGATGGTACAATTATGTTGAATGTAATACATTTATATTTGCATGGAAGAACTCAAATTCTATATTTTTCTTTTGAAAAGTAACTTGGAATTATATATTGTACTACATTAAAACATACATAGTTCCTGACCCATTAACCCTATAGATATTTAGAGAGTTTTTACTATGTGCAGCTGAACAGCTGTGAATGAAATTGCATCTTACTGGTGGTGATGAGTGCAGAGTAGAGGTGGGATACAGGCACAACGTTTTAGATATTATTAGGTATGTGGGAAATAGCACAATATACTATAATTTAATAAAAATGACATGGACAGGTAACTAATTTAGATATACTCACCAAGAAAATACTCCAATAATGAGAAACCAGATATATTAGAACTAGAGGACTTGCAAAGAATATAGCAAGTTCAAAAGTACAAGCAGCTGTAACAAAAAGACTAAAAATGCAGTGGCTTAAGTAGGGTAGACATTTAATTTTCTCTCAGGGATCTCCACAGAGGCAGTCAGTCAAGGAATGGAACTCTTCCTTCACATTCCTCCAGGGCCCTATTGGTGTAATTTTCTCACCTATGTGGCCAAATACGGATCATATCCTGATTCCTTACAGGATATGATCCTTACTGGATATGATCCATAGTCCTCTAAATCTGAATTCAGAGTTAGAGGACAATCAATGTTCTTTTAACCTAGTAACAGAAAATTTGGGCTCATCAGTTTGATTTGCATTCTGTTGTTGAGAATTTAGTCATGTTGTGCTATATAGCTATAGGAAAGGCTGGAAATGCATTCTGTTTCTGTATTAGTTTCCTACTGCTGCTTTAATAATTTGCTTCAAACTAGGTAGCTTAAAACAATGAAAATTTATTCTCATACATTTCTGGATTCCCAAACTAAGGTCAAAGTTTGTGCAGGGCTTGTTCCTTTTGGAGGCTCTAATTGGAGAATCTGCTTTCTTTCCTTTCCAGCTTCTGGAGGACATCTCCATTTCTTGGCACTGTCCTTCTTTTCATATCACTTTAAACTCTTGTTTCCTTCATCACATCTCCTACTTCCAGAATCCAGTCCCCTATATTCTTATGTCTTATAAGGACATTTGTCATTACCTCTAGGACCCATTTGGAAAATCTCTCCATCAAAAGACCATTGATTTACTCATATTGGTAAAGTCTCTTTTGCCACATAAGGTAACATTCAGAGGTTCCAAAAATTGGGAGCTGTTATTCAGCCACATGCCTAATTAAGCCTGAGAGGGAAGAGCGGACCAAGAATAAAGGAATGTGCCCTCTTGCTGTTGTTCTAGAATATTCTAGAAAGAAATGTGGAAGTAAAACCTTATGAGATGGTGAGATGGTAGCTGCAGAACAGCCAAGGTACCTGCCCTAGCCTAGAATCACAATATTTGCCCCACCTCTACCCAGTGACTGACCCTTCTGCAATGCTGGTTCTCTGCCATGTTAAATAGTTTGCATTTTATCTATTTTTAACAACCAGAAGTCATGGGAGCATTTCTAGTGGAAACCTATCTTGAGCTAGCTACCATGTGGAAATCTTATTATAGAAGCAAGTGCTTGGAACTAGACGAAAATTAATGAGGCTGTTACTGGCATCCAGGCAAAAGGTGATGGTAGTTGGGATAGAGTGGATGCCATGTTGATAAAGATACTTATTTGGATTCAGATGATAACGTGGAGGTGAAGAAACAAGAGTGAGTAAAAGGGCCCGATCAAGTATATCTACTCTGTTTGTATGACCTTCTGATATCTAGATTTGCATTCTGAGAAACATTTATATGGAGTTAGTGGTATCAGGAACTGAGATAGGAAATGCAAATTAATGGCTATGTTGGATTGGGTGCTGTGTGTATCAGGAACCGTTTTGCACTTGTTAAATTGGATGTGAAATGGATATTTGCACATATGATTCTGAAGTTCAGGAGAGACATCATAATTTGTGATAATTTTGTGTATCATCAAAATCTATCTATCTATCTATCTATCTATCTGGAGAGATACTTAATCTATAGCAATGAATGAGATCCCCGAAAAGAGAGTGTAGAAAGAAAAGCTGAAACACAAAACAAAACAAAATATTATCAGAAGCAACTTTTTATGTCTGACAATAGGAGTCTGAGAAGTAACATTAGAGTTTGTGAACTGAAAAGGATCTCATACAACTATGTTATTACCGAGATTTAAAGCAACATGTAAAATGTTGATAAATAGGAAATTTTTAAAGGTGGAATACAAAATAGAGTTTTGTGGGTGAATAAAAAGAAAATATGTACTAGGTAAAAATATAATGAAGTATTTCTGAGTATATTTTACATATATTTAACAGTCATTATACAAATATTTTTAATACTATTGATAAAAGGAATGAAATATCAGTACTTTTAAAGCTATAATTTTCTTCACATAGCTTCATGTTTAAATGAATTGTTGAGTCATGTTAAGACCAACCAACCCAGTTCAATAATCACATCCCCACTCCCCATTCAAATAGTAAGCCTTACATGCAACCTCAAAGAAATATTCACTGAGAACATGACCAAAAACTACTGGTCCATTTTATTTATTTATTAATATTGGACTAGTCTAATCAGGAGAAAAACATCAGACAAATCTCAAAAAGGGATAACCTATAAAATATCCCACCAGCACTCTTCAAAACTGCCAAGGTCAGCAAAAAGAAGGAAACTCTGTTTAGCTGTCACAGACGAGAGAAGCTTGAGGGAACATGACAATTAGATATAATGTGGTATACTGGAATGGATCCTAGTACAGAAAAAGACATTAGATATAAACTAAGGAAATCTGAATAAAGTATGGAATTTAGTTAATAATAGTGTGCCAATATTGCTTCATTAACTGTGGCAATCTGCCATACTAATGTAAAATATTAATATAGGAAACTAGATGCAGGTTATATGGGAACTCTCTATGCTCTTCTTGATTTTTCTGTAACATCTAAAACCTAACCTTACTCCAAAATATGTCTTTATACTTTCAACTGGGGTGCATATATATCTATCTATCGGCAGTGCTGGTCTGTGAGGGGAAGTAGGTTGGGGGTGTTAGGTTGGACTATCTATGGAACTGGGGGAAGGGTCAGGGGAAGGAGTAGGTGAACTCTGGGGATTTGCAGATCTGTGGTTAAAGCTACAATGTCCGGAATGTTTTTTGGCAAATATGGCAGGGGAGGGTTCCTGGTGTAGGGTGTTAGATGTGGGGATACACGACACAGGGAGCAGCTGGGGTAGGCTTCTATGGAATATGTAAGTGTTCATTTTGTCATAGTGTGTTATATCTTTGGGTGGAGACCCACATAACCATCAAGAAAATATCAAACTCCCATCCTGCTGTGTTCTCAATTACAGGGCCAAGAATCCCTCAAGAACATAGGTAGTGCCTAATAAAAGAAAACAGACCAATATATCAAGCCCTCAATATTTTTTAACAGACTATTTTTTTTAAAGATTTATTTTTTATTTATTGCTCTCCCCTTCCCTTCCCTAACCCCCCCCCCCCCCCCCCCCCCCGTTGTCTGTCTGCTTGCTCTCTGTGTCCATTTGCTAGATGTTCTTTGTCTGCTTCTGTTGCTGTCAGCGGCACCGGGAATCTGTGTTTCTTTTTGCTGCATCACCTTGTGTCAGCTCTCCGTGTGGGCGGCACCATTCTTGGGCAGGCTGCACTTTCTTTCGCACTGGGCGGCTCTCCTTATGGGGTGCACTCCATGCGCGTGGGGCTCTCCTATGCAGGCGACACCCCTGCGTGGCAGGGCACTCCTTGTGCACATCAGCACTGCATGTGGGCCAGCTCCACACGGGTCAAGGAGGCCAGGGGTTTGAACCGCGGACCTCCCATGTGGTAGACAATGCCCTATCCACTGGGCCAAGTTCGCTTCCCAAGCCCTCAATATTACTACAAGTAACTCAATATTATTCTTTAAAAACTGAAACTTAGTGATCAATCCATGTTATTTTTTAATTTATGATTTAGTTCTTATATAGATTGTATGGTACCTAAACCTACATTTGTAATTTTGGTTGAATGGTTTTCAAGCAAATAACTCTAAACACTTCTAAAAAGGAATATTGATCTAATAAGACATGAGTTTTAATACAAAAGTGTGTTTCAGAGAAGCTGTCCTTTAATTATTCTTGCACCTCCACATCTGGGAAAGAATTAAAATATGCTATAGGCTTATATAAATTCTAAAAGTTTCTCAAAGATAGCATAAAACCTTGACTTTGACCAGGAAAGAGTTATGCTGCAATAGTACTGTGTCAAATCTTCCTGATATGTTCAGATATTGGTGAGTGAACTAATTGAAAGTTTTTTTTTAAAGGATTGTTTTTAAACTTTTTCTTGAAATGACCAGTATGAATGCGTTCATGTTTGCCAGGCTACATAGAGTGCCTAAGAAATTTAGCCAAAATAAAAACACAAGATTTTTTTGTTGGTGGTAGCAGTGGTTTTGTTTTTTTTTTAAATATTCGTATATGGGATTTGATATTTAAGAGAAAATATAAAGTCAATGGGGACACAGGATTCTACCTTTTCTTGTGCTTATATTATGTATTAATTATTCAATCAAGATCAATAAAATAACAAGATTGGTTCTATACCCAATATGATACAAATTCTATTATCTTATATCATTTCTTTATAGAATTGGAGAATTCTCTCCTTTTAGCTTTATAAATGCTACTCTAGTCCTCAGATTTTTATCTCCAATGAATAATGTCAAAAAGTTTTAACTCTTGAAGCACACAGATATTTACTAGTTGGTAACACACTTTTAAAAAATGAAGTGCTTAAAGACAACGAAAGACTCCTTTATTCCCCTTGCAACAAGACCAAAAGAACAACAGGAAAAAACCCAAGTCATAGCCTGTATGTTACTCCCAACCATTAAAACAGTGTGTGCGCAAATGGAGGTCATGGAGGATGTCTGGTGATTATAAACACGATATGACTATGCTGAAAACACCATGAGAGAAAATCCATGCGTATGAATATTTGATATGCAATTGTTAGTTGAGATAAACATTTCCTCACTATTTTTCATTTTTTCTTTGAATGAACTTTACAAACTTTACCAGTCCAATTTTCTCAATGTCAATATGAGAATTTTGGAGGAAAACAGACATTTTGCCAGAAACTATATATTACTTTGACAAGGTGATAATATTTTCAAATTGAAAGATCTGCTCATTTTCTTTTTAGTGCTTTGAGAAACCTGTTTTAAAATGTCCTAGTTATCTGTTGAAATTCATTTTCATAAAATGTTTATCTTAGTCATTATAAGATATTGTGAATGTGTTCATATGTGCATAGATGCTTGTTTCTGTAATTTTGGGGGTTCACATTTTATAGCAAAGAAAAATGTGAGATGGACACTGCTCATCTATACCACTGGCTCCTTTGATCTATTTAGAAGTCATCTTTGAAAATTACTTGAGACTATAATTCATTAAATATTTTTATATAATCCATTTAAGGATGGTGCTTTAGTAGAATTTAAAAAGAAACTGTAAGTTGTGTGATTGTTTGAACATTCATATGTCATTTTGCACTTTGATGATTGATATGTTTAGTATTTTATTTTGGCATGATTTTAGTTCCAGGACAAGGTGAAGAACAAAGTACTGCATTGACTTTCAGGAAATAGGACTATTCACATTACAAAAATGAAATAAGGAAATGGACAATTTCGACTTATTGCCAATTTACCTACTTTTTCCATCTTGTTATTTGGAAAGATAACAGATATTTGTTACTTTCAACTATAGAACCCTGTTTTTGTAAAGTATAATTCAGATAAAGGCTCTGCTTTCAAAGATATGATAGACAGTTGGGCAAAGTTCTATAAAATGCTTCTTCTAGTCCAAACTCATGAAAGCAGCATGCAAATTTTTGTCATGATTTTTCATTCAGACAAATATTTCATCTTGAGAAAGTTGCAAGATGTTAATTTGAATTTCAAGAGAAAGCAACGGAATTTTCTGTTGAAAATCATCTCAGCATCCTTACTGATAAGAGCAAAAGAAACAACTACAAGGTGCTTTTATTTAGTCATTGGCATTGGCACATGATTTAAGTGAACTGATTTTTTTTTCGTTTTAAAATAAGATAAGATACTCAGTGTGATTTAATTTTATATTTTGAAATAATTATTTTATTAGTATGAAATTTCAGTTCTGGAAATAAAAAGATCTAGTCTATATTACATGATAGGCTTTGATAAATATATTTTAATTCACTATATTATACTTTAATAGAAAACTCACTAATTTTTATCACTTGAAAATAAACTATTTATTGGTAATGCAGATATTAGTTGCATTGACTTTCATTTGTTTCTTTTTTTCCCCTTAGGCTGTTCTTTGGAGGTATAAGTTTTCTCAGCTTAAAGGTTCTTCAGATGATGGCAAGAGCAAAATCAAATTTTTGTTTCAGAATCCAGATACTAAACAGATTGAAGCAAAGGTAAACTGAAGAAATTAATCACATAATCTACCTCTAACTACATTAAAGCCATTAAAAAAGAAGGGGCAGAAAATTCAGGAGAAATAAAAGAGCAAACACATACACTCTGTTTATCTTGGAATATCCTTCATGCTCATAAGAATAGATTCAATTTAAGATTTTAATAGCTAATTTTCACTGAAAGAAAAAATTTAGTAAATATCCCACAATTAATTTATCAGTTTTAATTTATTAGGAAGTGAATTTATATCACACTAAAATAACATGCTGAAAACTAAAATAGGAACTTTCAATTTCTAGGTTGTTTTCACATTAAAAAACAACAATTTAAAGTACTTAAAAAAACTCTGATTCTAGTTTATCATCATTAATTCTCTCCTTGAATATGAATAAAAATCCTTACCGGAAGAACATCTTAAAAAATCAATCCAAGTTTTCTATTTGTAATTATGTATCTAAAAATATCAATTAGGTGGATGCTATTTGCTTTGTCCCATTCCATTTTTCAATTTCCTGAAATATATGATGTATGCTGTTTACTTATCTGAAAGATTTACTACTTTCATTTTATGAATACATATATTTTTAAATACTCAAGATATGGATTCTTTCTATTACTGTAAAATTCAAAATGACAATTTTAGATCATTCTAGTACAGATGAAAAAGATAAATATCATAGCAAAAATTTAATTCTGTGGAAATGAAAATCCAAGATAGTTTTTCAACTATGGATTAAATTATTCTATTACACTCCTTTACCTATTAAACTAAGGAGAAAAGGTCTTAGCCTGATATTCAAAGCCTTCCAAGGAATAACACTGTAATTTTCTTGTCTCAGTTTCTCGTAACCTTGTTCTATATTCAGGTCAAATAAACTCTCATTCTTCCTTTTAAAAGTTTACTCCTTTCTTGCCTTACATATCTGCTAACACTGTTCCCTTTACCTTTCTTTTGGATCTGATGGTTCCTCATTCCTGTCTTATGTTTGTCATTAGGTTTGTCTGATTACCCATTACTGGACTGTGGAATATTTAATGTTGAGACCTCTGGATAGAACTTCCCTTTACTGGCATCGTCCCCACTCTGCATTTTCCTAAAACATTGGTGTTTCTTGTGTTCTTGCTTATGTTTGTCTCCAATTTATATAGATAGATATAATATAGAGAGATAGATAGATGTAGATATGGATATAAATATAGTTAGAGAGAGAGAGACATAGACATAGACATAGCTATAGGCATGGAGATAGGCTTGAAATAGAGAGAGATCTATATAAAATATAGATAAATGGATGCAACCCCATCCACTCCCTTCTTCTAACTTGTCTAATCACCCTCAAATCTGTATTTCCAGTGGACCTCTCTCCTAAACCTTTTTTTGCCTTTATTTATTTTTTTAATGTTACATTAAAAAATATGAGGTTCCCATATACCCCCCACCCCCCTCCCCCTACTCCTCCTGCCATAACAACCACCTCCTCCTTCATCATGAGACATTCATTGCATTTGGTGAATACATCTCTGAGCACCGCTGCACCTCATGGTCAATGGTCCACATCATAGCCCACACTCTTCCACAGTCCACGCAGTAGGCCATTCTCCTAAACCTTTTACATGTCCATGCAGCTGCCTTCTCTTCATCTCTTACTGTTGTTCCTTTTTTCCTTTGCCTGGCTACCATGGTTTGATCACTCACTGAGTGCTAGCAGCTCACACTGGTTATCAGATTGATTCTTTTTTTTAAATTACTTTTTTATTTTTTAAAGACTTTTAGATTACATACATGTTACCTAAAAATGTAGGGGACTCCCCTATGCCCCACCCCCACCCCTTCCCACACTTTCCCACATTAATGACATCCTTCATTAATGTGGTACCTTTATTGCAATTGATGAACACATATTGAAGAACTTCTCCTAACTGTGGGCTACAGTTTACATTGTAGTTTACATTCTGTCTTCCACAATTTTGTACTTTAAGACAAAATATAAAGTGACCTGTATCTGTCATTGCAATGTCCCAAAAATGCCCCCATATTACACCTATTCTTCCCTCTCCCTCCCCTCAGAACCTCCGGTGGCCACTGCCTCCACATCAATGGTAAAAGTTCTTCCATTGCTAGGATAATAATAGATCTATAATAGAATAATAATGTCTAAGTTAATCCATTGTTCATTCCCAATCTTGAGGATTTGGGGGTGGTGATACCCACTCTGCTTCTAATTGAGAGTGGGTTTAGATCCCATGGGGCAGATGGATGGAGCTGTCTTGCTTGCAGTTGCAGACTCTCTCTGTTCCTTGGAATGGGCATTGGCCATCATCATCTCCTGGTTAGTTGTCCTGGGTGAGTCCAATGCAATGGATAGTAGGTGTTGCAACTCTGCTGAAATTCAGGGCTCAACTGATACAGGAATGGACCAAAGATTTAAGTCTCTGAGACATATATTTATCAAGTATATTGCTAATTATAGGTTCAAATAAAAGGGGCAGAAGAACCAAGTGTAGAGAACCTGTAAATGAGCCTAACTCCGTTACATTGGGGAGCGTAAATTCCAAATTAATGCCCACTGACAAGGTGCCGAATTTCTGAGCTGTCTGCCCTGCTTATAGTTTTGGAAGTCTCTAGAGCCGTCAGGAGTCCCGCTATTTGAAGCACAGTTTACTGTGACTGTAAGTGAGATTCTACTAAGATCTGTATAAGCATAACCTCTGGAATGACCTCCTGACTCACTTTGAAATCTCTCAGCCATAAAAACTCTTTTTTTTCAGACATGAGTACATCTTTTTCTTTAGCAACATCATTATACTTCTTATTTTTTTTAAAGATTTATTTATTTATTTTTCACCCCTTCCCCTCCCCTCCCTGATTGTCTGTTCTCTGTGTCTATTTGCTGCGTCTTCTTTGTCCGCTTCTGTTTTTGTCAGAGGCACGGGAATCTGTGTTTCTTTTTGTTGCGTCATCTTGTTGTGTCAGCTCTCCTTGTGGGTGGCGCCATTCTTAGGCAGGCTGTACTTTCTTTCGTGCTGGGCGACTCTCCTTACGGGGTGCACTCCTTGCACGTGGGCACTCCTACGTGGCACAGCACTCCTTGCGCGCATCAGGACTACACATGGGCCAACTCCACACGGGTCAAGGAGGCCCGGGGTTTGAACCGCAGACCTCATGTGGAAGACGGATGCCCTAACCACTGGGCCAAGTCTGCCACCCTAAAAACTCATTTTAGTTTACCGTTTCCCCTTTCGGTCAAGGTCTTAATATTACTACACTAAAATGTGTTTCTAGCCTCAAAAATTATTTCCCTTTAGCTCTGGGTAGATTTCTTAATTGTTCAAAACTGGATTTACTGTAACCCTGGTGAAGTCTGTTACTATCGCTTCAGTTGCTATTTTTTTAATGTGGAACCTCAGCCACCAGGCACGGGCAGCAGTATGACTGCGGATAGGTCATATCTCTTCTAAAGTATTATAATGGACTAATGGCCTTTTAAGTGACAATATGAACCTTAAAGAATAAACGCAATCTAATGGTTATTAAATATGATATTTACACTTGGAGATTTTTAAAGAGAATTTTTTACTCGCTACAGAAAATAACCTCTACTTCCAATTAATGTGACATATATTTCAAATGCAGCAAATTATATTTACTTGTTTACTATTTATTAGATACCTGTCAGCTACCAAATGTAATTTATCTTGTCATTGTCCTTTAAAGCATTATTTAACAGTTCCACTCATTAAGAGCAGGTGTCAGAAAAGATAGTTGGTTAAACTGACAAGAAGCTGTTGTGTAGGAGTGGAAAGAACAGATTTTGAAAATAGTGGGAGAGTATGATGTTTGGTATATTACCTAACTTCCCTTATATCAGCATGCCTTCTATACTGAGGAATAAGAACACTTACTTCCATGTGTATTTAACAACATATGGCCTAAGCACTAACCAAGCACAATGGTGGCCAACTCCATAGAATAGTTTAGCAATACTGGTGTGTAACTGCTAGGATCATCTCTGCTGATGTCTTAGATATTTTATAAGTACTAAAATGTCCCACAACAATGCAAAGTGTTGGCAGACAGTGATGTATGGGAATTCTGTATGTTATGCATGACTCTTTTGTAAGCTCAGAACTTCTTTAATTAATATATATATATATATAAAATGCTAAACAGCTCCCTCTGAACAACATGAATCACTTACCCTTCTTATTTATTTGACTATTGAAAATAAATCTACAAGTTGGGTAGGATGTGTCTACATTAAAAAAAAAGCAGTCAGAAATAAATCATGTCTGCATTGCCTATATTTTATTTTTCAGCTCAATTTTTATTTTGAATTTATGCTGGAAATTGCTAATTTATGTTTCATTTTCCCTGGATATAAATAAATCTGTACCATTAAAAAAAAAAAGAAAAAAAAAAGGAAGCAAAGTGAAGTACAAGGTAGGATAAATTCAGAAATTCATGTAATTGATAAAATAAAAATACTATTTGAAGAATTATAAAATAGATAAATCACCACTTTCAATACTGAAACTCTATATTCTCATCATACATAAAAGTATACTTGTTTCTCCTTACCTTGCTTTTTTTATGGCATTTTTTACATCCTATTATATAATTTAATAATTAACAAAACTAATAAAATTGCTAACTGTTTTTATAATCCATTGTAATTGCAATGTGTGTGCAATAAACAAAATACTATCCCAGGAACAAAGTAGGGAGACCACAAGCATGCATCGCATTATTAAACTATTTTACTGATCTCATGGGAGTCATGTGCCATAACGAGGGCTTGTGGGCCTCCTACCATAGAAACAATATTTAATTTCACTCATATCTAAAGCCAGACTAAAATGCAATTATTGGTATTTGTATCATGTTGATTACTTTGGGCATTCTTGTTTTTTTGAATGATTTTCTTTCTAAAATTAAATTTGTTGTCACTTGAGGATTCATCATTTCCTCTTTTTTTTTTTTAATGGCAGAATAAGCAGCACAATACATAAAAAAGAAAATTAAAATCAGGTAGACTTGAGTTATAATCTCCCATTTCCTGGATACATGACATGGGGCAAGTTATCACCAAATCACAGCTCCTGCCTTGCATGAAAATCATAAGGAATAAATAGCACAGTGCCTGTACACAGAGGGCATTTTATCAATTGTTGAACTAATTCATGCTTAGAGAAACCAGCATAAATTAATTAGGAAGTATCCAATAAATAATAGCTATTAGAAAAGACTTTAGGAAAGATGATTTTTCAATGTATACAGATCTGCCCTTTCCTACATTTTAAGAAACTCATTTTAAAAAACTTGATTTATTCAATCCCTTGGGCATTTTCTGTGCCTTCTTAATTTCTATTTCATCCAATCTCTTGGACATTTTCTGTGCTTTGTTAATTTCTATTTTTTCCCATAACTCAACGTGAGAAATTTGCCCTCAAACCCTGCCTCCAAATCAGAGGAAGTGACTTCTGTGTATCACATATATACCGTCCCACTTCGTTCTACCCTGCTTGCAATTGTTTACTAAGATGTCTTCTAAAGACCGTTCCCATACATCTTAATATTCCAAAAGCCTAACACAACACTTGCCAGGGAGATGTCATGGATGAATGTTAATACATGGATATATTTTAATTAATTTGATATTCCTGGTAATTATTATTCAGTGTTTCCTTCTCCTTATTTCAGTTATACAAATTAAATTAGCTAGGTAGGCATATTCCGTATGGACTATGACATTCCAAATTATGGATGAATGTTAAAAGAACTTTTTCATAATTAGGAAAAAAAGTACCCATCGTCAATCAAGTGCAAAGACAACCTACAAAATGGGAGAATATATTGTCAAAATTTTATCTGATAGATACCCTTATACAGATATATAAGAACTCTTACAACTCAACAACAAAAAGACAATTACTCTAATTAAAAATGGGAAAAGTGATTTTCATTACTTTATATAATATATTCAGTATTCACTAGTAGTGTAACCTTATATATTTAGTATACAATTTAAGTAGGAATCAGAATTCTTTCTTGGGTTACTCTTTCCTGATTCACATAAACACAGCATCTAATAAATTAAATCCTGTCAGGCTTTAAGAAGGAAATTATAGTCTCACTCAACAAAGAAATGTCTAGGACTGGAGAGCTTCATGGATGAATTCTGCCAAGTATTTTGAGAAGAATTAATACCAATTCTTTTTAAACTCTTCCAGAAAATTGAAGGAAAATTACCTAACACATTTTTTGAAACCAACATCACCCCAATATCAAAGCCAGATCGAGATACTACAAGAAAGAAAAATTACAGACCAATCTTTCTAAACATAGATGCAAAAAATCTCAACAAAATACATGCAAATAGAATGAAATAGCATATCAAAAAAATTATACACCATGACCAAGTGGGATTTCTTTCTGTTATGCAAGGGTTATTCAACATAAGAAAATCAATTAATGTAATACAGTACACTGACAAATTGAAGGGAAAATAAACCCCACATGATCATCTGGATTGATGCAGAAAAGGCAATCAATAAAATTCAGAAACTTTCAAAAGATAAGAATAGAAGGGAAATTCCTCAGTATGGTAAAAGGCATATATGAAAAAGCCACAGCCAGTATGATATAAAATGGGGAAACACTGAAAGCTATCCCGCTAAAATCAGAAACAAGACAAGGATGCCCACTGTCACTGCTGTTATTCAGTTTTTTTTCTACAAGTTCTAGTACAGCAATTAGGCAAAGAAAAATTTTAAAAAGGAAACCAAATAGGAAAAGAGCAAGTAAAACTCTCAATATTTGCAGATGACATGATCATATGTTTAGAAATTTTTATGTCTATGGCAAAGCTACTTGAGCTAATAAATGAGATTAGCAAAGTGTCAGAACACAAGATCAACTGGCAAAAATCAGTAATGTTTCTATAAATTAGTAATGACCAATCTTAGGAGGAAATCAGGAAAATAAATTCCATTTACAATAGCAAGAAAAAGATTAAAATGCTGAGGAATCAATTTAGCTAAGGATGTACAGGACCTATATTCAGAAAACTATAGAACAATGCTAAAAGAAATCAAAGAAGATTTAAACAAATGGAAAGACACTCTGTTTATGGATTGGAAGACTATATATCATTAAGATGTCAATCCTGCCCAAACTTATAATTTATAGATTCAATGAAATATCAGTCAAAATTCCAACAGCCTGCTTTACAGAAATAGAAGTTACCAAATTTCTTTGGAAGGAAAAATGCACCTAAATAACCAAAAGCATTTTATAAGAGAAGTGGGATGTGGGAGGAGTTTTACTGCCTGATTTTGAAAACTTACAAGGCTACAGTGGCCCGAGCAGCATGGTCTTGGCGTAAAAATAGACACATTGATCAGTGGAATGGAATTGAGAGTCCAGACATAAACCCTCACCTCTACAACTTAGTGTTTTTTTTTACAAACCTACTAAGTCCACATTACTGGGCAAAACAGTCTCTTCAATAAATGTTGCTGGGAAACCCGGATATCCATAACTAAAAGAATGAAAGAGGACTCATTTCTCACTCACTATACAAGAATCAATTCAAAATGGATCAAAAACCTAAATATGAAAGCCAGGACCATAAAACTACTAGAAGAAACTATAAAGAGATTTCTTCAAGATCTTGTGGTAGATGAGGTTTCTTGGGTCTTACATCCAAAGCACAAGCAACAAAATAAAATACATATGAATGTAACCTCCTCAAAATTAAATACTTTTGCACCTCAAAGGACTTTGTCAAAACCATGAAAAGGCAGCTGACTCGATGGGAAAAATATTTGGAAATCACTTATCGATATGGGTTTAATATCCATAACGTAAAACAAGCTGCTATAACTCAACCATAAAAAGACAAATGCCCCAATTGAACACTGGACAAAATACTTCAATAGAAATTTGTTCGAAGAAGAAATACAAATGGTGAAAAAAATCACATGAAAAAATGTACTACTTCACTAGCAATTAGGGAAATGCAGAACAAAATTTTCATCATTTTATACCTAGTAGAGTGGTCACTATTAATAAAGACAGAAAACTACAAGTGTTGGAGATGATGTGGAGAGATAGGAACATTTATTCACTGTTGGTGGGAATGTAGAATGGCACAGCCACTGTGGAGAACTGTTTGGCAGTTCCTACAGATGTTGAATATAGATTTGCCAAATGACCTGGCCACACCACTGCTAGACATATACCCAAAAGAAATGAGGGCAGGGACATGAACAGACATCTGCACATCAGTTGTTCATAGCAGTGTTATTCACAGTTGCCAAATGATGTAAACAACCCAGGAGTCCATCAACAGATGAATGGATAAACGAATTGTGGTGTATAGACACGACAGAATATTGTGCAGCTGCAAGAAGAACTGACGTTGTAAACCATATAACAGCATGGATGAACCTGGAGGACATTATGTTCAGTGAAGCAAGCCAGATGCAAAATGACAAATACTGTACAATTGTGCTATTATGAACTAAATATGTTGTATAAACTCATGGAGTTAATAACCAGAATATAGACCACCAGAAAATAGAATGAGGCTAGAGATAGAAATCTGAGGGTTACTCTATGCAGAATTAGTAAAACGGTTGTTTGTTGATCTTTGGAAATGAATAGAAAAGGTGAAAGCCCCTCACAGTTTTTCTAAGTAGCAGTGCTGTTATATGGGTATGACTGGTTAAAAAGGAAAGTCTAAGGCCATGTATATTATTAGAAGAAAAGCTAAAAAATGTAACATGGAGCTGTATAGCATAGTGAAATGTCATGCGAATTATAAATATGAGTAAATATTGCATATATAAGACTGTTTTTCTTTGAAACTAAACAAATGTATTTTAATGTTACAAGATGTTAATATGAGGCCAAAAAAAACACACATTATATATACTAAGTGAAAGAAACTGGACGCAAAGTATTACATATTTAATGATTCCATTTATAAAAAATAAAACCATAATTCACTTTATAAAGATGAAATTAGATTAGTGATTATGTAGAAGTGGAGAGATATAGAGGGATTGAGAAATGGCTGCTAAGGGGTATAGGATTTTTTCTTCTTGGAGTAATGAAATTCTAAAATTTGTTGTGGTGATGAATGCACAGCACTATGATTATACCAAATGCCATTAATTGTACACTTTTGATGGTATGATTATGTATCTCAATACAACTGCTTTAAAAATATGAGGAAACTGAATTGGACTGTTTGAAAACTAGATCTACAAATCCATCAGTAAAAACTTTTGAGTATGATGTCCACAAAGGCCAAACAATGAGACTTGGCCATGTGGGGGTGGGACACAGGCTGTGGGACAAGTGATGGGAATGGGGACACCTGACTTCCAAGTCTTAATTCTTTGCCCCCACCCTCTTCTGGAAAGTGCTGCCGGACACCCCCTTCCCCACAGCATTTGCCCTCTTTCTCCTCCAAAAATGCAAATACAAGCAGAAGTTCTGCTTAAAGATGGAAAAAAAAAAAAAAAAAAAAGATTCAAGAGAAAAACAGTGTGTGGAAAATGAAAATATTTCCCTGAAAAAAGACAACATAATAATGAAACAGGAAAAAGTTAGAAATGTAAATTAAGAAAAGCCTATAGAATTGGAAAGGAAAAAAAATGACTTTTTAATTTAATTTAATTTAATTTTTTATTGCAAGGGCATATAGTTTTCCAGAAACCATTGCCAGATTGGTCCCTACCCAGATACCAGCTTTTCTCTAAAATTTTCCCATTTTATCCTTATTTGTGGCCCTTTAGTGGTTTCTTCAAGAACTTTTTCAGAAGACTATATTTGCTAAAGATTAAATTTCATATGATACAATTTTTATCTCTTACCTTCTTACTTAAAAGAGAGTGTGACTATGTGTAAAATCCTTAGGTCACTCATTTATTTTCTTGAAAACACTGCATATTGAAACAGATTGTGGACTTTGTAATTTTTAATGCATTTACTTTCAAAATATTGGTATTTGAGGAATAAATCAGTGATGATAGTATTTTTAAATCTGCAATGTTTAATGGTATAGATTTATCTCTGTTTAACTATTCATCTTTTGATTGTGCATGTGGAAGAGCATTTTGATTGTTTCCAGTTTGGGGAAATTGTAAAAATAGCTGCTTACAAGCTATTCTTGTTTACAAGAATATAGAGGGTTTTGTGTGGACGTATTTCCATTTTTCTGGGATAAATGCCCCCAAGTATGATTGCTGTATGGTATGATAAATGTTTGTTCACTTTTTAAGAAATTATCAAATTATAGTCCAGCATGGCGATTACATTTTGCTACACACCAGCAATGTACTGTGTATGTAATCTAGGTTCTCTACATCCTTGCCATCTTGATGATCATAAATTGCATTTCCCTAATGGATAGTGATGACGTGACAATGAACATCTTTACATTTTTTCATGTGCCTATTTGATATCTATAGACCCACTTTGGTGAAATATCTCTTCATTTTTTTAACCCATTTTGTGATTGTATTGTTATTTTTAGTGTCGACTTTTGAGAATTGTTTAGAAATTCTAGATATGAGGCTTTGTCAGATACATGCTTTTCAAATATTTCCCTCCAGTCTCTAACCAATCTTTTCACCTTCTTAACAGAGTCTCTTGCAGAGCAAAGCTTTTAATTTTCCTGAACCCTGCATAGCAATCATTTTCCTTTTGTGGATTATACTTTTGGTTTCATGCCTGTGAGTGCTTCATGAAAGCCTAAGTGCTGAAGATTTTCTCTTATTTCATTTTCTAAAAACGTATAGGTTTACCACATGCATTTCAATCTATGATGCATTTTGAGTTAATTTTGATTTCTGCTCTTATGTTTTGTTTCCTTCCTTCTGCTTGCATTAGGTTTATTTTGCTCTTCTTTTTCTGGTCTCTTGGGGTGGGAGCTAAGATTATACATAGGTTTGAGAAATTACCCCATTCCTTATTTAAGTATTTAGAGCTATACTTTCCCCCTTAGCATTACATTTGTGGCATCCCACACATTTTTATACATTGTATTTCTTTCACTCAGTTCTATGTAAATTTTTATTTCCCTTGAGACTTTTTTGTCAGCTAGATTATTTAGATATGTGCAGTTTAGTTACCTAGTGTTTGAGGGTTTTGCTGTTACCTTTCTGTTACTGATTTCTACTTTGATCCCACAGTGGTCAGAGAACTTTCCCTGTAAGATCTCAATTCTTAAAATTAGTGAGGTTAGTTTTATAGCCCCAGTTATGGTCCCTCTTGGTAGCTGTTCTGTAGAGGCTTGAAATGAAAGTGTGTGGCATCTTTTTCATCTCGGTATTTGCCTCTGTTGATTATATTTTTCCATTTAAAATGAGATCTTCCTGGTTTTGGGTATAATGAAGAATTTTTAATTGAATCCTGGACAATTTGTCTATTATATGACATGATGCTCTGGATTACTTAAATTCTGTGTTTCAGCTGGCCTCCTCTGACATCCTCCAGTGGGTAACCTGGGGAGACACTGCCTCATCATCAACCAGATTGGGGTGAAAGTCCAAATTTTCACTCCACCTTCACTGATACCGAGAGGTATTTTGGATATGATAAGATATGGTGGAAGTTTAGGTTTTTTGGATATGGTGGGAGTTTAGGTTACTTTGGATATGGTGGGAGTTTAGGTTCTACTCAGACTGGAAGGGAAAAATGTTCCTAGTTTATACTTCCCACGTGGTTTCCACTGACGTAACGAGGTGGGAGGTGGGGAGGTGCGACTCTTGGGGGAACATCAAAATCCCAGCTCCCCGATCCGCATTCTCTGGGTGCCTCGTTACAGTCTAGCAAGGGTGGAAGTCTAAGAATTTTCCCAAGGCTTTGCTGGCATGGGAGGGGGTAAGGCTGAAGTTTTCCTGTCACGTTTGGCCAGAGTAGAGCAAGTATTGCAGACAAGTTTTCTGCCTTGCTGGGCTGCCATTTTCTTGGTCTTTTGACTAGAAAAAGTGGGATTTTTTTTTCCTGCACGCATTGATGTTTCTGGGTTTTGGGACTCTCCACTCTCATTTGGGGTGTACAAGACAAAAGGAAAATTTTGGTCATGGAATTTACCACTGTGATACTTTCTCAGGTCCCAGGTCTCTAGTTTGTCTGCATTCTTCTCTCCCCTTCAAAGCATTCATATGTTTTATATATAGTGCCGACATTTTTCAGCTCTACTTAGCTGGAGAAACAGGAAGAACTATGTTTCCTCCATCTTTCCAAAGTGGAACTATATTTATTTTAAACTAATATTAATGTCACTTGTAAAGGAAAACAATTGACTTATAAGTGAGTCTGGTAGTTAGTTTCTCAGCCTCCTTATCTTGATGAAATGGTGACAGACCTGTAGGATGAATTTGACAACATAGAGTTAATTATGTACCTGATTTTTTTTTTTTTATTGTAAGCCAAACAGACTCTACCAGTAAGAATTCTTCCTGGACATACTAGTGTATTTTGTTAAATAATAAAGCTTTCTGAAATATAATTTCTGGATTTCATTTCATTTTACTGTAAATTTGACTATATAAATAGATTTCATACTCTTAGAACATTTTAGAGAAATTCACATGGTTAGAAAGAATTCAGGTTGGTTTAAAGTAGCTTTTTAATGTGGATTTCCAAACTCAAGGGTTAAATCTAAAACAAATTTAAAATGCTTGCTCTCTAGATCGTGGGCTGAAATATATTTAGAGAGTGATTATTGAACCCAACACAGTCGGTTCAAGAAGAGGCCACAACCTGCCGTGCAAGGTACTGCTCGGCTCCACCTCTCTTGCTCCCTTAGTTGCTACCCAGCAGAACATTTTTCATCCTGAAAATGTTAAATAGTATCCATTTATCAAAGTCAAATTTTGTATTTTTTGCTTTGATTCCACTTTACCCAACTTTATATGGTAAATGCTTAAAATTTTTAAGATAATTTCTTTTAGCATTTCAAGGTTTTATTAAGTAGTTTATGATGTCCTTTATCTTATGCTTTATTTATTGCTGACATGTGGATAATAATCTAAAAATAATTTCACTTACCTGTATATAGCTTAAGGGTATCAATCACCATTAAAGTGTAAAAGCTTTCACCAAAACATACTGTGAATTAAATATTTGAGCATTTAAGTTCTAATTATCCAGCCAGCTCTGTTGAGATGGATTCAAGATTGTTTTGTAGATGTATTTCTGCAGAAGGCAAAATATTCTATTTGGGTAGAATAAAGGTTATTTACCACTTTGCTTTCATGTGTTTTCACCCCAAATCTACTGAGTGCAGAAAAATATAACCAAATATATCAAAGGTCATGAAATTGTTTATGAAAGCTCATTGAGAAATTTCCCTAATCTATCACAATATGTTCTCCCATACATTGAAGAATTCCAGAAGTAGGAGGAGTAATTTTCAAACCCCTGGAAAATAAAGTTTATAAATGGGACAGACTATATTTAATAAAGTGATTGATTTTAAAATTCCATATATACATTGTATATTTCAGAAATTATGATTTGTAATAAAAATATAATTCAGTGGAAATGAATTAGGAAAAATGTACAAGGATGTTTTTCTCATCAAAATTGAAAAGAGGGAAGCAGATGTAGCTCAGTGGTTGAGCACCTGCTTCCCATGTATGAGGTCCTGGGTTCAATCCCTGGTATGTGCTAAAAAAAAATAATTAAAGAGTAAAGGTGAGACAGGATGAGAAAAATGGGTCTGAAAAAAACCCACAGTGGTTAAATATGGAGGCTGTTATAATGCTTCTTTCCTTTAGAAAATGATTTAAAACGTGATTAAAATGGTTTGGAGAATGGACTTAAATCTTGCCAAACATCATAATCTGTAGGCAACTTTTAGCTTTAAGTTAAATACAAATATGCAAATTTCCAAATGTATTATAATCAGAGTTTATGTAACAGGAAATCTTGGCTAGTTTGGAAATACTGTTGCTTGAATTGCCAAATGTATTATAGGGATGGATTTTCTCAGGGTTCTTTTTTAAACTACAAAAAATGAATTTTAAATGCAAGCCAACTTAGTTGGGACAGTAATTTATTATGAAATGGAGAGAAGAGAAATGGGAGAAAATAACAGATTTTCAGTCCCAGGTAGAGAGGAAGGGGTTGAAAAGAGATTAAAAAGGGATGATTTACAGACAACAATTCCCCATTACAGATTATAAACCCTCAGATTTACTTGCGAGCTGATTGAGGCAGGGGGAGAAAAGGCAAAACAGGGTTGATTCAGATTTTGAGCTTGCTTTTTAAGCCATTAATTATTCTGCCCCTGTGCTAATGTAGGGGCGGGAATCTCAGTTGTTCGCTGTTCTGGTTGATTACCCCACCCCTCAATCCCCCAAGAGGGCCCAATTATAAGGTCTGGAGAATATCTGGTGCTTCTCCTTTATTCCCGAGGAGATCTTGTTCCTAATGGGGGCTCCAGCAGCCACCTGCTGGAACTCGTGGGGTACTCGTGGCCACCTGCGTTTCCTGCCAGGTTCCAGATCTGTCTACTGATTCCTTAATCTACTAGCCGGCTTCAGCTACAAGGTCTACATAGTATTTAACTCTTTCAAGATCATGTGAAAATACCCAGAACACTGAAGAAAGTATGGGGATTTAGATGGAGTTGGAGGAACTTGCTCTTTTTTTAGGCTATAAGAATAATATCATCATACAAAAGCTTGCTATGGTTTTTCTCTGAAAGCAGATACTCATAAACTCTTCATTAATCAGAAAGTTTAATAATTCCCCATCTGTTTTCCAAAACCTCAATAAAATTCTCAGAACTTTTCTAGTGGAATAAAAGAACTGTTCCCAGTTAAGGGCATAGGCAATATTAACTGATAATTTATAAAAGACTCATTTTTATCACTATTGATTACTTTAAAAAAAGGTTTTTATATGATGATCACATAGACATTAACACATCAAGAATTAAGTTTTCCCATAGTTTGTAACTTCCTAAATAAATATAATTTTCTTTTTTTCATTCTATTACGTTGTTCTCTTAAATTATAATTTGATATAACATGGCAAAGCAATCCCACAAATTCAAAACTGGCTGTTTTTGAAAGCATTGTTGTAGCATTATTCATTGAAATTCATGATAATTTACCCCACAGATACAATTTTAATGTATTTGTTCCTTAGACTCTTGTACAGAGCATATTAATCTAATAGTACTGGAACTTGAAATATGGGAAACAGGGTAGTGCTCAATAAGAGTTTAATAAGACAAGGAAAAACAAAATTGGTTTTCTGTGTACTGTAACAGTTCAGAATTTGGAAAATTTTGGAAAATGGCTGGTCATTGAAGACATCTTCCCCACACCTTTGCCCCAAATCTTCTTTGTCTCAGGGATGTCAACCTGATGTACGAGACACGTTTGTGTCCTTTAGTGTTTAGTTTGCCTGGAGTCATAAATTGAGGATTGATTGTCTCCCAGTAATGCCACTTTCTAGCCAATTACCCTTCATTTTTCTCATTAATAAATTCTGGATAACATTGCTGGAAGGATAAAACACACTGTGGTTGAACAAAAGAATTCTACATATATAACACAGTGATTGGCACGTTTTTGGATAGTTAGTTAATGTCTGTTTTCAAAGGCCGTGATTAAAGATTTCATGTAGCACTAAGGTCCTAAATTTTGCATTTTAGAAGAGAGAGGCTGGCAAAGCAAAGGAATCCCTATTTTGCACATCAGGTCTATAGATGAGGTTTAGTATTCACAAAGCTGGGTGGGCAATTGGGAGCAAGGAACTCATTCCGCATCTGAAATGAAGGAACAGCTCCCTGACAACATGATTTCACAATTTCTGCCTCTTCAGCATCTGAACCCAAAAGTTTCTAAAACTCTAAGTTCATTATCCTCCCACTGACTCTGTCCAAAGCAGCTGTGGTTTAGACCACAGAGGCAGAAACTAAACCAAGACAGGGGCCCCTATTTATTAGTACTGGTCGTGTGTAAACCATTGCTTGGCTGCACTTGATTTATGCTTCACACTGCAGAACAAATGGAACAGCTTCATTCAAAGCAAAAAAAAAGTGAAATCATTGTCTCATATACGTGAATTTATATGTGTGTATGTATATATGAATGTGTAGATGTATATTATGTATGTATATATAATTTATATATCACCTTATTTTATCTTTAATTTTATTTCAAATTATTGATTTGATTAGGAAAATGAAAATGTGATAAAGTAGATTTCTGGACAAAATGATGCCTCTAACTTTAAAACAGCTTCTAAACTCCTGAGAGTCACTAAATAGTTATTTTTATTTATTACTGAGACTTTTTAACTCCTAGTATAAAATTTATTTTTTAAATCTCCTATTTAAAAATAATTTTTGCTTTGGTATTTTATAAAAACTTAATGTATATATTTTAGGTGACGCAGAAATATTAACTTCCTCCAAAATAAGTAGTTGCCAAAGGGAAACATCCATGGTTCAAGTGAAAACGTTTTGAAAATCAGAATTTTAAAGAAGAACATATACTTTCAAGCAGTGATGTAAGGTAGCTTAAAACACACCATAGCATAGTATTGTTTCATCATAATAAAAAAGTAATAGCAGAAATTGCAATGATCATGTAAACATTTAAAGGTTAAAAAATAAAACTGAATTTCAACCTGAAAAAAATAATTATTTCATTATGAAAAACAAGTACTATGGAATTTTACAGAAGCTGTATGCAACTTTATTTACATTTATTTAGAGTTCTTAGCATATAGCATTAAGTTTACCTGTTTAAATTTAGTTCTAGACATACCTAAGTTTCTTATCTACAGCCCTCATGACTCATTCAGATTTATAGATTGTTCTCAAGACATTTGCTGATGTATTTCCATTCACTGAACAATTTGATATTCAAAGAATGATGTAAACTTGATATTAAGATATAAATCCCTAGGAATGAAGCAAGACATTATGAATGATCCTATTTCTTCAAGATCCTAGAAGTACCTAAAGAGACTTTGCATGTAGATTAGTTTAATACAGATCAGTACTCTATTTTGTCTATTTTCATTCACCAAGTTCAGTAATAGTACATAAGGAAAAAGAAAAATCAATATCCAAAACCAGAAAGAGCTGTAAGCTATTGACCTTGGGAATTAATATCGAAGGTGGAGACATTAGAGGGGAAGGAAGAGAAAACAATAGGTTGGAACTGGTCTATGCCAATAAACATTGCAATGCAAAGTAATTAGCATTTATTGACCACATGCATTTTGTGAATTACTGAATGGCAATGCATTGTAAGAAATCAAAGTGACTGAATGTGGGACTTCCAGAATGAGAGTAAGGAATTCTGTGTCCCACTCCTTCATAAAAGCAACTGGAAAATAGTCAAAATTTTTAAAATCAAATTTTGCATAACTCTGGAAGTTAGCCCAAGTTCTTGCAACTGTTGAGAATTTATTTATTACAAACAAATTAGCAGAAGAATCTTAGGAAGAGCAGGTTGCTTTACAGTACTTTAATTTGTCCAATTCCCAACTCCCTTTCCCGAGCTCCATCCGGGTCTTGAAAATGAGCCACCTTGCACGTGTGCTGGTGTGGAAAGCAGCAGCACAGGAGCCCAGGAAGGGGACGGTCTTGGTTTGAAGCTCCTCAAAAGGCCCCATCTCCCAGAAATGGTTTTATTTGACCTGCCTGGCGAATCCCTGGTTTGGGAAACAATCAACAAGAGCTGTTTAAGATTAGGGTTATCTGAGGTAATATCAGTTTTGGCAAGCAAGAGGCTAAGCAAAAAACTTAAAAAGATGGGGGAATGAGATGTCCATTATATACATAATGGGAATCCCAGAAAGAGAGCAGAGAGAAAAAGGGGAAGAAAGACTACTTGAAGTCATAATGGCTAAAAACCTCCCAAGTTAGATGAAGAATATTGATCTATACATACTAGAATCAAAAAGAACTCCATAGGATAAATACAAAAAAATAGACAACTAAACACATACCTAGGCACAATTGAAAGTAAAAAACATTCTTTGCACAGTGAGAATAAATGATTCCTCTTGTGCAAGAGATGCTCAACATGGGTGAATCTTGAAAACGTTAGGGTAAATGGACACAACCAATCAGAAAAAGACCACATATGTATATCATTTATGTAGAATATCCAAAATACATAGGCAAATCCATAGAGACAGAAGGTAGATTAATAGTTGTCAGGGGTTTGGAAGAAGTACAAATGGGAGACTTTAAATGGATATGACTTTTCTCTGGGGGGTGATATGAATGTTCAAAATCTTGATAATTGTGATCTTTGGACAATTTTGTGAATATCCTAAAGTTTACTGAAATAAATTTCTTCTAAAGGGTGAATGGTATATGAACTATAACTCCATAATATTACTGTGAAACAATAAGTGGAGGAGATATAAAACTATGACAATGTTGACATATATTAAGGACAGTGGTAAACCAGATTATGACCAATGTCACAATGGACTACAGAAGCCTTATATACATAAGATTGCAGAAATTTGTTTTTAACTCAAGGTATTTGTGAGACCGTGAATAACATGTTTTTTTAAAAGATTTATTTATTTATTCATTTATTTCTCTCCCCTCCACCCCCACCCCTGGCTCCGGTTGTCTGTTCTCTGTGTCTATTTGCTGTGTCTTCTTCTTTGTCCACTTCTGTTGTTGTCAGTGGCACGGGAATCTGTGTTTCTTTTTGCTGCGTCATCTTGTTGTGTCAGTTTTCTGTGTGTGCGGTGCCATTCCTGGGCAGGCTGCACTTTCTTCTGCGCTGGGCGGCTGTCCTTACAGGGACACTCCTTGCATGTGGGGCTCCCCTATGCGGGGGACACCCCTGCATGGCACGGCACTCCTTGCGCACATCAGCACTGTGCGTGGGCCAGCTCCACATAGGTCAAGGAGGCCCGGGGTTTGAACCGCAGACCTCCCATGTGGTAGACAGATGCCCTAACCACTGGGCCAAGTCCGCTTCCCGAGATCATGAAAAACATTGAATTTAAACTAGGCTTTGAGAAGTGGGTGGGAATCACAAAGTCTATCCTAGAGAGGAGAAAGCTTTGAGGCTGGGAACAAGCATAGAAAGGTAATAGTGTTATTAGTCAGGGGACTGGTAGAATGCATTTTCCCCAGGATTTTCATTGAGATATCTGTTTTGTTTTCATGTTTTAGAAGGCAATTTATAGTTTCATTATAAACATAATTAACATTCCTTTTTATTTTACTATTGCTAAAGCATGACTATGTTGCTATGGGAAATAGATATGAAAATGTAGATAGTGACCTAACCATTAGGAATACTATATGACACTCTATTTTTTTAATTTCTCTCCCCTTCCCGACCACCTCCCCCATTGTCTGCTCTCTGTGTCCATTTGCTGTGTGTTCTTCTGTGTCCGCTTGCATTCTTGTTAGCAGCACCTGGAATCCGTGTCTCGTTTTGTTGCATCATCTTGCTGCGTCAGCTCTCTGTGTGCGGTGCCATTCCTGGGCAGGCTGTGCTTTTTCGTGCTGGGTGGCTGTCTTTACGGGGCACACTCCTTGCACGTGGGGCTCCCCTATGCAGGGGACACCCCTGTGTGGCACGGCACTCCTTGCATGCGTCAGCACTGTATGTGGGCCAGCTCATCACATGAGTCAGGAGGCCCTGGGTTTGGAGCCTTGGACGTCCCGTGTGGTAGGCAGACACTCTATCCATTGGGCCAAATCTGCTTCCCTATATAACACTCTTGACTATATAGACCATGGACTCAGGGAGTCATTAAATGTTTCTGAAGAGTAAACAGAGTGAAGAAATTAATGCCTAAATGTTATATATAGAATAATCCATAACAAATTATATTTCACTATTCTAATTAATCTAATTTTCCAACATATCCTGCCTCATCCCCCATGTCAGCTAATAACCTTGCTTCATATCTCACTTAGAAAACACAATTCAGAAAAGCTGTGCATCACCAAATCTACTCACAGATATTGATTGTTCCTTTACATCCTCCCTTACCTCCTGCTGGTGTGGGAAATTGTTCTTGGTATTATCCAAGTCCAGCCTTAACACCTTTCAACAAGATCCCTCATACCTCTTCTACGTAAGGACCCAATTCCTACCACCATCCCTTCCCTCCCCTTGTGTCCTCAAATTTGAGCTTTCTACTAAATTTTAAAAATGCTCCTCAAATATACTGTTGCCTATACTCGCTGCCTCTAATTCATTTCTACCCATTCTCTCATGATCTCCTTCCTATTATATGAGTCTTTTGTTTTCATTTTTTAAAAAAGCTTGCTCTTTTTAAGGACAAAAATGGTCTCTATGTTGCGAAATCAAATAATCAGTGTAAGAAAATGGTTCAGTTTAGCAAATTGAGAATTTCACTAAATTGTGAAAACTAAAAAGAGTCTAAAAGAAAGGGGGGATTTGTAAGAGAAGGGTTAAGTATAGCTCTCACATTAGGGAGATGTGGAATTGGGGAAAATAGAAATTAAAATCAGCCTCATGGTTTATTACATCAGCCACCCATATCCTAATAGGGGAAGTAGCTAAAACTGGATCTGCAATTAACAGAAGAAGGGACAAAGGCTCTAAAGGCTTTGGCACTGAGTTTAAAATTGGCACCAACTGCCAGGTTGCCAGACCGTAGGGAAGGGAAGCAATAACTAAGAGTGGGAACCTCTGAAGCTTAGACCTCTTGGATAGGCTGTAACCTCTGAAGTACCCAATCAGTAGGGAACAAGGGAGGGAATTGTGTGCTAAGCTTAGGGTATAAATATTGTTAGGCATCGTTGCTGCGTGGGCCATTTTACAAAGGTCGTGTCCCCATTCTTGCAAGATCGTGAATAAATTGTTTTCTTCTCCATAATCAGATGAGCATTCATTCTCTTTTAGGTACAGCCTTCTTTCTAACAGTCGATTCATGGCTGTCATTTTACCAGACTCTGCAGCTTTCCTGCTCACTCCACTGCCAAGTTCTTTGTTCTTTCATGTTTGTTGGTTCTCTCTTATCTTTATTACCATTTTAGACTGTAGGACCCCAAGGAAGAGACTTCAACGCTCTTCTCTATGTACTCTGAAAACCTTCATCTTCCCATCCCAGCTTTCCATACCATCTCTATTTCGACAGATCCTAAGTGTCTATGTCCAACCTGATATTCTCCTTAGCTCTGTACTCGACTCTCTATTCACCACTTGTATGTCTACTATGCTCTCAAATGTAATAGGTCCACCACCAAAATCTTGATCTTCCCCTCCAAACCTGTACCTCCCACAATGCCTCCATGCCAGTAAATAGTCATGCTTTCCTTCCAGCTGTTTAAGCAAAGACCTTGGAGTCATTCTTGACTTAACTCCTTTGCTTTTTCATATCCCATCCCAGTCCTTACTGAAAAATCTCATAAGTTGTCTCCCTTCTTTTACTCTGCTCTCATACAGTTCATTTTCAACAGAGTAGGCAGAATTACTCAAACTGTTATGGAAATTCTTTTCATTCCCCTGTTCAAAAACCTCCAATGATATCCCATGTCACTCAGTAAAATGCATAACGGACAAACAAAGTCCTGCAAGTTTTGGTCTGCATGTGTGTGTTTACCTCATTTTCTACTAAGTACTGATTATTTCATTCCATTTCAGGTTTCAGCCACCATAGCCCTCTGCTCTTCCTCAAACATCAAACTTTCCTAGAATATTTCTACCTCAGGGAATTTGAAATTGCCTTTCTCCCTGTCTGGAGTGTTTTGTTTTGTTTGCTTTTTACAAACCACAGAATGGCTCATTCCTTTCTCCCCTCCAGGTTTTACCTACATGCCTGTCTGTATGGATTTCCTGTCTCACATCCCCTCCAGTACTCTCTGCTCTCTTTCCTGCTTTATTTTCTTGACTGCATTTATCATATTCTGACATATTGTACTTAATCTATATATGCCCCATATATTTTTTGAGGGGGCTGAGAGTCTATTTTGTCCACTGCTATATTTCTATCATCCTATAAAGGATTGACTATAAACACTCAATAAATATTTGTTGAATGAATTTTGAAGATGTCTCATGTTTAGTGTGATTCACAGAGTTAATGATGGTCAGAAAAACTTTATAAAAGTGGTATAGTAAATTATGTGGTGGAAGTCATCTGTGGATACCCCACACATAGATGGAAATGTAGGTCTATAACTACAAGTCAGTTATAGAGGGGTACCAGTTTACATGGAAGCAATAATTAGAGTCCTAGGAGTGGATAAGATTGCCAAGGCTGGCATGTAAGAAAGCAGAGAGATGCATTTACATTAGTTTCAAAGGGCCACACTTGAACCTATCTGTCTCCTTCTTTCTCTTCTAATTACCTGCTGTTTCCTTCTCACCACTAACCCTCTCCAAAAAAAGTTAAATTTTTGAAGTGTCAATCTAAAGCAAATTTGACATTCAAGTATGAATAACTGAAAATCTTAAATCTTTCCAAAAATAACTTGGGATATTTAGATATTTCGTTGGAGAGTATCAAAAAAAAAAAAAAAAACCTCCAATCTAATAAAGATGTGTTACAGTCATTTTTGAAAGAAAGTATTTGTTTTAGTATTTTCCCTATTTATAAATCTCAACATCCTTTTCCTCACCAAGAGTAAACTGAATGCTTTCTTCGTTTCATTTTTTAATAACGCACAGGTAAATATCATATTTTCCAGAAATTTCTCACCTTTTTCTATATGGTGCATCATATGGATTCACGTGGAAAGGATCCACAATAGTCCTGTGTAATAAGCTGGTTACAAAAAGAATGAAAGTGTGAATGGCGAATTTGGGGCGGGGGGTGAGTCAAGGCAAGCAGAAACCTGCCACTTTCCCAATACCTTACCGCTAGTGGCCAGTGAAATTGATTGTTAGAAAATAAAGTTTCTGAAATACTTACGATGAAGTTACTAAAAACAGTTTTTTGGGGTGAGCTTTATAGTTAATTAGAATAGTTAAAATCAGTAGTCATTGCTATTCTCCAGCAATAGCATAGGAAACTGACTGTAGAATACTGAAGCTTTTGAGCCAGTTGCTGAAAGAGCATGTTATTGCATCAATGTTTTATAGCTTGTGAAACTGTTACATTTTAATTGTGCTAGTTTTGCCTGGCCTGAGAAAATACTACTGAAGTGAACTATTAGATTTAAAGAGTTCCTGGGTACATGAGAGATACAAAAATATTTCCTAATTGAATGAACACTTTCTTACATTTCCACTGACACGTACTCCAAATTGCAAGCACTTCACTAATACATATATCAATATTCACTAGTACATATATCAGATATTCTAATCTTACATGCTTTATTAAAAATACATAATAACCGAGCAACAAGATTATCAGCAATGCCCCTTGGTTTATCACTGTGTTTCTATTCTCATTGGAATTTAATTAAGCACCTAAATATATTAGTTTCCTCTCAATCTTCTTGAAATTAAAACATTTTCAGGGATTACTGATAGCATTTTGTAAAAATATTTGTGACATCATCTTTAAAAATCTATCCTGAGCATAGCTTCATAATTTTCAGCCAAACTGACTAATTTCCTTACTTATCCAAATGAAAAACGTATTTCTAAAACTTCAAAATGAATTAGTGGATTCCAGGTGATTTTGATTCTCTTTTACTAAATTTACCATATAGGTCTTTGAAGATCAAATACCGCAATTAAATGAAAACTAATGTATGAATTACTTTTGAAACTGGATCATTTGGCTCCTAGTATCAAAACTATGCTTTCAGTAGTTCATAGACAATTTGCCATAGCTAATAGTAAATTATTCTAAAAAACAGCAAGGAATAATATTGCAATTATTCTAATCCATATTTATCATTTGTAGTGTAAAGAGATAAAATACTTTTTGAAAAATTTCCCATGTTTCTCTCTACTTAGATATTACCAAGAATAAACTTTTAATCTGGCCAAATATATTTCTACACAAATTTTTATCAATACTGAATTGTCTTTCATGGATGATGGGAATACTTTGCCTGCCTGCCTGTTAACCCACCACATTTTGATGAAATTTTCGTATTGAACATAAATAGCTACAGTTTCTATACTTTAGATATTAGTGATTTGGGCTAAGCTTATTTCACTTTAAAAAGGTCTACTTAGTATGAATTGTTTTGAGAAATGGATTTCGTCTGACTTATTTCTCTTTCCTTTCAGGAGCTGGAATTTTCAAATCTATTTGCTGTTCTTCATTGTATTCATTCGTTCTTTGCTGCGAAAGTAGCTTGTTTGGACCCTCTATTTTTAGGCAGTCAGGCTACTGCTTCTGCTGCTGCCAGCTCTGCTACTACAAGCAAAGCAAAGTATACAACCTGATATACTGAGTTTGTATTGCCACAGACATTCACTATATAAACAGAATACACAGTCATCATTTTAGATCCTGATAAACCATGGTATCACTATATCAATCGTGGAGTCAACTTTTGGCAGAAAAGGAAAAGTCGTATGGAACACAAAACATCTCTATTCTGGATGGCTTCTGAAACTAATCCTAGATGAACAAAATAGCTTTGTTCTCACTTGATCGATATATTCCTGTATATAGCATCAATCAAAAGTGGAGACAAAAGAAGAAATGATTCATTATAAAATTTGTAAATATTATAAAATTTGTAAGCTCCCTATAAAATGCCATTAATGCTTTTTTCTGTTTTTTTAGATTATTTTGTATGACATACATGTTGGCCAGATCATGAACTTATGCCCTGTAATTTTATTATGTGTGACATAAAGGAGGCAAAAATAATGTGACTGCAAGGAAACTGGCATGCAAAATATCTCATCAAAGAAGAAAGCACTTTCATTTGCTGATGTAAAGTTTTTCTTGTATTCTCCTTCCATGATTTGACACTGACACTCCACTTTTGTTATTGTAAAATATCCATAAGAATTGAAAAAGAATAATTATATCTACCTGTGGTAGAGGCAAGGGAAATGGACTCTTTTGTCTTTGGTCACTAATATTAAATGTCTTATTAAGTGCCAGAGTCAACCAAATATGAAATATATATTCATTTAATTTTGAATGTTGGAAACATTCACAAATCCCTTCTTTCTTTCTTGATATTAAGGAGATTCATATTTTACCTCATGGAATTTATTATCAAAATAAAGTTTCATAAGTTTTTAGTGCCCCCCCGCAAAGAAATATTATCAGCAAATATAGTGGAAACAACAGTTCTCTGTAATCCTAATACTATTTAATTAATTGTGAACTGAAATGGCTCTAGAAAGCAGTCCTAAAATCTAGTATTTGTTATCTCATTTACGTTTCATTTTAGCAATATTTTTATGACTGAAAAGATGAGATTTGAAAAATGAAATTTTAAATCTCATACATTATCATATCATAAAAAACTGATTAAACAAAGCCAACTACATGAAATCATTTTTGGTATCTCATCTTAGAAGCATAAATGCATAGATGTTGGAAATTTTACTGGAGAGGTGCACACGCTACCCAGATTCCAGGTACTACATTATCTTTTCTATTACATGGGGAACACGCTCTGCCTTTCACTTTAGATTTCTTGAGCTCTGCCTTGAAACAATCAGCTGCTCATTCTAAAAACACATTGCTTTTTTTATCATCATCTACATTACCTACTCACCCAACATTGGGTGTTTTCTTGTGAAGATGGTTCCATAAGGTGGTTAGATGTTCTTTTTTTTCTTTAAACATAGGAGAAAAAAAGTCAAGATGGAAACAAAATTAATTATAAAAGAGTCACATACCCATTATAATTATTTTTAATTATTAACATTAACCAAGTTCCATAACCATTATAAATAAACTCATTTTGTGTCTAACTCTAAAATACGTTACATGGGAAAGAAAAAAATGAAGATTCATAATAGTCTTGCCTTAAGGTCAAGTGTTAAGAGTTAATCTAGTATCCCTTATTTAAATAACTGTGGCAAAGTGGACATTACACAGTTTTTAAAATAACATTTTGATCATAAAAATAAATTCATGTTCATAATTAGGACAACGCGTTAGAACCATGTATTACTGTGTGTGTAATAGTCAACAACACAACAGGCATTTCTAAATTAGTAGTCCATCAAAACCAGACTTCATGAACCCTGGAGGAATACAAGTGGAGGCGTCTACCTTAGGATGTTAGGCAGTAGTAGCTAATTCATTAGAGATTCTGTTACTAATTAGAGTTGCAGTTCAATGTGCTTGCTTGATACTGGGGTTTTATCAGTGTGTTTACAGAGCGATAATCTGGTCTACCAGCAATTGGAAATGGGCTAGTCATCCAAAAGTAAAACAACAAAAATTAATAATTTAAAAATTCACTTAAAAACTCACTTTAGAATCATTAAAGAAACATGAGTGTCAAAACTTGCAACAATCCTTTCGAAAATATAAAAAGTCAATTTAATTAAATATCCTTTTTGTTATATCCTAAAAATCTGCTAGCCTGTACTCACATGTATGAAGAAAGAAAAAGTGCACAAGGAGATATGTATGAGTTTATAAATCTCATTGTACAACATATGTACATATATATATGTATGTATATATATGCATATATAATAAAATGCTCACCATAATTTATATTAAAATATATTTCATACACATATATTTAATATACTTTACATTTGCATTGTAAATTGTAGCTTGAATTAAAATTCATAACAGTATTCTTATTGTGATTATTTTTATACTATTGATATAAACATTGTCTAAATTGGTATTTAACATAATTAGTGGGCAGCCACCTATTAGGAAACCATTACATTATTTTAGAAATCAGTATTTAACATTTAATATTTTCTTTACATTGTGATGATTAGCCATTGCCATTTGTTATAACTTTGGCTACTTGACAGAAAACATTTAGAAATGAACAAAAATAATCAAATAAATCTCTATTTCTCATGTAATTTAGGTTTAGCTGCATGAGATTTAATCACCAAATTCTAGTTTTCATACACAGCACATTTTAACAGCAGAATGCTTAATTATGTGTTAACCCCTCCAGTGCCTTGGTATATATATATGTGTGTTAATATAAATACATACACACACATATACATATATGTATTGCATAAACTGCTTCATTAAAGGGTTCATTACAGTGTATATAGTGAAACTTGAAGGGAATATTATAAGTATTTAAGTCAGAGAAATGAGTTAAAATAACATTTGAAAACTTCGCTACTATAGTTAATGTATTTTGCCTGATAAAGAATAACAATTCAATTAAGCTGAATTATATAAAAGCAGGGAAATTTCTTATATGTTTTATTACAACAAGTATTTATTTCAAAAAAGAACTTTAATAGATAAGTAGAAGGTGTACACCCATATTTACCATCAAACATTTTTTAAAAGAGAGAATAATCAGCTAATCACTTCTTGATTGTATTCCAGATGGGTATCAATTTACAGTTTTAAAGCCTTTGCTTCTTAAACTGTTGTTTGGCAAGAAGAATGATTACTTGAAAATGAAAGTCAAGTCCGTAATCCCCTGAAAGCAGAGAGATTTTCCTTTGGGTGAAGTAGTTTATAGATAGGTATTTCCCTATTACAAAGGCAAAGCTTGTTAACAAACTTTGTCTGCAAGAATGCTGGATTTGAAAGAAGTTTGATGTATTACTGTGGAAAGGTAATAATCTAACAATATTTAGAATTACTGCTAGAAACCAGCAGTGTGGAGAAGCTTTAAAGGCACAAGGACAATCTTGTGCTTAACTTTTTAAGGTAAGTGTAGATGTTTCCATATAAATGCACTCATTTCACTACTATTAAAACTGCTTTACTTAATGATATCTCCATAAGAAAATGTTTTATTCATACTTCAAACATACTTGTTTATGATTTTTTCTCCTTAATACTTTCAAATCATAATACCACTTGGTTACATTTGAATTTGCTTTTGAAATAAATAAAATAGCATAAAATATTATATATTTTATAAATATAAAAAAATACAATTAGAATACCAGAAATATGAAATTGTAAATATATTTATTTCATTTTTAATTGTTTTGGTGGATGTTTGTAAAAAAAAGTCCATTAATATTTGACAAAAAGTTGTCACTTCGTTCCTTAAGTTCATTAATGCACTACTAATAAAACTGTACTTTTTTAAAGAAGCATAATGAAAATAAAAAATAAATACTTTTTACTACATCTGTGTTTTCACTCCTTTGGGTTGGTAAGTTTTGTATATGTTTACGGTGTGATCTTGAATGCCGTAACTACAGTTAAAAGGGACTTGCCATGGGATGCAGGACGCTTGGGGCATTATCTACTTGGTTCAACAATATTTATGGAGAGTGCATATCTAAACCCTATGACATTCCAAATGTGGAGGAAAGATGCTTTCGTGGTTTGCTAGCAATGCTGTAACAAAATACCACAGACTAGTTGCCTTAAGCAACAGAGAGTTCTTGTCCTGCTGTGCCAGAGGCTGGAAGACAGATGCCAAGGTACTCATGAGGCCATGCTTTCTCTTGAAGGGAAGGATGCACTTCCCGCCTCTTCCTTGGCTTCTGGTGGGAGACCAGAAACCCGTAAAGTTCCTTGGCTTGTGGCCAATTCCATCCCTGCCTCCCCCAGGGGGCCAGCTCCCTCCCTCTCACTCTGTCTCTGCTTCTCTGTCAGTGTCCAAATTTCCTCTCCTTGTAAGGACATAAATTGTATGGGATTACGGCCCAAGCTAGTGTAGATTGGCTTCTTCTTAATGAATAACATTTTCAAAGATCCTATTTACAAGTAAGTGTACATTCACGGAACCAGATTTAGGACTTGAGCATGCTTTTCTGGGGACTCAATTCCATCCATTACAGATGCTATTTGCCACAGTTAAACAACAAAAGAGGACAACTTTTGAAAGCAAGATGTTTTGATACCCGGGCCTTGGTCCATTTTGAACTGAATCTGTATAGAAAGGCCTGAACAGACATCATTATCTGGTCATTTGAAACTGAAAATCACCTCATCACTTTGTCACAGGAGATCACAGGTTGACCTTCAGGTGATAAAAGGGAGCAATCACAGAAATCACTTTAGAACGTTTCTGGTATTTATATTCTTCTACTGTTTAGCTTGCTAGAGGAACACTTTACCTATTTTTGTTGTTAGGAAAAATATTATTGCACAGAAAAAAATTATAAGCCCATCATATGTAATCAAGCAATTGAAAAGCTACCCAGAAAAAGCAAAAATCTCACCATCATAAAAATAGGCACAGTGTATTTTAGATCCATGTACATATGTTTATATATAGATAAAAGGAAATATAATTAGATGATGCATAAATACATGTATTAAAATATTTCTACTAAATTATTCTAGCAAAAATGTAATATAAAATAGATAACTGTGCAGAGATACAAATAGGATTAGAAAATGTGGATAATTATTTAATTTAAGTGAGGAGTACATAAGACTTGCTATATAGAATTTATGAATTTTGAAAGATAAATAGAGAAGTGGATGTGGCTCAAGTAATTGGGCTCCAACCTACCACACAAGAGGTCCCTGGTTTGGTTCCTGGGGTCTCCAAAAAAGACAATGAGCTGGAAGAATGGGCTGGCACAGCAAACTGACACAATAAGATGATGCAGCAAGAAACACAAGAAAAAACATCATGAAAGACACAAGAAAGCAGGGAAAGGAGGTTCCCAGTGCCTCCTAAAGAAGATGAGCAAGATAGTGAGCTGACAAGACAGGCAGGCACAGCAAGCTGACACAAGAGACACAAGAAGAAAGACATAATGAGAGCCAAAACAAAGCAGTGAGCAGAGGTGGCTCAAACAATTAGGTGCCTCCTTTCCCTGTCAGAGGCCCCAGGTTCGGTTCCCAGTGCCTCCTAAAGAAACAAAGAAGATGCACAAACACAGCTAGAGCAAACAACGAGGGGTGGGGAGAAATAAATAAATTAATTTTAAAAAAAGATAAATATACATCAGCAAATTTTAAAATTATGTGTGTTAAATAAGATAATATGATCATGACACCAAGCAAACCTTTTTCATTTTTAAAATTCAGGGTAAAATATGTACACAAAAAAAATATTCACTCTTTTCATTTCTGTGAGTTTTAACAAAATAGTTATGATTATGCAAGCTCCACTGAAATCAATATACAGAACAATTCACTCTGACAGTAAATTTCCCAGTGCCACTTTCTAGATAGTCCTTTTCCATTCTCCTACCTCCTGCCAACCACTGATCGACTTTCTGTTCCCGCAAGCTTTCCCTCTTCCAAACTGAAATGTACGGTATGTAGCATTTTGAGTATGGATTTTTGCCTTCATGTTATCGAATGTCTTTGAGATCCATTCATGTTTTATGTATCAATAGTTTGTTCCTTATTGGCAAGGAGCAGTCTTTTTTATAGATGTCCTATAATTTGTTTATACATTTCCTCAGTTGAGGGACATTTAGGATTTTCCAATTTTTGTTGATTAGAGAAAAGTCATTAGAAAATATGAGCATGTAGACTTTTTGATGACCACACATTTTCATTTTGCATTAATAAATTAACTAAAAATGTAATTCCCAGGTCATATAGTAAGTACATGCCTAACTTTATAAGAAACTAAGTCGGTATACCATTCTGCACACTTGCAGCACGTATGAAAGTCCATGTTGCTCCATATACTTGGCAGCACTTTTTTAAGCCATTCTAATAAATGTGTGGGAGTGTCCCACTGTGGTTTTAACTTGAATTTCCCTAGTGAGTGGACATGTTGAGCATCATTTCATATGTTTATTTTCTATTTCCATATCTTTTATAGTAAAATGTCTGCTCAAATCATTGAATGTTTGTTGAATTGGGTTATTTTGCTTCCTATTATTATTGAGGATTATTTATTTTGCATATCAGATTATGTAATCTTGCTAGAAGTCTTTGAGAAAATAGGTGATTTGCAAATATTTTGTACCATTGTTTGCTTTACTGTTCATAGTGTTAGAAATATCATTTGAGAACAGGTGATCTTAATTTGATAAAGTATAATTCATAATATTTTCTTTTATTGTTTGTGCTTTTGCTATTGTTTCTAAAATTCTTTACCAAATTCACAAATAGTTGGTTCAATGTTTACCTCTAAACTTTTTATAATTTTATTCTTTAGATTTTACATTTAGATCTATAAACATGTAGGGTTAATTTTTGAATAAGGCATGAGTTCTGAATTGATGTTCATTTATTTTTGCATACAGGTTATCTAAATGTATCAGCAACATTAATTAATAACTATCTTCTGTTGAACTGCCTTTGTACCTATATCAAAAATTCATATGTTATATATAGATAGATAGATAGCTCTTTTCCTATAACTCTGCTCTGTTCCATTGATATGGCTATACCTTCTCAAATGTTGTATTCTCTTGAATAATGAAGGTTTATAGTAAGTTTTCAAATCATTTCTCCAATTTTGTCCTTGTTTTAAAAAATTGGCTTGGCTATTTTAATTCCTTTGACTTTTCATATAAATGATAGAAACATGTGGTCAATTTCAGCAAAATTTTCTGCTAGAATTTTGAATTATGTTGAATGTGTAGATCAGTCTGAAAGGGAATTGACATCTTAACAATAACAAGACTTCCAATCCATAAGGACATCACATCTTTCCATTTATTTAGACTATCTTTCGAACTCTGTGCTGATTCTCTGAAGCCATTTGGTTCAGAGATGGAGCACCCGAATGCCATCTTAGAGTGAGAAAACTCCATGTCAGTCTAATAACTCAAGAAGTTTCCACTAGCTGGTAGTGTAACATGAGCATACATGGAGAAGGTAAAATGAAAAAGTGGACTGTGATATGTATTCACAAAACATTATAAGGGGAACAATGGACATAGCTAGTAACTCTTCATAAGGGAATCAGGTAGGGGTTTATAATGGAGTACATATAAAGTTTAAAAACATTTAAGGGCACATAAGAATGGCATTCTGCCTGGAGTTGTTTGAATAAAACCAAGGCTGAAAGTGAACATTGGGCGTACACTACGAAACTAATTCATGATAAGGGATTTGAAGTTTAATCTATAGGCAATTAGAATATATTAGAATATATTGACCAAAAATGTAGTTTTAAAAAAAATATTTTACCAATTATTGTCAGCAATATGGATGATAAAACTATAACAGAAGATGGAAAGAGAAAAGGAATAAGTTTGAAGATTTCTGTAATAATTCAGGAAGGCATTGATAGAGTTTTTTAAATTAAGGGAAATCAAGAATACGGAAGTGAAGCATTTGAAACAGATTGAGAAGATAAAATTGACAAGACTTAAAGCTTGGAGTGGATGTCTTTTTCCAAATGAGGTGAAAATGTCTTGCATCAACTAAGCCAATAGTATTATTTTGGCATGTAAAACAATTGATGCAAGTTTACTCAAAGTTCAATCATCACATCTTGGTATTAGGGACAATAAATTAATTTGAAATGAGGCAATAATGAATAAATAACTGTACATGTATGATCCTAGGAAATCTTTTTACAGAATCAAAGAAACCAAAATTATGTTAAAGCTGTACATAAAGTCAAATGTTTATGCAATTTAGTTTAGCCATCTCCTGTTCTATAATTAACCATCAGTTTTACAGGAAGATTATTTAAATATAAATATGTTAACCTCTAATCTATGACTATCTGACTCTGCATACTGGTATACTTTATTAGGAGCCTTCCTAGAAAAAGTTTAGCTCTACTACATAGAATTTCTCTCATCACCCCTGCCCTCCATTTAACCATACCCAGAATATAATTCTTTCTTCTTAATGTACAGTAGCTCCTATTTTTCCTACTCTTTTAACTTGAAATTCCGGATCATCCCTTAGATTATAGCTTAATGTCCCTTACAATGGGAAATCTTTTTACTCCTCCCCTTCTGTTAGAAAAACTAAATCGTTTCTGTCCTGTGCTCACAGCAGTTGGCCCACTTTGTTGCTATGGTTTTACTAATTGCCCCATCTTCCCTAGGAAACTTTAAATTTTATGATGGTAGAGCCTGTATCCAGTTTTCTTACCTGTATATACCACCACCTAGACTGGAACAATGTAAGAATTTAATAAAATGTGCTGAATGACATTAATAAAAACTATAACCAATGCAAGATTCTGTTCACAATTAAGAGAGATGAAATTACAGAAATGACTATGCTATACTCTTTTACTTATAATCCACTCACATAATGGCTTAATTTTCCAAGAAAATATTTACTTGGTCAGTTTTCTCTGATGCAGAACTGCTAATCATATAAACAATGGTTGAAAATTAAGAAAACGAGATTTGACATTCATCTGTACATTTTTGTTTTTCTTATTATAACCCTGATGTATCCTGTGTTATTTTGTTTAACGCATTTTTTTTTAGTAATATACATCAATTAGTTTTCTAAGACTGCCAATGTAAAATTCCAAAAATAGTTTGGCTTTCATAAGAGGGACTTACTTAATTGAAATCCTGTAGTTCTGAGGCTCTGAAAATGTCCATATCAAGGTGTCATCAGAGATGTTGCTCCCCAGCTCCTGGCAATCCTGGATTCCCGCCATGTGGCAAGGCAAAATGGCAGCCGGTCTTTCCCTTCTTCTCCAGGCTCCCTTTCTCGCCAAGCTCAGCTGTGGGTGATCAGGCATATGGCTCATATCTCCCCTGTCATCTGGGCTTCATTGCTTCAGCGGCAGCTGCCCGCTGATTTCAACCTGTGTCCTCTCTCTGAGTCTCTCGGGGGTTCTCTGTCTTTCTGAGGCTGTGGGTGACCCTGGAGTTCTCTCTCATATCCCAGGGTAAAATGGCAGTTTTTCCTGCTTCCTCTCCTCCGTTTATATCACACTCCCTTACAGGATTAAGGCTCACGCTGAATGAGGTGGGTCACATTTTAAGTTAAGACCCTACTTACCATGAGTCCACACCCACAGGAATTGATTAAGTTTAAGAATAAACTTTTCTGGGGTCCACAAAAAACTCAGACAGGAACAATGCATAATGAATACTATAAAATGTTCAATATTATCAATTTTAGACTAATGAATACTACGTATCTCCATGGGACATCTAAATTCTCCATTTAAAGTGATTTCCAGAAGCAAGTATAAATGGAAAAGCCTCAAAATTGAGGCATGGAAAATTAACATGGTAAAGCATATATAGACACAGAGATGTAGAGAGGAACTCAATTCACTATTCTTTGCAATACAAAATGATAGATAAAAATAATCAGATCGCCAGCCAGAGAGTTTCTGCTTTCTAGCAGTAACCAGCTTTCTGAAGATCATTCCGGATGAAAGAAAGTACTCAACTCTTACCTTTCTGACTTAGTAATATTATTCAACCAATAGATGAGGAAAATAAAGGTATCAGAGTGAAATAGCATTTAATAAATTATGCTGTCATTTCTAATTGACTTTTTAGAGAATTTGTAACTTTGCAAATCAACCCTGTATAACATACAAGATTCACAAACACCACCCCACTGCCAATATCTGGCATTGATATGGAACATTTGTTATTATTGATGATAGCACTTTTTAAAATATTTGTACTATTTTTAAACAGTAGTTACCTTTTTTTATAATTGATGAAGATTACTTAAATACTTCTCTATATCATCCATTATTTACATTAGTAAGTTTTCTCATATAAAATCCTATTATCACCACTTTGTATTAGTTTTGTACATTTGCTAATAATTCATGAAGGAATATTTTTATAGTTGTCCTATTATCTATAGTCCATCATCTACAGTTGGGTTCACAGTGCTGTACGAAACAATGTTTTATCTTTTAATTTTTATTCTAGTAATGCATACATCATAAACTTTTCTTTTTAACCATCATGACCTATATATTTCAGTGCTGGTGGTTATGCTCACAACAGTGTGCTACCATCCCACCATCTATTTCCAACCTTTACCATCAGGCTATATAAAAATTGAATGGGGAGTTCATGCTTAACTAATTAACTTTTAATGTACAGTCATGGGATTTGCAGATCTGTTTCTCAGCAGTTCCTTCAAAATTATTAAGTCTAACAAAATATTGTCATTCCTGAAAAATGATTGTGTTGCTATTCTCAAGGACCACTCCATCTAACTTCTTCCTATCTCCAATGAGTGTTCCTTTTATACAGATACTTTACAGCTTTGTGATTCAGTTACATTCTAAAGGTCTGCTGGTATGCTAACGAGAAGTCACTTTATGCTTATGCACGTGAAGTGCTAAAAATAATGAACATTTCTCCTTAATAGAGGTAGATAACAAGACTGCTGATCGGAATCCAAAGTCCTAATGGCTTAGAAGCTTATCATGATAAGGCAGAGAAAACAAAGGAGAGTTCTAAGTCCATTCTTAGGTTCAGACTGGCCACTAAGAAATTATTTAAATCATGCATACAATCTGTCTTTGAAAGTGGGCCACTTTTCCTCCTTATCCTTGTTATAAAATCTTGCAAATTTTCAACAGTTTGAATAGTGCCTGTACTACTCGAAGGATCCTTCTTAGACATCTTGGAATATGATTGTCTGGCATGCTCCAAATTTATGATACTCCCACTTCTGCATTATCAAAACTTTTACTTCCTGAGTTCTAATAAGTAAAATATTAGGGGGAAAAAAATCTGAATGAATTCACACTGTTGTATACAAAGGACAATACCTAACACTTTCATAGTGTTTACTAAATGCCAACGTGCATCTATTTTTTTCACATACCTTCACCCCTTTAAGCCATATAACCACCATGGAAGTAGATACAAATATTATCCCTCTGTACCGGAAAGAGCTAGAATTTAAGTAACTTTCCCCAAATCTTCTAGTAGATGACATAAGAGGGAAAAATGACTAAAATCACTAGAGTCCATGTATTTTGGGGGAGAAATATACTGAAATAAAATTTCAGTCTCATGAATAAATTGGGGAGAAATCAGACAAGTAGGTATAATGAGTTGCATGGTGACTCACCTCCAGAATTATGTCGATCTAAAACCTGTAGAAGTGAATTTATTTGAAAAAGGGTCTTTGCAGATATAACTAAGCTAAGGATCTCAAGGTGAGACTCTCCTGGTTTATCTAGTTGGAGCCTAAATCCAATTTCACGAGTCTTTATAAGAAGAAGGGAGTACACAGCCCGAGAAGGGCATAGAGAGATGGAGGCAAATACTGGAGTGCTGAGGCCTGGGTCAGGAAAAGCCGGGAGCCACAAGATGCTGGAGGAGAGAGGGGATTCTCCCCTAGAACCTTCAGAGGGAATGTGGCCCTGCAACATCTTGATTTCAGGCTTCTGAACTTCAGATACTCGGCTGTTTAAGCAGCCAAGGTTGTGGTAATGTGTTATGAAGATCTTAAGAAACGAATACTTTTTGCTTGCTTATTGTTTTTTATCGGGCATATGACATGATAGCAGCTCTTTGGAATGACTGGAAATATTGCTCCTGGCTTTTCCTCAATTGTTATTCTAGTAATAACATGTCTTGTTCAGCAAATTCTGGGATTTCTGACCCTCAAATTCCTGGGAGAGTGACCAGTACATTCACAGCTAAAACTGTGACAATGCTGGGGGGGCGGGAACTGGCGGCAGCTTCTCTTGAAGGGTAGATGTGCTTGTAATTTGGGAAGATATTACCCAGGGAGTGAATATGTTTAGTAATCCAGTGGCATTCAATGAGGTGCTGCAAAAGGCAAGCCCTGTAACAGCGGGGGCCTCTACTGATAAGGGGCTTAATCCTGTGGCTCACTGTGCCCCTCCAGCCTCACCACCTGCCATCTCCCTGCCTCCTCGGTTCCAACCTCTCCACATTTCTTTTAGATCTGCATTGCCCTATGCTCCTTGTTCAGAGCCTTTGGCTTGGGATGGCCGCCACCTGGAAATTCACCTGCCAAGCTGAGTGGGAAATGTCTTCTCATTCTTCAGTTATTGTTTTAATGTCACTTTTATCAACAAAGCTTTCCCTGACACCACTCCCCACTAAAACCACAAGCAGGCCAAGTAAGTTCTTTCTGTTATACATATGTACCATAGCAATTACTGTAATTTGCTTCAAGTAATGCTTTGTTTAGTGCCTGTTACTCCCATAGACTGTAATGTAAGCTTGATGAAGGTAAGAGTGTGTCCATTGTGCTTGATGATGAGCAAACAAACTTTAATAAGTACTCAATTAATTTACTGAATGAATGGATGTGAATTAAAATTGAATAATCTCTACAGTTTTGTGAGTTACATTTCATTATCTCCTTTCTTACATGAGGAAAGCGAGAGAGATTATTTATTTACCTAAGATTAAGTCAAGGGTAAGTGAAATAGGCTGGGTGGGTATACAAGGTTCTTGGTTCCATATCCAAACCAGCTGCCACCCTCCCTGCTCCTAAACACGACACATTTTTCACAAAAGTCCTTGTCTTAATTAAACAATGAAATAATAATAGAAAGTTTTAATTTACAATTTATTTTAGGGTTTGAGTAATTTCAAAACTGTTCTATTTCTGGGTCTTCCAGGTGTACGGTTAGGTGTTTGGCTTTGGCACTTCTTTTTTAATGTAAGCATTTAGCACTAGAAATTTCCTTTTGAGTACTGCCTTCATTTCACTGTTTCTCATAAATTTTGATATGATGCTTTTAGTTTTTATTTGTCGTAAGATATTTGCTGATTTCCTTCTGATTTCTTCTTTGACCCATTGATTGTTTAAAAAAGTGTCATTTAACTTCCAGATATTTGTGGATTTTCAGTTCTCATCCTATTATTGAATTCCAGCTTTATTCCATTGCAGTCAGAGGAGATGCTTACTATAATTTCAATTTTCTTTTAATTTATTGAGACTTGTTTTCTGACCCAGCATGTGGACTCTCCTGGAGAAGGATCCATGTCCTCTAGAGAAGACTCTTGATCCTGCTGGGTTCTGGTACAATGTTCTTTATAGGTATTTAAGTCTAGTTCCTTATCATATTATTCGAGTTCTCCATCTCCTTATGATCTCCTGCATAGATGAATGTGGTGCACTGATATTTTAAATATTTTAGAGGTGTCTATTTCTCCCTTCAGTTTTGGCAGTGTTTTCCTCACATATTTGGGGCACTCTGGTTAGGTGCATAAATATGTAAGATTATTAATTTTTTTGTTGGACTAAACTCTTTATTAATATATAACATCCTTCATTACCTCATGTAACGGCTTTTGACTTAAAGTTTGTTTTGGTTAAATTGTCTAAATTGGCGATCCCAGCTCAATTTTGGTTACTGTTACCAAGGACTTTCGTTATTCTATCATTTCACTCTCATAAATATATATATAGCCATTCTGCCAGTCTGTGCCTATTGATTGGGAAGTTTAATCTATTAACATTTAATGTTAATACTGTAAAAGCACTTCTTACTTTAGCCATTTTGTCTTGTTATTTTTTCTTATGTCTTATACTTATTTTGTCTCCCTTTTCCTTTACTGCAGTCTCCTCCGCTGTACTGTTAATCTTTTTTGATGTATCTGACTCACACCTTTCTCCTTTACAATTTATCTGTATATTTTCAAATACTTTCTTTGTGGTTACCCTATGGTTTATATTATCCAATATAAGTCTTTAACCAACCAATTTAAAAAATATCCACTTAGCATTATTATTAAGAATTGTGAATTCATAAGGTTTCTAATTAATAGTCTTTGCCATTTTTGTCTAGAATTGTGAACGATTTAGCTTGTTCTTTGTCCTTTGGAAAGTTACAATGCTGCTATGCAGACAACCACATCATCCGTTACCCAAACACAAATGTTTAAGAAGAACTAAATACCAAATATGATATTTACACGTCCTGTTTGTATCCTTGATGAAATTAAAAGCTGAAAGCCTTTTGTTCCCGTTCAGTATACCATAAAGAGAATAAAACAAAGATCTGTTGAGACACCACATCTCTCCTGTGGAGGGCTGGCCACCTCCCACCAGACGGATTTGGTTAATTTCAATGAGGTATTCTTCACGAGTTGCAAGATTCATTGGAGTTCTGAGGTTCAGAACCCCTTAGAAGGGATGGTCCCCAAGCTGCCAGTTGGAGCCTCAGCCAGGAGGGGATGCTTTGCCTGGGATCATTTTTCCAATTGGAACTCTGGGTGCAAAGGGGCTCCCCAGGCACATGAGAGTTCAAATGTTGTGTTTTCCCCTGATCTGGTGAGTTGTGTATACTTTCATTCTTTCCTTTGTCTTTAATTAATTACTTTTCTTTTTCTTTAATTGCCCAACTGTTATAGTCATTTTTCTATAATCTGAAACTCATTTGATTGAATAAAACTGCTTTTGCATAGCCTTTAGAGTTTCTGCCTCTTCCTAAGTGAAACATTTTGGTATAATCAGCAGGATTCACTAGATATTAAGCTTCCATTATTGTTAATCTTTATTTAGCAGAACAAGTCAATAGCAAACACGTTTTCTGCTCTCTTACTCCCTCTGTTTCTCCTCCTTAGTTGTTTGTGTCCCACATTACCTCTTTATATTTTGTGTGTCCATTTTTAGAAAATACTTTTTCTTGTTCACTTGTACTCTGACTCTTACAGGAATTGAAGAGTAGAGTTATTTATTGAGATACTGTACTCTTGGGTTTTACATTTACTCAGTTAGTTACCTCTACAGGTCTTCATTACATGTGACTCCAGGTCACTCTCTCCTGTCTTTTCCTTTCGACCTGCAGAACTCCCTTCAGTAAGTCTTTGAGAGCAGGTCTTTTGGTGAAGAGCCTTCTCAGTTTGTTCATCTTTGAATGTTTTAAACTCTCCCTCATTTCTGAAGGATAGTTTTGACTGATAAAAAATATTTTTGGTGGCAGTTTTTCTTTATCAGCATCTTAAATCTATCATGCCCCTTCTTTCTCCTCTCCATGGTTTCTAAGGAGAAGCCTTAATCTTATTGAGGAGCCCTTGCACATGAAAAATGACATTTCTCTTTCCACTTCCAGAATTTTTTCTTGTTTTGCTTTTAACAATCTGATTATTATGTGTTTTGGAATAGCTCTTTTAAGTTTTATCCTGTGGGGAGCGCATTGCACTTCTTGACATGTGTATTTATGTCTTTCATAAGAATTTGGAAATTTTCAGCCATTATTTTCTTAAATATTCTTTCTGCCACCTTTCTTTTCTACTTCTGGGATTCCCATGATGTGTACGTTGGTGCTTTTCATTCTGTCACTCAAATCCCTGAGAAACTGATCATTTGTTTTTTGTTCTTTTCCCTATCTTTTCTTCTGAGTATGATTTCAATTCTCCTGTCTTTTATTTTTTTTAAGATTTATTTATTTACTTATTTATTTATTTCCCCCCCTCCCTCCCCACCCCACTTGTCTGCTCTCTGTGTGTCCATTCTCTGTGTGTTCTTCTGTGACCACTTCTATCCTTTTCAGCAGCACTGGGAATCTGTGTTTCTTTTTGTTGCGTCATCTTGCTGTGTCAGCTCTCCGTGTGTGTGGCGCCATTCCTGGGCAGGCTGCACTTTCTTTCGCACTGGGCAGCTCTCCTTATGGGGCGCACTCCTTGCACGGTGCACTCCTTGTGCGTGGGGCTCCCCTATGCGGCGGACACCCCAGTGTGGCACAGCACTCTTTGTGCGCATCAGTCAGCTCCACATGGGTCAAGGAGGCCCAGGGTTCGAACTGCGGACCTCCCATGTGGTAGGTGGATGCCCTAACCACTGGGCCAAGTCTGCTTCCCTTCCTGTCTTTCAATCTGCAGATTCTTCTGGCTATACAAGTCTCCTCTTGTATGCCTCTAGTGTATTTTTAATCTTACTTATTTTCCATTCACTCCCATAATTTCTTTTAAAAATATCTAATTCTTCTTTGGCTCTCATATTGTTTTCCTAATATCCTTTAGCTTTATATCCACCTTTAGTTTATTTCTATCCATATTTTCCTTCATTCCCTTGAATTAATTTAAGAGATTTGTTTTAACTTCTTTGATTAGTTGTTCCAAAGACCCCTCAAATTTTAAATTTCTCCCATGATGGTGCCATGTATTCCTGCTTCTTAGTATAGCTTGCAATTTTTTGCTGATGTCTTAGCATCTGATTATTTTGATGTATTAACTCTGAAAGCCAATTTCTCCCTCTTGCCTAAGGTTTTATTGTAGATTGGCTATGTGTTAAAGCTCTTATTTGGCAGTCGGTCCAACTTATTCTGGACCTTTAGCGTAGCCTGTATTTAATTCTTCAGATTTTCTCAGGCTTTCTGATCCCTATTCTTGCCCTGGACATGTGATATAACTTCTAAGATTGCTCTTTTTTATGCAATTGTTTCATCCCTGGAAAACCTATATTTCCTCTATTCCTTCTCCAGGTATTCTGATCTGTTTTTGTTCTTGTGTAAAATTTTCTCCCTAGCTCCTCTGATTTGCTTAACGTTGCTTCCTCATCTAGTATCCCCTTTCCTTTACACTTGTCGGCTCTGGGACTCATCCTGCCCTACTCCAGTTCAGTGTTCCCCTTTTTTGTCCATGAGGCCTTTCTGCCTCGAGTTACTTCCCCCTTACTATAGCATGCTGGTGTCTGGTTTTTTGCTTATGTAGTCTAGCAACCAGAGGCTGGATTAAGTGTGTGCCATGGTCCCTTTCATTTCTTGGGGCCTCACCAGGAGTGCATGTTTGGCTCTGGGATTCCCTTAACTGGATATGCATGAGGTTCTAACTCACTTCTGTGGGTGGATCTATGGTCTGAATCTATTGCTGGAGGGATCTGGGCTGGGCTGCCTTTGAGTAACTCATTAATTGCACAGGACCCAGTAAGGGGGTGCAGTCTGTACTGGCAGGTCTAGTTCATTGTTCTCCTTCCTTTCTTTGATGTTTTTTTTTTCTTTTCCTTGGATTCAGCATTTGTGAGTTCTCCTATAGTTTCTAATATTCTCCAGAGTTCCAGGCAAGTGAGATTTGGTCTTTTATTAGTTGTTTCTTTAGGGAGAATTTTCCAGGAGCTATTTTATATCACTGTATTGATATCATCACTTCAATGTGTTTTTGATTTGTATTGCCCTAATGGCTAATGATGTTGAACACCTTTTCCTAAGCTTATTGTCCATTTTCATATCTTCTTTAGAGAAATGTCTATTTAAGTCTGTTGCCCATTTTTAAAAATGTGGTTGTTTATCTTTTTGTTTTTGAGTTGTAGTAGTTCAATTTACATATGGAAATCAAAATTAAAAATGCAAATTATTTGAAGTAATAATGACCAGGGTATTTCCAAAACTAATGAAAGACCAAAACCACAGCTCCAGAAAGCTTAGGAAATATAAAACAGGATAAATATCAACAAATCCTTACCCAACATATCATATTAAAGTAACCAAAAAAAGCAAATATCTTACATATAGAAAAAAAGAATGAGAACTACAGTGTACTTCTCATAAACCATGGAAGATATAAGATAGTAGAGTGAAATACTTAAAGCATTGCTAGAAAAACATTCCCACCCTAGAATTATATATCTAGTAAAATGATCCTTAAAAAGCCAAGGGGAAATGAAGAATTTTGCAGACCAACAAAAATTGAGGGAATTAACTGTCATTGGACATTCCCTGCAAGAAACATAAAAATAAATTCTTTATAGAAAAAAAATGGATCAAACATTGATATAAATTAAAAAGGAAATTATAGGAGAAATTATAAATCAATGAAGGTAAAATAAAATCTTATTTTTTTACTTTTAATTGGTTTAAAATATAACTGTGGGTTTAAAATAATAATATATTAGGTGATTATAGCTTATGGACAAATGAAATGAATGACAGCATTCTCATAAAAAATGAGTGAGAGTAATCGGGACTACTCTTTTATAGGGTACCTGCACTACCCATAAAGAAGTATGGTCTTATTGTGCAGTGCGCATATGTAAATTGAGCCCTGAATCTCAGCAGAGTTGCAGCACCTACTCACTAGTGACAAGTTCATTGTACTCCCCCAGGACAACTAACCAAAGGATCAGGATGGACTATTCCCATCACAGGAAGTGGACAGTGTCTACAACTACAAGCAATACAATTCCATCCATCTGCCCCATGGGATCTAAGCCCTCTCTCAGCTGGAGACAGGGTGGGCATCACCATTCCAATGTCCTCAAGATTGAGGAATGAACAAACATAAAGGTGGAAAGCAACAATGGACTAAAGTAAGCTTATGATTATGATTATTCTAGCAATGGAAGAACTTGCATCATTGATATAAAGGCAGTGGTCACCGGAGGTTCTGAGGAGAGGGAGAGGGAAGAAAAGGTACAAAATGGGGGCATTTTTGAAACACTGGAATTATCCTGCATGACATTGCAATGACAGATACAAGCCGTTATACATTTTGTCAAAACCTATAAAATTGTACAAGGCAAAGCATAAACTATAATGTAAACTATAGTCCTTGGCTAGTACAATGCTTCAATGTATGTTCATCAACTGTAAGAAATGTATCACACTAATGAAAGATGTTGTTAATAGAGGAAAGTGGGGGAGAAGGAGGAGATGAGGTGCATGAAAATCCCCTATATTTTTATGTGAAATTTATGTAATTTAAATCTTCTGTAAAATTTTTAAAAATACTTAAAAAAAAAGAAGTATGGAGTTATTTGAAGGTGAACTAAGATTGACTGAAAATGTATATGACAAACTCTAGGGAAACCAATAAATTTTCTTTTTAAGTTAGTGTAATTGATTTGTTAGAAGATGAAATGGAAAGTAATCAAATAAAATATTGAATTTAAACCACAGAATTCAGAAGAAGGGACCTGGGAGCCAAATAAAACTGCAACAAATAGAAAAGTTATAAACATGGCAGATATTAATTCAACTACATCAGTAATGACTTTAAATGTGAAGGAACTAAATACACCATTTAAATGAAACTGTCACAGTAAATAATAAAACGAGCCAACTCTATGTTTTCTACAAAAATACATTCAATAGAAATATTCAGATCTATTGAAAGTAGAGAGATTGCTCCTAGCATCCAGATATTGGTTTCCAATGCCATTCTCCAATATGATAGCAGCTAAGTGGAGAATTGGCTAATTCTAAGACTAGGGCAGAAAATATGCAAGGAGATCTTGGGGCATCTGGTAGTGACAGAGAGAATGGAAGTGGTAAAACAAACAAGCAAAGAAACACAATAATGAGAGGGATGCCAAAGAGTCAAAAGAGCCAAATGAAAAACTCCAAAAGCCCAAATGTGGAATATTTTGAACAAAAAAATACCTAAAGGAAACTGGATTATAGACGAAAATATAAAATCCCTGAATACATAGTGAAATAAATAAATGATTCAATAAATGTAAAAGTGGGGAAGAACAGATAAAGCCCTCAAGAAAAAAAAATTCCAAATAGTTTATATAGATACAACCCTACTCAAGGAAGTGGAGTTAACTCTCCTCTCCTTAATTGTGCACTGTACATAGTGATTTCCTTATAGAGAGGGAAGAAGGAAAATGGGGACAATAGAGTAACGTGACAGTCAGGAAACTTGACAAACACATCATTAGCCAGGTGATCAACATTTACAGTGATAAACCATGTTGAATGTATATAATTTTAATATGATGTGATGAAAATGGCATTTACCTCTGTGATCTTCCTCCTAACATCATATAATCACTGGTGAATCCTGAATAAGAAAAGCATCACACAAATATCAACCAAGGAACATTCTACAAAGTACCTGAACAGTACTCGTACAAATTGTCAATGATATCAAAAACAGGGAAATTCTGAGAAACTATCAGAGCTAAGAGGAGCTTAAGGACCCACGGTGACTAAACCTAACATGATATCCTGTATGGAAACTGGGAACAGAAAAGGGACATTAAGTAATAACTAAGGAAATCTGGATGAAACCTGAGCTTCTGTTAATAGTAATTTATCAATATTGATTCATTAATATTAACAAATTGTAACAAACATACCATATTAAGGAAGAAGTCAATAATAAGAGAAAGTGGCATGGGATAGATGAGAACTCTGTGTTATCTTGGCCATTTTTCTTTACAGATGTAATGAGTTAGATAAAATAAGAACCTCTCCCACCACCCGGCTGCCTCAGCATCTCTGTCCCTATCATTATACCCCTCAAAGACCACCCCTGACACCTGATAAACAGGTTCTCCTCCTCTGCCCCAATTCCTTCCTGTGTTCATGTCCTCATGAGAGTGAAACACGAACTCCTCAGTGCTCCTTCTGGCTGGATCAATGGCGCCACCTACATAACATGCATACTAACAGCTCCTCCCTCAACATTACAGAGGCCAGTCCCCAGGTCTATGGAAACCTCTTGCCCCGCTCCGGCCTGTTTGACTCCCTGAGTGACCCTGTGAGGTGTGCCACTCCTCTCTGTTTTATGACTTGTGAGCACTACTAAACTCTTACGTACATCTCTGGCGGATCTTGTCCTTGTCATGCCAGTCTATCCATATGGAAATATCCTTATAACTCAAAATATAAAACTATGGTATTCTAAAACAAAAAGTTTGTTTTTGATGAACTCTATTTTTCTAGGTCACATGTATATAATTACATTCAAAAAACATTTTCAAACTCACAAAATTATCGAGTTGGAAACCATATTAGCCTTTGCATTACTATGAGTTGGGCCATGATGGGGAGAAGGCAATGAGTGGGTGAATTATAGGCATAGCTCCAGAGATTTTTTCATGGTAATGGGTAGTTCTCTGTCTTGATTTCAATAGTGGTTATGTAACTTAAACATGTGATAAATTTAGGACTGTATACATACCTTGTACTATGCCAATTTTGTAGGTTTTAAATTATACCAAAATTACACGTGATGTAATCATTGGTAGACTCTTGAAGTATACAAGGGACTATTTTATACTGTAATATATAATTATTTTGAAATAAAGAGCACAAAAAACATACTTACATATATACATACGTGCATGCATATACTCCATAAAGAAGAAAAGCAGTACATTGAATTTCCCCCAGATCAAGAACATATGCTCTATGACAAATCCTATTAATACATTGAAAAGAGAAGCTACACATTGGGAGAAACATTTGGAAATCACACGTATGACAATGGATTTGTATCCAGAATATGTAAGAAACACTCTATTTAAACTCAACAGTAAGAAATCAAAAAATCAATTAAAAAAAGTAAAAGACTTGAGCAGACACTTTTATAGAGGATGGCACACAAGCACTTAAAAAATGTGTTCAATGTAATTAGCTATTCAGGAAATGCAAACTAACGTTATGATCAGCTATCACTATATGCTTAACAGAATGACAAAATTAAAAATACTGACAATATTGAATACTGGCCAGAGTGAAGAGAAATCGATACCTTATGCATTACTAGTGGTAACGTAAAGTACTATGGAAAATACTTCAACAGATTTTTATAAAGCTAAACATACATGTGCCATGCAACACAGCAATTGGGCTTCTGTGTGTTTATTGTTGGGAACCATTTCTCCATGACGTTTCTACACATCTTGTGACATGAACTATCTTTTAAAGGATATTCACATATCTTTGTGCAAACACCTTTGCATAACAACCATTCTTAAAAGCTAGAGATTCTGCTTTTCTTAATACCTATATAATAATGCTAGAGAACTTCTCTCCCTTCCTAGAGACGTTCTAGGACAGGAAAAGTAAAGTCATCTTCCTCCCCTACCCAGAGAAGATCTGCCTAACATTCCAGGGTAATGCAGATGTCTCTCTCTCCAAAGGAGACAATGCTTCTTTGTGAGCAGTTCTCCTACACAATTGGGAGTTTCCTAAACTTTTCAGGAGTGATACAGACCCACAGTTGAGAAGGTCCATGTTTGAACCTCCTCCACTGGACTTCAGGGGCAAGGAGAATAAATGAGAACATCAAGATTGTGTTGCCTGCTGGGTCAAAGGAAATAAACTTTCTAACTGCAGTTGCTGCCGTTTTCTTCTTAGTAGACAAATCCATATAAGTGGGACAGCTGCCATTAGATGCTCATTGCCTGATTGCCATTTATTCTGGAGAAATCAAAACTTATGTTCACATAAACAACTGTACACAAATGTTATTATCAGATTAAAATGTTAGTATCAGTCAAAAACTGGACTGTATTTCATGGGTGCATGGATAAACAAACTGTAATTTATGTAAGGGAATAATGCTTTGCACTAATAAGGGGAAAAACATGATACACATTGGATTTATCTTAAGGGTACTATCCTGAGTTAAAAGAGCTAATTAAAAATTTTATGTGCTGTGTGATTCCAGTTATACAACAATCTAAAAATGATAAGATTATGGTGATGGAGGATAGATCAGTGGTTGTCAGGAGTTAGCACTGGTGTGACTGTACATATGTAACATTAGTGTGTCTGTAGAGATGACAGTATGATATAGATCTGATTGTGGTGATGGTTACAGGAATATTTCCATGTCATACATTTCATAGATCTATGAATGAGTGCATATAAAACTGATGAAATTTCAACATTGAATACAATTTGCCAATTATTTAATAATATTGTACCAATGTTCATTTCCTAGTTTTGATAATATAGCTAAGTATGATGTTTTCTTTGGGGAAAGGGCATATGCAAATTTTTTGTATTATATTTTGCAAATCATGTTGCATTTAATATCATTCGAAAATAAAATGTTTTCACTTCTTTTATTTGATAATTACATGTTTTAGATGCTCCACACTTAAAAACTAGTGATTTTCATGACTAATAAAGAATAAAATAATTAGACTTTGAAAACAGAAGAAAAAGGAAATCAATGAAACATAATATGCAGATATAATATAATGATGAAAACATAAACTGTGGGCTAAAAAACACTTATATTGTATCTCAATTCTGGCACATTTTTCTCATAAATTGGATAGGTATATGGCATGTAAAACTGTGTTTTTGTTCTGGGAAGTCTAGTGGAAGAATATATTCAAATGTTTTGCCTAAAGTAATTTTAAGAGGATAACTGAAAAGATTCCCTCCCTAAAATTTATTTTATAAAAATGTATATCATCTAGGAAAACCAGCAAGGTGGCAGTGGGGTAAGGAGCATCTAGAGTCAGCTCCTGCTACAGGGCAGTTAGTAAACACCCAGAGCTCTCTGGAGCTGCTGAAGCACCTGTTTGGGGGCTCCAGGAGACCAAAAGGGCATCCTGCAACATACTTGAAGGAATGGAAGGAGTAGACTGCCCATCTGCTGAAAAGACTCGTAAGTAGAGCACTCCACACCCCACAGGCCGTTGTCCATCCTCCACTGGAGGCATGAGCCACCTTAGGAGCTATTCCGTGGCTGGAATTGAAATCTCCACTTCCCATAAATGGGGAAGGAAGAGACAATTGGGCACCAACTTCAGTTACTAATGAGTAATTCCGTGGGCTAAAGTATAATCCTAAGAACAGCTGAAGTTTGAGACTGTACAAGACAGAAAGAGGCTGGGAGCCGCCATCTTAACTCCATGCCTGGCCGAGGATAAGCGGGGCAGACTGAAAATCCCAGTGCTGGTGAGGACCGGCTTCTTCCCATCCAGGTCAGATTGCAGCTCTAGCCTAGGCCCCAGTGCCACCTCCAGCAGGGAGGAGCTGTGGGGACCTGCGCCAGCCTATTTGGGAAATGACCAGCCAGCTGCAGAGGCCAGTGATCATCCTACTTTGGCAGCACAAGCTACCCCAGGAACTATTCTGTGGCTGGGATTAGAAGCTCCATTTCCTAAAAACAGGGGAGGAGGAGACGACTGGACACTGCTTTCAGCTACTGATTAGTAAACTTGGCTGACTAAGGTATAACCCTAGGAACAGCTAGGGTGTGAATCTGTCTAGGTCAAGAAACAGGAAGATAAGGCCCAGTTAAAAGAACAAGATAAGCCTTCTGATGACATAAAGGAGTTGAGACAACTAATCATAGATGTTCCAACAAATCTCCTTAATAAATTCAATGAGATAACTAACAAGATTAAGGCTATTAGGAAGACACTAGTTAAACACAAAGAATAATTTGAAAGCATACATAGAAAATAACAGATCTTATGGGAATGAAACGTGCAATAAATAAAATTTTTTAAAAATTGGAATCATATGATAGATTTGAGAAGGCAGAAGAAAGGATTGGTGAGCTTGAAGAAATGACCTCTGAAGAACATACAAAAGAACAGATGAAGTGAACATAAAAAGAACAGATGAACATACAAAAGAACAGCAAGAGAAAAGCAATGCATAACATATAAGGGATACCCCGTAAGATTAAGTGCTGATTCCTTACCTGAAACCATGGAGGAGAGAAGATATTGGTATGATATTAAAGATACTACAAGAGAAAACTTGCCAGCCAAGATTCATATATCCAGCAAGACTGTTTTACAAAAATGAGGGTGAGTTTTGAATATTCACAGATAAACAGAAACTGAGAGACTTTCTGACCAAGAGACCAGATTTTCAGGAAATACTAAAGTGTGTTCTAGAACCTGAAAAGACAGGAGAAACGCCTAGAAGACAGTCTAGAAATAAAGAATATATCAATAAAAGTAACTAAAAGTGTCAAAAGAGTGGTGAAAATAAAATGTGAAAGATAAAACTTAACTAGTCAGGAATAAACTTAACCAACGATGTAAAGCACTTGTACTCAGAAAACTGCAACTGTTAAAAGAAATCAAAAAAGGATCTAAACAACTGAAAGAACATTCCATGCTCATGGATTGGAAGACTAAATATCACCAAGATGTCAACTCTACTCAAATTAATATAGAGATTCAATGCAATCCCGATAAAAATTCCTCCAGCATTTTTTAAAATTGAAAACACGACTATCAAATTTTTTTGGAAGAGTAAGGGGTCCTGGAAAGCCAGAAACATCTCAAACAGGAAAAGCAAACCCTAATCTCCAAACTTTAAATTATATTACCTAACTATAGTGGCAAAAACAGCACGGTACTGGCATAAAGACAGACACATAGACCAATGGAATAAAATTGATGGTTCAGAAACAGACCCCCACGTGTATGGTCAAGTGATTTTTGACTAGTCTGTCAACCCCCACAATTTAGGCCGAATAGTCTATTCAACAAATGGTGCTTAAAGAATTGGATATCCATAGTTAGAGAAGGAAAGAGGACCCCTATCTCACACCTTATCCAAAAATTAACTCAAAATGGATCAAATACCTAAAAATAAAAGCAAGAACCATAAAACTTCTAGAAGAAATTGTGGGAAAATATCTTCAAGACCTGGTGGCAGGTGGTAGATTCTTAAAGGAGATAAGAAGAGGACTGAAATGGACTACTGGTGTTTAATGTACCTAGAAGTTTTAATTAGCTTTACTGTAAAAGTATGGAAATGCATAGAGTAGATGGTGACAAAGAGGGAGTAACAGCTAGTTTATAAATGGATATATGGCTGAAAATGGTAGCCGAGATATATAAATATCAACTCACAGAATGCTAGAGAATAATCTAGGAACTGAATAGCACAATAAACCAAGAGGTGGATGAGAATTGTGGTTAATGATACAGATGCAAGATTGTCCTTTCTGAACTAGAGCAAATATTCTACTGCACTATAGCAAGGTGGTGGGAATGCGGAGAAGTATGGGAAAAATACAACTGAAGTGACCTATGGACTGTGTTTAGCAGTAATAATATCATATTCTTGCTGCTACGCCAAAGATGTACTGTTTTGATAATGAGGCAGTCAGGAAAATGTGTGTCAAATGTACACTATGGACGTGGTAATCATCAGATGATATTATCTGTAACAAACGTTCCACCACAGTGTGGTGTGTTGATTGAGGGGTGTTGTTTGGGAATTCTGCACATGTGCATGATTGTTTTATAAGTTTACAACTTCAGTTATAAAAATATATTTAAAAAATAATAATAGGGTGGGTTGGGGAAAAATACACCAAATGTAAGATAAGGACTATAATTAGTACTGAGATTTTGACAATATTCTTTACCATTTGTAACAAATGTCTCATGACAATGCAAGATATTGGTGGAAGGTTGATGTATGGGACCCCTATATGATGTTATGCATGTTTTCTTTGTAAGTTCACATCTTTTACTATACACTTATTGTTCGTATATGCGCATATATAAATGATATAAAAATAATAACAATTGGGTGGGTTGGGGGAAAATACTTTGGTTAATAGTAATATTTTGAGAATGCTCTTTAATCATTATTTTAAAATGTTTAACAACAATGCAAGATATGGTGGTAGGGTGAGTTATGAGAGTCCTGTATGATGTTATATATCTTTGTTTTGCAACTTCACAACTATTACTATATGTGTATTGTTTATGTATGAGTAATATACTTCAATAAATTTTTAAAAATGCATATGATCTAGCTAACATGAATGCTTTGTTTCAGAACAAAATTTTGTCCTAAAAAGTCAAAGTTGAAGACTTATTTTCTAAAAATCTGCATGTTATTCTATGAATAAATAAATTTTTTAGGAAGAAGATAGTATAAAAATCATAATAAAATGGTTAAAGTAACTAAGAATGTCTCAGAATAGTTTCGGTAAAATAATCCACTACATATCATGTGTTTTGGTTTTGGTTTTCTTTGTCAGTGTATATATACAGAACACTAGTTCAAGTTCCCAGGTTATAAAATATGTTCTATAATTAACCAGAGCTAGTAACAACAATATTTGCTTCATTTTCCATTTTTGTCAAATGATAATGTCATCATCTATAAAATTCTTTATAACATTAAATTTTGAATGATTATAAAATCTAATTCCTTTCACCCTGATTTAAAAACTCTTTCTCTTTCTGTTTTAAAAAATGATATATTTCATTTATTTATCCTCCTAACCCCATTGTTTGTGCTCACTGCTCATCATTTTGGGCTCTCTGCATCTGCTCACCTTCTTTTCAGGAGGCACCAGGGACCAAACCCAGAACCTCCTAAATGGCAAGCAGGCACCCAGTCATTTGGGCCACCGCTGTTCCCTGCTTGTTGTGCCTCTTGTTGTGTTTCCTCATTGTATCATCTTTGTTACATTCATCATCTACTTGTGTCATCTTGTTGCATCCATCATCTTGTTGTGTCCGTCACTTTGTTGCAGCAGCTCACCTCATCAGTTTGCCACACCAGCTTGCTGTCTTGCTTGTTCTCTTCAGGGGACATCGGGAACTGAACCTCGGACCTCCTATGTGGTAGATGGTCACCCAACTGCTTGAGCCACATCTGCTTCCCTCTACCAATAGTTATTTCTACCAATAGTTATTTCTTTTCAACTATTAAATATTAAAAACTCAGTAAGTTCCATAATCAATCAACAGGATTAACAGAACTACTCTAAGGTATGTGAAAAGCATGAAAATAAATATGTGTGATTTCTTTCAGACTAAAAATCATATAAATATGATGTGGAATTTATGATAAGGGCTTGACTTTACCCAATTGTGAAAACTGGTGTGACAGTTTGGAGCTCTTTCTGGATCCCAAAAAAGATCATTTTCATGGAGTTGATCCATGCCTTGCTGGAGTCCTTTATAAACAAGAGAAACATGCAGACACAATCTGAGAAAAATCTGCAAAGACAGATAGAAGGAACCCAGGAACTCAGAGAGGAACTTGGGAGAGAGGAAGCCACAGACGGAGCAGCCAAAAGCTGAAAGAATGAAACCTGGAAGAGAAGCAGATCCTCCACGTGCCTTGTCAAATGCAAGAGCGTCAGGATGACCAGCAGGTAACCTTTGATGAGAGAGAATCTCTGATGGTGCCTTGATTTGCACATTTTCACAGCCTCAGAACTGTAAGCTCTTAGCCTAATAAATACCGGTAATAAAGGTCAACACAGTGGCTGCCTCAGTCTCACATCCATTCACTGCCCATCCACACCCTCCCACCTTATCAGAGATTTTGCCCATATGGGCATCAGCTCACCACCTGGACACCCTTTCTGGCTCCTGCAAACCTATCTTACAGAATCTAGCTCTGTGAATCTGCCCAATTTGCTTAAGTCATATCAGTGAGGTCATGTAATATATATAAAGGCGGTGGTCACCAGAGGTTCTGAGGGGAGGGAGTGCGTTTTATCAAAATTTTATCAAAATTTTGCAGGAGAGAGTGTAAACTATAATGTCAGCTGTAGTCTGTGTTTAGTAGCAATGCTCAATATGTGTTCATGAATTGTAACAAAATGTAACACACTAATGAAAGATGTTATTAAAGGGGGAAAATGGGGGGGGGTGGGGAGGGGAGAGGATGGAGTATATGGGAATTCCCTGTATTTTTGAGGCAACATTTATGTAATCTAAAGTTCCTTTAAAAAAATCATTAAAAATACCTCAACACATCTCTGTTACATTGCTCCCAGCAACCTTTAGCAAACTAAAACAGCTGATAAACAGTCTCTTTAAATCTGTTATCTTTACTTCTGGTGGTAGAGCTGGAAATCTGCAGAAAAAGCAGTGGGGAAGGGAAGGTGGCTGTGAAGTGGGGGAGTGTGTAGATAAACTACAACTCTTAGCATGAACTCAAGATCTGCAACCTGTGAAGAAGGTCTGGAAACCATGCCATCTACAACTTTAATGATTTGTTTGTTCTGCAGGCAAAGATGGCCCTTTTGACCTAAAACCAAACATATACTCAGCGAGGGTGACAGAGAAGCTGAAGATGGATTCAGAGTAGATGTCACCTGCTTTCAGTTTAGCTGCTGCTCCATGATAATGAGGTAAGCTGTCAGAAAAGCAACAACCGAATAGAGTTGCAAGAGTGCCTGCTGCCCCTGTACCTACTTTCCAAGCACATAAAGAGTACACCTACAGCTTGACAATTGCTTTCCAAATCTTGTACAAAAATGTCTCTTGTGGACCACTTTAAATTAAAGAATATATGAAAGGGAATTCTGGGAAACATAATTTAGCATAACAGGTTGATACATTACAAAACCACCTGAGAGGCCAACTATGAAATTATAGAAGAGCAAAGATGCATCAAATATTAATTAGTTTGGAATAATTGTTTTCTTTTAATGAAGCACTCATATGTAATTAGTTTCTTTCACAATGCAAATGAGTATTTGCTCTTCTTTAATAAAAATTTCATTACATCCGTGTATTTCCAAGATATGAATTACTTAGATGGATCTTGATCTCTCAAATATGAGTATGCTAAGCTAAACAATTCATGAAAAATGTGGGGAAGTAAGAAATATAGTTCATTTGGTGAAAGATAACATTCATTTTATGAAACATTTTTCAGCGTGCTCTACCATAATATTACCATTTGAGATCATTTTTTATTAAGCTGACTTTCATCCTCCCACCCAATCCATGTGTTAAGAAGTTACACCTAGTTAATAAAATGCCCCCCAAAGAGAGAGCTCTGTCATTGTGACATTATATAATTATAGCTTAGGCTATATCATTATAGAAGTTTAGATCTCTTTAGTCTTTCTTCAGTCTTCATTTTTTTCTTAAATTGTCGAATAGTATATAGGATCTTTGGGGGATGGGCTTCCTTACTCAGCACAGGTTTGCCTTTTTCCTTGGACAGGTTGTTACGCTTAATTATTCTAGTTGCCCAAATCAACAGCTACCTCTCACTCATGAAGCATTTTCTTTGCTCTAAGTCTGTCCCTGTTGTTTTTTTTATTAACCTTTTAGAAATTCATAAGGTACTCCCTGTGCAAAGCTTATTCTATAATATTAAATATGAATACAAAGTAATATAAATTAGGATCAGTGCAGTCTCCCCGGGAAGAAGCAGCTTGCTAATAGTTCACATTGCAAGTTTATTTAGCTTCTTCACAAAGATAACACATTTTAAGAAAACATTTACCCTTCTCCTTATTTTCATTTGGACCTTATTTCTAAATGAACTGTATACTAATACATTTTTAAAAATTCTCTCTTTCTTAGGCTCTATTTTATCTCATATTAGTTAACATGAGAATTCAGGCAACTATTGAGGATTGATTTATTGCTACCTGTTCTCAAAGCTCATATCAAAGAAGTGAGGAAGACTGCAATGGAAATAGTCATTGTCAAATATCCCTAAAGTCAATAGCAACATATTTGGAAGAGTTCCAAGTTAAAAAGAATGCAGGATTAATGTTTTGGCTGACATGAAGTTCTTGTCATTGAAATTTCATTATCTCATTTCTAAATTTGTAAATTTCTAGTGTTTGTATTGTACGTCTCACTATATGGTTGTCTGCTCATAATGTCTTCCAATAGGGAGCAAGACAGGCTCAAATACGAAGTTTGAAAAAAGAAATGAGAAGTGTTGGGAAGAGAAAGAAAGACTAGGTTTTCTTTGATGTGTTTCTTCATGCTTTTTATTCCTTTTTTATGTGATGGCTATGACTGTTAATGTTTTTTTCAAACAATGAGGAATTTTGCTCAAAGTAGTTATCCATTCTGAGTAATTGTGTTTCTCTCAAATACTGTTTACTCATAGTTTTTATTTTTGGGTCTAAATATAGGTTTGAGAGGAGGCATGTTCAGCACATTTATATTTATTACATGAGGGAGGTTAATTCTTATTTGTCACCGTGCTTTCCATTATGCATTTCTGCTTTATTACTTTTCTTCATTTCTTTTATTTTCTTTTTATAGGACATGATCTGTGCTTGCTTTTCTCTTGTGGTATCTAATTCTGGTAATTTGGAAAGTTTGCATTTATTCTCTATGTGGTTCGCTTTACACTTACAAGCTCATATAACACCTTTTATTCTCTATATTTTAAACATAAGGCCTTGACTCTCTACTATGATCAATGAGCAAATGGTTATATTTCTAGTCCCTCTTTCCATAATTACCTGACTTCAGGTGACTATAGCACAGTTAGTATTTATATCTGAATTTACTTCCAACTCTAGATACCTGTATTTTTTATTATTTATTACAAATATGAATAAATAAACATAAATACCCTACTTCCATTATTCTTTCCCATAATCCTTCCCAACTATTTTTATTACATTAGTTCTGTCTTGTCAAGATTTATAACCTATGCTAATGAGAGCATATTTTATTTTATTTCTGGAAGTATATGTGTTTAATTTCTAGGTTATTTTTTTCTTTTGATTCTGTAAAGCCTTTGCACTATATTTTTAAATACTGTTTGAAACTACTGGTGTGGATTTCTCATCTCTCCTGGATCAGCGGAGCCTATGGGAGTCTGCCACAGTATCTGCAGATGAGGCAACACGGGAGGGCGCTTCGGCTGTTCTGTTGTGTAAACAGCACAGCACCCAAGGCAACTAAGGGAATTTGAGGATGGATATAACTAGCCCCAGCGAGCTCATTTCCACATGAGCCCATTTAAGAGGGAAAAAGAAAGACCTATGTAAGATTAGGCATAAACTTAATCATAACTCTAGGTATTATGTAATTAAATAAATAACTTTATGGAGCAATATTTAAAAGCTAGAAAAAATGGATGACAGAAATAGCCAAGTTGACCCCAGAATAACTAGAAAAATCTTATCTATTTTTTAAAGAACAGATCATGTTAATATTACTTACATTATTCCAGGCCACTTTAAAAAAAGAAAAAATTCTTAATTTTTTTAAGGAGGCCGGTAAAATTATTTAATATTTATCTCAACCATACCATAAAAAGACACTGTAACTAGGAAATCAAATTAGAAAGGTCACAATATAGAAATGATAGAAAAAGTATGGTATGCTAATATCATGGAATATTCAGCATTAGAAAAATAAAGATGAGTTAGATTTGTACCAGGCGATTGAAGGCCTTTCCCCCAAGTATTCCTAATTAGGAAGTGTAATATGTATCAAAATGAATTTATGATGATCTCGTTTTTATAAAATAATGAGATCTGTGTATGTGTATAAACACACGTGCACATTTGCCCATTAGTATGTGAGCATACAGAAAGTTATACCTGCTGAAATGACTTACGTAGAATTAGGGAAATAAGGAACAGAAAGCTATATGAGGTTTGGGTGCTTACATGTTTAAGCACAGATTTATCTCATGTTTATTGGTAGTTGGTCTATTTTTAAGACTGGAAAGCATAAAGAGTTGTGAGTTTGACAGCTGTGAATTCAAATATAAACTCCTCATTTATTACAAGTATGACTATGATAATTGATCTAACTTCACCAAACCTCGGTCTATTTATTTATTATTTGGGAATAATATTATTTCCACACAGTGCTGTTTTGAGGATAAATAAATAAATTTAGTCAAACTCTGTGATTTAAGTTACTCAATTAATATCAGTTCCTTTCTTAACCTCTGGGTTCAAAAATAAATACATAAAATGGAAATATGCAAGCACAGAACTCACATAGTATATAAGAGTCAGTGTAATTGGGGTAAGTGATAAATATAGTTTCATTGTGGTTGGAACAAGAATATGATTTGTGCTCCAGAAGAGGAACATAGTTAGACCTTCAAATCATAAAAGAAATTGTCATTATGAATGACATAAGAAAATGGAGTAGCATGCATATTTCATCACTGAAGCCAGCATTTAACATGACAGGATAACTGACATTGACAGCTGAATCAGCACTGCTTGTCACTGCATCTCTAAAAGAAAAATATGCTTTATTTTTGTAAAAAAGTTTTAAGATTCTTAAATGAAATTGAAATGCTTGAGTGCTTGCATAACCTACCAACAACTATCCATAGATACCTATAGTTTTTGTCTACCCACAGCCTAAATAGGAGTTTTATAGTTTAAGTTGTACTCTAGTACATACCCTGTGCATTCACAATGACAGTGACAACAACAAAATCCAACATATATTGGGTCAATTGCATACTAAAACGTGTAGCATAAAATTAATATAATCTATAAGTAATTTTCAAAATATCTTCAACTTGCATTTATATTAGTACATTAATAAAATAGGCAATGTAATATGATTATGCTTATGTTTTATCATGTGTGTATATTATATAATATATTCATTATCATGTATGGCTTTTAACCTGTCTGAAATTTTAATGAATCATAATACTTTTTGAAAGTATTTTTAGTTTTACTTTGCATTTTCCTGAAGACTGATATTTATGTCCTTTCATGTGTTTCTTTCCTATTGGATATCAACTTTTATGAACTATTATTTCACACATAATTTTCAATTGCATGAGATTTCTTTAATGTATATTCTGGATAATTATGTATTGCAAATATCATTTCCCACTCTGTGGCTTGTCTTTTCACTTTCATAACAGTGTCATTTGATGAGCAGATGTTCTTAATTTAATATAGTTCAGTTTGTCATTCTCAATATGTGTACATGTGCAAGTAATGGATTCTTTTAACTCTTGGTTGTCTAACCTTATTTAACTTCATCTTAATTTTTGAAAAGTAAGTTTATTGCCAAAAAAAAATCTGGGCTGACTCTTTTGTTTGTTCTTGCACTATTCTACAGATGCCATTTCAATGATGAGAAGATGAATGTAGTTCATACATTTTTCAGTTGGTATATTTTGATTTTTCTCTAAAAGTCTTTAACATTTTCTATTTTCCTTTAGTTTTCTGCAACGTGGGTATGAGGTGTCTAGAGGTGTATGTAGGTGTGTACATGTGTCTAGCTTGCAGTTCTCTGAGCTTCTTTGCTCTGGTGTTTACTTCTTTTAATTAATTTTAGAAATACTCTCAGCTAGATAATGTTTGTTCCATTATCTCTCTCTTCTCTTTCTTTTTTTTAATATACTTCTTAATCTTTTTAAATAAACAGATTGCATAAATGTTACATACAAAATATAGGGATTCCCATGTGTCCTGCTCCCTAGCCTTCCCACAGTTTCCCACATTAACAACATCCTTCATTAGTGAAATAAATTTATTACAATTGATGAACAAATTTTGGAACATTACCACTAAGCATGGATTGTAGTTTACTTTGTCATTTACATTCTCTCCCACTCATTTTTGTAAGTTATGACAAGGTATATAATTGCCTGTATCTGTCATACACATTGCTATTTTTCCCTCTCCCTCCCCTCAGAACCTCCAGTGGCCACTGCTTCCACATCAATGATAAAAGTTCTTCCATTGCTAGAATCACAATAAGTCTATAGTAGAATAACAGTAAGTCTGCTCTAGTCCATTGTTCATTCCCCAGTCCAGAGGATTCTGGGATGGTGTGCTCACCCTACATCTAATTGAGAGATTTTGATCTAATGGGGCAGATGGTTGGGACTCTCTTGCTTGTAGCTGTGTACTCTCTGTTCCTTGGGAACAGAGATTGTTGTCCATCATCATCTTCTTGTAAGTTGTCCTGGGTGAATCAAATGAACTGGAGAGTAAGTGTTGAAACTCTTTTGAGATTCAGGACCCAACTGGTACATGGGAGCCCAAAGATTAAAGTTTTGGACATACACTTATCAACTCTAGTCATAACTATAGGTTCAAATAAAAGGGGCAGAAGACCCATGTGTAGGGGAAACCACAACTGAGTCCAACTCTGTCACACTAGGATCATAAATTCCAAAGAAAGGCCCATTGGCAGAACACCAAACTCTTGAGCTATCTGCCATACCTTTAGCATTTGAATGTCTCCAGAGCCCTCAGGAGTCTCACTATTTGAGGCAATATTTACTGTGACAATCAATGAGGTCCTGCTGAGACATGAATAAGCATAACCTCTGGAATGACCTCCTGACTCACCGTGAAGTCGCTTAGCCATATAAACTCATTCGTCTTTACCCTTTCCCCCTTTTGGTCAAGGTTTTTTTCCAGTTGAATTAGTAGTAGTCCCTCAGGGCCAGGGAGGTTCATCTCTGGGAGTCATGTTCCACACTGGGGGAAAGTAATGTATTTATATGATGAGTTCAGCTTAGAGACAGGCCACATTTAAGCAATAAGGAGTGTCTCAGGAGGTATCTTTCTTCTCTTTCTGTGGATTTAATTGCACATATATTAGAAAGTTTGATTTTTGCCTCTATGAACTGCACTTAAGAAAATTCCCCTGAGCTTTCTTCAAGTCTGCACATGGATATACAGTTCTCTCAGCACCATTTGTTGAAGAGATTATTCTTTTCCAATTGAGTGTACTTGGCAGCCTTATTGAATCTCAGTTGGTGATAGATATGAGAATCTATTTCTTAATTCAGTACCCTTGGTCATTATATTCATCCTTATGCTAGTATCATATTATTTTGTTTTGTAATAAGTTTTAAAGTCAAAAAGAGTGAGTCCTCTAACTTTGTTCTTTTCAAAATGGTTTTGGTTATTTGGACCCCTTACCTTTTCAAATAAATTTGATAATTGGCTTTTCCATTTCTGCAAAGTAGGTTATTGGAATATTGATTGTAATTGCATTGAATCTGTAAATTAATTTGGGTAGAATTGATATCTTAAAATGTTTAGTCCTCCAATATATGAACATGGGATTTCCCTCCATGTATTTAGATTTTCTTTGATTTATTTTAGGAAAAGTTTGTAGTTTTCCATGTATAAGTCTTTAACATAGTTAGTTAAATTTATTCCTAGATATGTGATCCTTTTGGTTTCTATTAAAGGAATTTTTTTTTTAATTTCCTCCTCAGACTTTTCTTTCATTTTTGACTATGTTTCCCTATTAATAATTGTTCAACTATTATTTAGTTTGAATTTGTAAAAATTCAGTCTATGCTTCTATGCTTAGCTTCCTAAACTGTGTACTTTGTTGCAGATAAAGCTGCACTAAGAAAGGAGATATACCCTTCCTTCTCTTACTCAAAGAATTTACATACCATATTCTCCAGATGCCTAGCCGGTTTGCCATTAGAAAGTGCTCAAAAAAGTTTTGTAGAGGAACTAGTATGTGTGAAAATTCAATAAGAAGAGTATAGTGGAAATTTCACTTTGAACATGGAGAAAGCACAAGAATGAAATCAACAATTTGCATTCCCCTAGAAAGAAGAGGAGAATAATAATTAACTAACATTGCTGATTTATAAATGTTAGAGTAGCTGAAAAGGAAAGTCTAGGGAGGTTAATGTTAATTCAAAAACAGAGTATAATCTAGGCATTGTATAAAATAGTGATTTTGGTTGTAAAGGAAGACTGTGGTTAATAATAAAAATACAAGAATGCTCTTTTCTTACAAGGTGTTAAGAATATGGTGATATATGGGAAAATACAACTAATGTAACATAGTTAAAAACAAAATTGTAATATTTTTATAGCAAAGACAAAGAAGTTACTATATCAATGCTAAAGGTAAAAAATATATATATATAAGATTTAATTTAATAAGATGTGACTATGACCAAGTTTGGTTTTTGTTTTTTTTTTAATTTTCTTCATTAAGAAGGAGACCTTGGTCATGTCATTTAACAAGTCTGTGCTCAGTTATTCATCTTTCTGAACACTGGAGAAATAATTGTTTTTAGGATTAAATGAGATAAACATGCCTGGACAGGATTTTTTATAAACAATGCTTCCATAATTTGTTATTTTATGTTATTTGTGATTTTTTCTAATTAAATAAAATGTCATTGAAAAAGAACTAGGAGGAGAAAAGGAACGTGCAAGTCCTTCGGTGGTTTTCAACACTACAAATCTTGGTTTTTCTTCCTCTGTCTTTGCCAGGTTATCATTGCTCAGACAAGCGGTGCTTACCAAGTGTAACTTAAATTCTACCCCATTTACTGTGCAATCACAATTAATATAGAAATAGTGCCAAGAATTCAGTCTCACACTACATACCTGAGAGTTCAAGATCCTCAGAAAGGAATTTATTCATTGCTAGAAGTTCAGGAAACAGTAGCATTAGTTAGACTAATCAATGCATTGGTCTCAACCATATTAATCGATGAGAATAGAGTTAAGATGAAATTCAGAATAGAGAGGTCACACTAATGCATGAGTGAAGGAAAAGTCTAGGGAGTTCTGGGCCTAGGAGCGAAATCAACAGAGCTCTTTCCCTGTGAAAGGGAATAATGAGTCTTGGAGTCCGTGCCGTTCACATGATTTGATTCAAGGAAAAAAAAGTGTTTTGGCCACCTGTTCCTTGATTGTGAAAGTTGCATTGTGAGTCACTAAAACATCACCTCGTGGAGCTCAGTATTAAGTGATTTTTCCAGGTATAAGACTTGTGATGAAGCTTTTGAAACTGTGCCTGCTTTGTTTCCCAAATATCACTGGCAATTATGGTGACACGAATTGATTCCTTATTTTTCTCCTGCCATTTAATCATAGTATTCTCAGCTGAGTACCAAGGGTAGCAAGGTTAAGAGAAGCAGCACTTCTTGCCTGGTCTGCAGACAGGATTTCTTTCTAAATTCACTTACCGTGTATACTAACTACTGCTTACAACAATAACCCCTCTATTTAGACCTTATATCCTCTGTGAATGTTAACTTTAGGGTCTTAGATTCTTTCTAGTGCCTTTCAAAGAGGTTCTAGCCTTCCCCTACATGTCAGCCCAAGGGTATAGAGACTTCTCAGTGTGATCATATTGAGTACAATATGGCCATAGAAAGTTTGATTAGGTAGATATATATTGAAACTATGGGATGTCATTGAACATAAAGCATAGAAATTAAAATGTAAAGAGTAGGAATAAGGAACAACTGTATTGTCGGGTGAGGGAATTAAAGGCTAATTGTGGTGGTATGAAGAACATTTTCCAAAAGTTATTTAAGTAAGGAAGGATTAAAATTGAAAGACCAGAGTGAAATTTCTGCAGTAATCTAAGTGGGAGGCATTTAAGATTTGTGAAAATATAAGACAAGAGGTATTTGTTAGGGAGAAAAAATTTTTTTGAAAAAAAAATGTCAAAAGAGGATGACAAGTGAAATAGGAAATTGTGTTTTCTACATTGAGAAAGAATAAGCAAATGGACCATGTTTAAAACATGGGGACATGAGAGGAGATGATGAATTCAGTTTTGAAGAATTTTAAGATGACTGCCAGTAGGACATTTAAAGGGTTTCAACGCTGTGTATACCTTAAACTCGCTTCTCCTGCTATTTCTTACAGGGAGGGATAACCTCACATGGCCAAGCCAGAAACCTAAGTCTAATCTTTGACTTCTCATACTACTTCACTATGCAAATAGGATAAGTTATCAGTTCCTTCACTCCTCCCCAATCTGCATCAGTGATATCCTGACGTCTGTGATATCCTGACATCTGCCCAGTTCCTCTGAAGTAGACTCTGAGATGAGGATTCCTGTGCATGTTGTCAATAAGGCAATGCTCTCAAGACAGCTGGAGAAGGGGAGAAGCCAAGTGAAGGTGTGATTGCAGTCAGTTCCTAGCTTTGCCCTGAATCTACAGGAGAATTCAGACCTCACCCTGGAAGAAAGTGAGCTATGTTTAGTACTTCCAACCAAGCCACTAGTTCAAGGTTGCTCTGGTGGGAACATAAACTCCTATCAGTCCAGGCTTTCTGCACCTCCTGATAAAATAGCTCTATTAGCATCAAAATAAGGTGAGAGCCTTAGAAGCAAAAGCACATAGAAGCTGGGAAATGAGCCCATAGAAATGTGAGGGATCAGAGAGAAGCAGTTACTTCTCACAACCTCTCCAGTCACTACTTACATGCTACAATCACCTCACATCTAGAATATTTGATTCCTTACTGCTCCATCTTCCTTCCAAAAATTTTGACTTTTCTCAAAAAATCCATCATACTGCAGCCAGAGCAACCTTTTAGAAACAGAGATCTGATTTTGTCACTTCTTAGTTAATATCTTTCAGAAGTTTCCTACAGCCTTTACTGAAAAATTCACTTATTATTACATAGTAAATATTTTAAGACCTGTCTCTCTCTTGCATCCCTTTCTCAGCATTTTCCCTTTACAGTGCACATTTTAATCAGATTAAACCAATGGAGGTGGTTTAGACACGCCATGTTCTATTTTACAGTTAGCCCCAATTGGCAAAATAAGCCCCCGTGACCCCAGGCAGCACTGGCAGGTCTCTTCTGTCCAATAACAGATAACCCCCAATCCCTACCCCGTCCCTAGCCCAACAAGATGTACTAATCTCAAAAGCAACCATGAGAGTATCACAAGATTATCAGACATCCTGTTTGACATTCCAATATGTCCATCTTCTCTTCCCCAAGACCTCCTCCCTACAGGGCAAAAGTCAGTAATCTCCAATCCCATATTTGCATGCCATATCTATGTGTCCCTTCTGTGAAACCACCCAGTTAACACCAGCTCAAAAGAAGCAATCCCACATCTGAGCAGGTGGGCTGAAGTCTCACTTCAGGTCCCCACCATGCTGGTGATCTAATAAACTTCTCTGCTTGAATTTTGGTCTATCTCCAAGCCTCATTGAACCAGGATGATCGTATTGGTGCCAAAACCCGGGAGGCTCCGTTGAGGCAGACCAAGTCCAATGCAGACTTCCACCTTGCCACTGCAGCTTTTCCACCCAACACTGGACACAGATTCATCTTTGAGTGAGTCTTGGAAGCTCTCTGGAGGATCCTGTCCATTTTTCCTCTACCTGAAAATCTTAGCACTAGGTCAGTGATCCCCCCCACATCAGGGAACTGTCCCCACCGCCTGACCTTCTCAGTTCTGGGGACGGCTGCTTCCAAGATTGGTGAGTAGACATTACTGGCCTTCACCTGACCCTTGTGGCTCCAAGGATGCCCGGTTCTGGGTCCGGTCACTGGTCCTTTGGCCCCTAACCAGTCTGAAAGTGAAAGACCCAAGGATGCTTGCTTCTTTCCTTCCACACCCCCTTACCTGAACGATTTCCAGACTCACTCACACACTACCAACCATGGGAAACTCCCAATCACTTCTTTGAAAAGAAACCCTGTTGCCGCCTTTCTCCACCCCTCCTCCCCTTCCAGCTCCCGCCGTCCTTCCCGCCAGTCCCGCCCATATTGCCAACCCACAATCTGCCCTCTTCCCCAGTAACTGCTTACCTCAGGTCTATCCATCAGCTTCAGCCTGTCCACAGCCGCCCCTTAGCCAACCCTCCCTTCATCACGACCCTCCCTCTACCCAACCCTATATAGCTAAGTGTACTTCCGTAATAAAGCAGACCTGTTCTTGCGCTCAAGCGGTCTCCGTGGTTTTTCCCCAACCGCGCGTCCCCCATGCCTGGAGAACCAGTGCTCCCTCTTGGGGCACCCCCCGCCGGTGGTTCAGAAGGAGCAAGCCCCCCCGACTCTTGGGCCTGAGCGAGGACGAAACCCTCTCGCTCAGCTACAACTGGCGCCCAACGTGGTGGCTCCTCCCCTGGCCCCTCTCTGCTGCTGCTGCTGCTGTGATCGTCCTCCTCTCCAGGTAGGGACCTCTCGCCCGGACGAGCCCCACGGGACCCCTCGCCGTCGTCCCATCCCTATCCCGTCATGGGCGCCTCTTTGTCATTGCGTCAGGCACCACAAGTCAGGGCCCTCGCTGCCCTGCTCGATGCCAATGGAGTCCGCGTCTCCTTGCGGCAGCTCCAAAAGTACTGGGATCTCTTGCTCCCTTTTAATCCATGGCTCGCCACCTGCCAACTCTGGAGCCTGGACACCTATTCGCGACTCATAGATCGAGTCACCTCCGCCATGGAGCACGAGAAACACACCTTCCCAACAGGCCTCTTACCCGTTCTCATTGCCATTCGCGCTTGTCTCCTTGGCACCCCAACTGAGGCCGTTTATGAAGCTTCTCCCAAATGGCCTCTAGACTGTGATCCCGATGAGTCCGCCGACACTGACTCTCTGTCTAACCAACTTGCTGCTGCTCTCGAGCGCGAACCTCCCCGCCCGAGCTCCCCGCAGCAGACAGAAACCACTCCTGCCACTCCCCAAGATGGCGGACTTCCGCCTTCTTCCCCCACTTCTGCCCAAAATGGCGTGCATCCGGCTTCTTCTCCGCCAGTATCCTCCTCCTCCCGCCTCTACCCGCCTCTTCCTGCCCAGTCAGCATCCGGTTCGGGCCCAGAAACTGCAGGGTCGCCATCTTCCGCTAAACCGGAAGCGCCCCCCGCGCCATTTTGTCCACCGCCGGATGTAGCTGCTCCGCCATCTTAGCCGGCGCCTGGAAGGGTCCTGCCGCCATTTTGTTGTCACCCGGAAGCAGCTAAGCTGCCATTTTCTCACCCGTGTTCCGCTTATCCCTTGCCGCCGCCGTACGGCAATAGCCCTTCACCTGCCTTGGCTGCTCCATCGGCCCCCGGTGCCACGCCTCCTCAAACCCCTCAGCTGTATCTGCTAAATCCGCAGCCCATGCCGCAGCGACCCCAAACTTGGCTACCCTTTACAGTGGAAGAGGTCAGAACCCTCCACAAAGCTGTAAAGGAAGACGGGATTGGCAGCCCTTATGCGCAGCAACTACTTGAGGAGTTAGGGACCCAACTCGTTCTCCCATATGACTGGATTGCACTAGCCCGTGCCATCCTGACACCGGGTCAATTTATTGAATGGCGCGCCCATTACCAAGCGGCTGTTGACCGGCAAATCGTGGAAAATGCCCAGGCCGGCATCCTCGATCCCTCCGATGCATACACGGGCACCAACAATTATGCAAACCCTCGTTCGTATCTCGAAATTGACCCAGGGTTTGGCACCGGGTAAAAGTCCTCGTCCAGCGGTCATTCTCTCTAGTTTCCACCAAGCAGCCCACCAAGCTCGCGCAGCTGCTTCAGGACTCCAATGAGACCTTCCAGCATTTGTCGCCCACGTCCTGGAAGCTTGTCAACGGAAAATTTCCAGCGAGGATGCCCAATTTGCGTTAGCCAAAGAGTTAGTCATTGACGGGTGCCTTGCGCCGTTCCGGGCCGTAGTCCTTCCTATACGCGACAAGGCTCTGCACGAATGGGTCCTTGCTTGTCGTGACGTCGACCCACAAGTCAAAACACTCACTACTGCCCTTGCCTCTGCCATGGCTGTTTCATCCGGCCCCACTTCTGTCTGCTTTCGGTGCGGCCAGCCCGGCCACTTCGTCCGCGAGTGCTCCCAGCCAGGCCCAGCGCCTCGCTCAGACCCGCCGATGCGACGGCCAAGGGGCCCTTCTACGCCATGTCCGCGTTGTGGGAAAGGATATCACTGGGCCCGTGACTGCTGTTCTGCCCAAAGTCCTCAGCAGCCTTTAAACTCCCAGCGGGGCAGGCCTCAGCCCCTCCCCCAAGAGGCCTCCAGAAGACTTCCCAAGCCATAATGTGGACAATGCCCATCACGTGCCGCCAGAGACCCTCATTAGAGCTCAAAATTGATGGGCAATGGCTCGATGGGCTCCTGGATTCCGGCGCTGAAGTCTCCTGTGTTCCCTTCGAAGTCGCTGCGTTCAATCACTGGCCTCTGGAAACTGGCCCTCAAGTCATTGGCGCCACTGGGGCCGCCACCTCCTGGAAAACATCCCAGCCTCTGCATTGGAGCGACTGAGAAGGCCACAAAGGCCAAATTCGCCCACTCGTCCTTTCGTCTGTCCAAACCATCTTATGGGGGAGAGATGTCCTCAGCCAGCTAAAGGCCCGAATCACCACAGAAGCCTTCTCAGCTGCGCTGCCCTCCCCCCCTTCTAGGGGCCACTGCTCCCATCTCAAAACCTGACCCTATCCCTCTGGAATGGGACACAGAGGAGCCCATCTGGGTCGAGCAGTGGCCCTTGCCAGCTCACAATCTGCAAGCTCTCTCTGCCCTCGTCGAAGAGCAGCTACAAGCAGGGCACATAGAGTCACCCACTAGTCCCTACAATTCACCAGTCTTTGTCATCAGCAAAAAGAGCACTGGCAAATACTGCCTTCTCCACGATCTCCGTGAGATCAACAAGCATATCAAACCAATGGGGTCACCTCAGCCAGGATGCCCGCACCCCACTGCAGTCCCCCAACATTTTCATGCAGCAACCATTGACATCAAGGACTGCTTTTTCTCTATTCCTCTTCACCCCCGGGACTGTCCGAGATTCGCGTTCATGGTTCCACGCATCAACAACCAAGGCGCAGCTCAGCGATTTCAATGGCGAGTATTGCCTCAAGGCATGCGCAACAGCCCGACTATGTGCCAACTGTATGTCAACCATGCTGTTGAGCCGCTGCGCTCCAAGTTCAATCCGGAGCACACATACATCCTCCACTACATGGACGACCTCCTTTTAGCAGCGAGCTCCAGTGCGCTCCTCAATGATCTGCTCTCGGCAATAATAACAAACCTCTCCAGCCTCGGGCTCACTGTGCAGTCTGACAAAATAAACCTCCAGCCTCCTTTCCAATTTTTAGGCTTTCATTTTCATCGGTTTATCCAGCCCACAAGCCCAAAAATCCACCTCTCTCCGAAGATGACATTAACTGAGCTCCAACAGCTCTGCGGGCAAATCAATTGGCTTCGCTCGGCGCTTCCCATCACAACAGCGCAAATGCAGCCTCTCTTCGAGCTTTGGCAGACAAGGGACAGCCCTCCAATGGCGACCACTCGCAGCATCATCATCACTCCAGAAGCTCGAGAAGCCGTCCAAGTCAGCGCCGCCCTGCAACAGTGTCGCCTGGAGCGGTTCTCCCCCACCCTTCCAATCTTGGCTTTAGTTCTGCCAATGCCAATCACTCCCACAGGTCTCTTGTGGCAAGATGGCCCTCTCCTTTTTCTGCATACGTCAAAGAGCAAACTCCCGAAAATCTGCCCTTTTATAAGGGCCTGGATCACATTGGCCACTGACTTAGTACTTCTCTCCATACAAATGTATGGCATCCCGCCACACACTATTGTTTGGCCTTTAGATGCCAAGGAAGTTACCTCCCTCATCATGAACAATGCCCAAATGCAGAGCCTGGTAGAGCTCTTTCACGGCTCCTTTGACAACCACTATCCTCATCACCGATTGCTGCAGGGAATGTCTCAATTGGCGTTTTCCAACCCGTTCCGTCCATTGCCCGCACGGAACCCGATCCCTTCTGCTATCACTGCCTTCACAGATGCCTCAAAAACGGCGTTTGCTGCCATCATATACACTCCTGAGAATCCTGAGCCACGGCAACTGCTGTTCGCAAATGACTCTTCTGTTCAAGTGGGCGAGCTTCTAGCTGTCGCTGCAGTCCTCAATCTCCACCCAGACCAGCCTCTCAACATCTTTACTGACAGCCTATACACTCTTCAGGTGTGTCGCAGCCTCCCGCTTGCTACTTTCCTACCAGGTGACTCAAACATCGATTGGGCGCTCGCCTTCGTACAGCGACTGCTTGAGGCGAGGCAGCAGCCCTGGTTCATTGCTCATATCAGAAGCCATTCTGGCCTACCAGGACCGCTGGCTCAAGGGAATGACCTCGCTGATGCTTCTGTGTCCAGCCGCCAGGTAAACCCAGTCCTCCTACATGAAAACCCTGCCAACGGGCCGCGGCTTGGAGACTTTGTTAATCAAGCCAAGCTCCTGCATTCCCAATTCCACTTCTCCGCGCGGTCCATCCGGAAGCTCTTCCCAGACCTTCCCATTGAAACTTGCAAACACCTTGTGCGCGCGTGCCGGACTTGCGCGCCATTGTTGCCACTTGGGCCTTTGCAGCCTCAGGGTGTTAACCCCCGCGGCCTCCACCCCAACTCAAGGTGGCAATTAGATGTCACTCATGTCAGCGCTTTTGGCCGCCTCAAATATCTTCATGTAGCAATTGACACCTTTTCGCATCTGTGCTATGCAGTCCCTCTTGCGGGAGAAAGTGCTAAACACTGCGTCCAGGTGCTTCGCCAAGCTATTTTGTTCATGGGAATTCCATGGGATCTCAAAACAGACAACAGACCAGCGTATCGCAGTGCCGCCTTCGCCAGCTTTGTGCAGATGTATCACATCACGCATCATTTTGGCATTCCATACAATCCACAGGGGCAAGGAATCGTCGAGCGCACTCACCAACAGCTCAAGCTACTTATTCAAAAAGAAAGGGCCTCTTCTCCCCACAAGGCCCCAGCCGACGTCGTGACTGCCTGCCTCATTCATCACAATCTCTTAACCTTCGATGACCATGGACTCTCCCCTACCCATAAGCACTGGGGACCCATGTGGCAGCCCTCGCAAGTTCCCCTCGTCCATTGGAAAGACCCTGCAACAAATCGTTGGCAAGATCCAGCTCCCCTCCTAGCACAGGGGAGGGGCTTTGCTTGTGTCTTTCCAGATTCTGAGCCGCAGCCACTCTGGGTTCCTGGGCGCTGCATTCGGCCTGCCACTAACCCACTAGTTCCACCGAACGATCAGCACCCTATGCCTTCGGTGAGAGATAACATTGACAGTGGATATGGCCCAGAGGTCGCCCCGTTCACCCGGATCCAGCACCAGCCATCATCAAGGAGCGCCCCTTCTTAAAACGTTTCAGACCCTTACCCCGCTCTCCTTACCCCCCTCATGCTGCCCGCTCGCCAAGTGTGGAGAGCGAGGAGTTTTCTCCACAGATGCCGCATCGTCAGATGATGCCTCTACACAGCCTCGCAGCCGTTCTCTTCGTCCTGGCTTCCCTCGCTCTCCCAGCCGCTGCCAACCTGAGTCACCAGCCCTTCAATTGGACCCTCTCCCTCTGGCAACAAAAAAGGCTCCTCACCTCAAACGTAACCGCCTCCGCCCCCTCTTTCACTACTGATGTCGCCAACCTCACTGGACGCACGAACCTTCCGTCTTATGAGTGGGGGGGACACAACCCGCTGCCACAGGTTTCTCCACCTACTCCAGACCGCACGCCTATAGTTTCTTGTCTTCCTCTCCTTACTTCTCCCCAACTACTCCTCCCCCTCGGGCGAGGGGTACAGGGGCATCACAGGCCCATTTCGCTGGCAAGACTCGGCGCGTGCCAGGCGCCGGCGTGCGCCAACCCTAATGGCGGGCACATGCATCCTGGCCAGATGCTATGCTGTCCGCTCACGACCGGCCGGTCCTCGTGGTCTCCCCCCACCCCTCGTCTTATCCCCATACCCGTCCTTATAACCTCCTTTTCCTCCTCCTCCTCCTCATAATCCTTGTCTTTTGTTGCTGTGCACACCGAGTTATTCACAACCACAGTGCGCACCAAAAATTGTTGCCTCTATTTCCTTTTAAAAACAAAAGGAGCAATTGTTGCCGCCTTTCTCCACCCCTCCTCCCCTTCCAGCTCCCGCCGTCCTTCCCGCCAGTCCCGCCCATATTGCCAACCCACAATCTGCCCTCTTCCCCAGTAACTGCTTACCTCAGGTCTATCCATCAGCTTCAGCCTGTCCACAGCCGCTCCTTAGCCAACCCTCCCTTCATCACGCCCCTCCCTCTACCCAACCCTATATAGCTAAGTGTACTTCCATAATAAAGCAGACCTGTTCTTGCGCTCAAGCGGTCTCCGTGGTTTATCCCCAACCGCGCGTCCCCCACGCCTGGAGAACCGGTGCGCCCTCTTGGGGCACCCCCCGCCGGTGGTTCGGCAGGAGCAAGCCCCCCCAACTCTTGGGCCTGAGCGAGGACGAAACCCTCTCACTCAGCTACAAAACCCCTTTGGGATGTTTCCTCCACAACCTTAAAACCCTCTATCCTGGAGGAGAAATCAAATCAAAACAACTTCTTCTTTACTAATATTTGGCCTCGACATAAATTAGAAGCAAAAGCCAGTGGCCTGAACACAGCACCTATAACATCCAAATTCTCCAAGACCTTGAGAACTTTATCCAACTCAGTGGCAAGTGGTCAGAGCTTAACTACATTCAAGATTTCCTTTTTCTAGTAAACATCCCTCCCTCTGTCAATCCTGCACTACCTATCAAATCTTCCTTCTCTGCAATAGACCTCCCATTTCTGCACACAGAAAACCTTTCTTCAAGCTCCAATCCTACTGACCAAGCCCCTCTTCCACCACCAGATGCCTCATCAGCACCATTTCCCCACACCTCCCCCTAAACACACCTCCTCTTTCCCACCCACCAGCCACCACTCTCGAGCCCAACTCCCTGCCCTCAAGCCTCCTTTCCCCGCTCCTGTTCTCCCTCTCCAGGAAGTGGCCAAAGCAGAAAGTATTATGTGTGCTCATGTCCCCTTCTCCCTCTCTGATCTCTCACACATCAAACATTGTCTTAAGTCTTATTCCTCTGAACCTTCCCAGGTTATCCAAAATTTCAATACCCAGCTGTCCCCAATATCAATATTTGTCAAACCTACAATTGATCACCTCTTACAAGTAAACTTTTAGCTGACTCCTAAGTCTAAGTGTACTCATAAAAAGTAATAATCCAAAATATATGTGTTAAATATCTGTCTATCTTAGCTGCTAAATAAAAGCTTAACTGCATTTATAGTGCTAAAATATGTCTTACTGATTGCTGATTACTAGTAAAATTGTTTCCTAAAAACAAGCTTGCATATTACAAGCAACACTGATTCCAGAAAATAAGCAGTAAAATCAAAGATATAAAATAATAAAAAGCCTAAAAATAACCATACCAAAGGAGTAAGAATTATGAGTCAAGTTAATGAGCTTTATGTTTCTGTTGATGTGCTGTAACTTTTTGTGTTTGACTTTGTTCAGTGTATGTTTTGATACCTCCAGATGGTAGGTATCATTTATTAAATTGATAAATGAAAATTCTTAAAAGAGCTATATTCAAAAGGTCAAAAAATTAAATAAGCACTTATATTAGTAAGTATGGATGCTAATAAGACACATTAGGATTATGAGTGTTAAATCTTTAAAATAATGAAAATTGTTAAAATTACTATAAACCTTTTTTTAAAAAAATGTTTTTTGCCTAAATTGAAATGAGTAGCTTATTTTTCCTCATAGAATGAAATATCCATTTAAATGAATCCACTTAAATGGATATTGAAAGAAGTAAATTGTTTGTGGAAATGCTGACTAAAATTTGATATTTGTTCAAGGGAATGGTTCTATGAAGGTGGAATTTGTCTTGAGATAATGTAACTATAGTCTATGTGATTATGGATAGTTATAAGTTTATACAATCATTGTTTAAACTGAGATATTTAAATAATGGCTAATTACAAGAAGTCATTTTAAACAGAAATTGAATAGATGCTAATAACAAAAAGTAACTTCATAACAAAAAAGCCTGTCAGAAACTACCTCAATCTGCATATTAAAGCAGTGGTAGGGAGAGGATAATTTTTATTCCATTGGGTATCTTAAGTTTTCATAAAATAATGAAAAAAGTAAGTTTTCCTATACTGCTAAAATAAAATAACTGTTAATTAATATAGTCATGGTAATAGTACGTTGTAAAAAATTTTGCTTTGAAACAGTTCCCAAAATTATTTTAATAACTTACATATGTAAGGTGTATAGAATGTGTTTTTATTATTAAGGAAAAGGACAGTAGTTTTGTCCTAAGATAAAACAACTGTTTATTAAGAAAAGTTAAAATATAAAACAAACCCTGAATGAATACAAAAAATGTGGAAGGTTTGTTAAAAAGAAATTTTTATAGTTAAAGTTGAGTAAAATGTATTGGGTCTATCTATAAAGTATTAATAGTGTTGTAATATCAAATAGTATACTCATGCAAAGTAAAAATTATGTTCTTTCTCTGTTAAAATAACAAAAGTTCCCAAATCAGTGGTCTGTTTCAGCAAAAGTTTACATAAAGCTTTTCTTCTGATTAATCAGTATAAAGTCTTTTATCAAAATAGCTTCTTGTACCTTATCATTTCCTTGGCTGCTTAAGAAAAATAAATCTTATCATTTTTAAAAGAACATAATGTTTAAGCCTGTCGTCTCAAAGTCAAATCCTGAAAGATCTCTTTTACCTTGGGAAAAAAGTGAAATAATAGAATAGTTGAGTTCACTTGTTACATTTCCAAAAGTGTTTAAAAAAGTGTTTAAAAGTGTTATGAAATTAAAAGAAATTCTTTAATCCTCTGTTAATCAAAGTTATATCAGTAAAATGTTCATATGAATATGTAAAGAGAGCATAAAATTCATGGAAATCTAATGTTTCGGCATAATACTAGATAAAGTATGATGTTGTTAATCATCGTTTTAATTATTTTTTTAAACGGTCTGTATCACAGAAACAACCTCTCCCCCTGAAGATCAAAAGGCAAATGCTTTAACTCATGCTTGTGTGATTCATATTGAAGGCTGCTGTGGAGTGATATAATACCACAGCCATATACAGCAACCCTAAATATTGTTGGTTTAGCACAAAAACTCAGGATCCACTTGTGTTACTATCACTTTGTTTTGGAACTTGCTAGGGCTTTCTTTACTATCTCTTTAGGCCCGTCAGGCCAGGCTGCATCCACCTGCAGGTGAGAAGGCCGATGGTGAATGTTGCCGTGCTTCCCCACGGCTGTGTGCAGGGCCCAGCCATCCGTCCTGGCCTGGTGACAAAGGATCCGGCTGCGTGGAGGAAACCTGTGGCCCTAACCCTGTTTTGTTACATTGATAATATTATGCTAACCAGTAATTCTTTTTTTTTTCAGAATTATAAGAAGCATCAGAGACAATGGTATCTTAAGAGCCTGCAATGGGCAAATCGGGACAAGCTGCAAGGTCCTTTCTGCTCTGTCAAATTCTTAAGTGTTGAGAAAGTATGTCTTCCCATTCCACCAACTCCAAAACAATCATTGGCCTTTCTGGGGTTGTTGGGGTACTGAAAACCCTTCATTCCTCATTTAGCTCAATATTGAAATTGTTGTATGTGCTAATCACGAAAGACTGTGCGTGGAAATGAGAAGGAAAAAAAAAGTCCAGCAGGCTGCTTTTAGAAAGTAAAAAGGGCTGTGACACAGGCTCAAGTAGTAAAGGGGGTGGCCCCTGACTTGCCCTGTAAAGTGGATGTAGCCAGTACCGATAATGGCTTTGGGCAGAATCTGTGGCACAGGCAACATTTGAAACAAATACCCTTCGGGTCTTAGTCACAATTGTGAGAAGGGCCCAAAGTACTATATAGCCCTTAGGAAAGCAGCTATGTGTAGCGTAACACACCCTGTTGCAAATAAAAGGCTTAACCCATTCATGAATGGTCACTCTGAAAACCGCCAGCCCCATCTGGAAGTGGATTTCAGATATTAGAAACAAGGCGAGGACAATGAACTGTCATGAAGATAGAGATCTTTGAAAAGCACCGGGAACACCTGCCAGCAGCAACAGGTAACTGTCTGCCCTGTCCCTGCCTGCTCCTCTAACACCCTTCTCAGAACTGACAAAACAGATACCCTTGTGGAGGTCCAGCGCCACACCACTGGAACCTGAGCAGCAGCCGAGCAGCTCTACAGGAGAAGTGAACATCGTGACTACTGAAGCCCGAGGCAGCATTCCAGCTGCCGTTGCTCACCAGCAGCTCGTGAACATCACCCACCAGGATCCACCGCGTGCACTCGGGTGACTGCAGCACTGGTTCCCTCCCACTCTCGGAAGGAGCAAGCTGTGCTATCACTGCTGCAGACACTGCAATGAAACTCTTAAAACCAAGGAACTCTATTTACCACTCACCTCGTGCAGTCTTAAACTATGAACCAGAATATTGCCTAAACTTTTTATTTAAAAACATGAATTGCTTTTTGATGAAACAGATAAAAGGCAATAAGTGATCCTTACAACAATGGGTTAACAGTGCTGTAAACTCTAGCCACAGCTCCAGTTAAAATGCTAACAGAAGATCAAGACAGGCACTAAAGTTACAAATTAAAGTGCCAGCCTCCCCACAGCTCAAAAAGGGGAAGTACTAATAATTGGCTTTTGCTTACACTTCAAACTAAGCAAATTAGGAGAAAATGAAATAATTTTAACAATAGGCCTATGCAGCCCTACTGGTTAGGAACCTTAAATCCACAAAAAAATTTTTTTTAAAATCACTCAAAAACACTGTTATGAAACCACAGTTAATAAACTAAAGTCTCCTATTCCTGCTAAAGCTCAATGTGTATAAACACACCAAATTATGTAATTTCACTGTCAACAGTTAATGTTCAATGTTGAGTATATAATCTTACTAATCCTCCTCCTAAGACTCCTGGAGAATATAATCTCATAGCCCGCCCTGAATTTCATGGTTTATTCCTATCCTTTCCACAGTCATAACCCTCATTCTCCTCATATCAGCAGGTCCATACATCTTCCCTGCCATAACTCAGTTTATCCAAACAACTCTCTGAAATGTCACCCTGGTCATGTAGATGATCTTCTCCTGCAGCAAAAAATACAGTATCTGCGACCAAGCCAGAGGCCACAATATCTCCATGCCAAAAGGGGGACAATGACTGAATCCCACAACGCGCCATAGCAGCAGGAAGCAGACAGATGATTGGTGCCCACCTTCCAGCTCTCCTTCTCCACCCAACCATAACAAAAAGAGCTGGGAATGTTAGCTCTACGTGGCAAAATAACCCCACACAACCCCAGTTGGGGCTGGCACGTCTCCCCTGCCCCAATAACAGATGACCCAAACCCCTACCCCTGTCCCTAGTCCAAAGGGGTGTACTAATCTCAAAACCAACCATGAGAACATCTCAAGATTATCAAACATCCTGACTGACGTCCCAACACGTCCATCTTCCCCTCCCCAAGACCTCCTCTCCAAGGGGCAAACGTCAGTCATTTTCAATCCCATATCTATATGTTACATCTACTGTCCCCTCCTGTAAACCCGCCCAGCTACACCTGCTCAAAAGAAGCAATCCCAAACCTGGACTGGTGGGCTAAAATCTCACTTCAGGTCTCCACCGTGCCAGTGATCTAATGAACTTCTCTGCTTGAATGTTGGTCTGTCTCCGAGCCTCATAGGACTGGGACTAACATTTACACTGTATCTCCCTCTACCTGGAATGTCCTCTCCTATTTGTACCTCCCCTTTATCTTCAGAAATTAATGCTGCAGCTAAAGTTATTGATGAGACTCCTTTGAACCGGTGTCCCCTCTACAATGCTTGTAAAAGCGCCATTATGTGTCTCTTTTTGTATTCCATAACACCCTGTGTAGTGACATGCTAGAGGTTGTAAAACATATCTGTGGTTTTCTATTTGTCAGTATCCACAAACAGAAAACGAGCTCCTGGAGTCCTTGGGCAGTTTCATATTCACTGGTGCATCCTCTGTATAAGAACAATGTTTTATTACATCACAGTCATTTAATAAATACCACATGCTAATTAAATATTGGGACTACAATGGTTGAATAAGGTAAGGATGTCAGCATCTTGATATGACTTTGACCAATAAAGCTCTTTTCAAATGATAGTTTCCCCATAGTTACATGAATTTTATGAAAGTTGTCTATAGTGAGGTTTTATTTACAGCTCCTTTTTGTTATTAAATTTGCATTAATGTGAGCTATAAGAAATAACTCCTTGATTTAATTAAGAATAGATGTATAATTAAAATCTGCTAAATACAATTAAATTCTTAAATAAGAACTAGAGAGGAACAATACTCAGCAACATTTTCTTTTTAGTATGTCAAGCTTGATAAATACTTCCGTCAGGCAATTCATCAATTCCTATCAAGGAAAACAAATATTTAATGAAACAGCAGCACCTCAAGCAAGTGTAAACATTCTTTGCTTTGACTGAATCAAGTATATAAATTACATTTCAAGTTACGCAGTCACACTCATGAAACCCATCTCTCTGAAACAGAGCTGCAATTGACATTAACAAGCGATGCTTAATGTTTCATATTTACCAGAAATTTTATAATATCTAACAGGTTATAAGGAAGTAAAATGCCTTAAAGTTCTCCTTAAGCAGTAAATTTTCCTGGTTTATTAATTTTACAGATGTTCACTTGTTTCCTTGGAGAGCAATATTCAGATGAGGTATGTATCTTTGCAGCTTCTAGGCAGTCTGCTGTGGATTTCAAGCTTCTCGAGAAAATAGCCAAAGAAAGGAACTCTTGGTTGATATCTGCAGACTGAATGTGTGGTTGCCGGCAGTTTTCCAGTCATTTCTTTCTCTAAGGAAAAAAACACCTTAAAGAATATTTGCATGGATTAAGCATTTAAGCTTTTAATTTTAAAAGGGTTTGTGCTTCCTTATGCATGTTTCATTTTCATGAGTGCATAACTAATTGAGCTCACAGCTGTGCTTGTTCAGACATTAAAATTTTCAGCAGGTAGCATGCTAAAATCTACATTTTTGGAATTCCTAACGTGATTATGAAAGCATGTAAGTGAAAAGGTTTTGAGAATGACCTTTTAATGCTGTGAGTGTGAAATTTTCCATGTACTTATAAAATTATTGCTTCAACTAGCTCCATTTCCATAATTTAGATTCATTTCAAATTTTTCTGGAGAAGATAATTTGAGTGTTAAAAATAGGTCATGATCAGGGTCTCTAAATTCCAGAACTCACTTTCTACATCTGACCTAGTCAAACCAATTTTGATTTCTAATTTTATCCCTATCAGAAAGTAGAAAACTATTTTAAGATTTTAATGTCCTGAAGAGTCTCGTATGGACAATATGTTTGGCAGCTTAATTGAGATGATTTTTTAGTATCATTATAAGATACTAAATGTGTATCTAGCACATTTATTTATTTATTTATTTATTTTTTATTGACTTTGTAATAATATTACATTAAAAATATATATGTGAGGTCCCATTCCACCCCACCCTCCCACCCTCCCTCTCCCCCCCAACAACACTCGTTCCCATCATCATGACACATCCATTGGATTTGGTAAGTACATCTTTGGGCACCTCTGCACCTCATAGACAATGGTCCACATCATGGCCCATACTCTCCTCCATTCCATCCAGTGGGCCCTGTGAGGATCCACGATGTCCAGTGATCACCCCCGAGGCGCCATCCAGGGCAGCTCCACGTCCCAAATACGCCCCCACCTCTCATCTCTTCCTGCCCTTCCCCATACCCATCGTCCACCATGTCCACTTTTCCCAATCCAATGCCACCTCTTCTATGTGGACATTGGATTGGTTGTGTCCATTGCACCTCTATGTCAAGAGGAGGCTCAGATTCCACATGGATGCTGGCTGCCATCCTCCCATTTTCAGTTGTAATCACTCTAGGCTCCATGGTGTGGTGATTGTCCTTCTTCAACTCCATCTTAGCTGAGTGTGGTAAGTCCAATAAATCAGATTGTAGGTGCTGGAGTCTGTTGAGGCTCAGGACCTGGCTATCACATTATCAGTCCAGAGATTCAAATCCCCTAACTATATCTTAAACCCCAACGTTAACCGCACCTCCAGCAGATTTGTATGAAAGTCTTATGAAGGGAGATCCCATCTGAGTCCAGATTCATCACACATAAACACCATTTCCAGAGAGGGGCCATCTGCCCTGGTAGTAAACCCCATCGGCCATGACCATAACTCTCATGGGTCTCTTTAGCCTTCATAGGAACCATTTAGATGTGTATCTAGCACATGTTAAGAAAAGTTTTGTCTCTATGCTTCCTCCTCTTCAACAATGTTTATTTAAAAAGTTTTTCTAGAAAATGTAAATGTCTCTTTTTTCACTCATTTTTCTATTGATGTCTTAAATATTTAGAATCATACACATAATCAGTTATGCTATACTCTTTTGATACCACTAGCAAAAAATGACCCCTAAAGAGGACATTTTTTTTTTTATGCAAGTGTATGCCTTCATAGACTCATTCCATAAATCTGGCTATGAGCTTTTTTATCCAATAAGTCTCAGTGTCATTATTGGTTGATAGAGTCCACAAGATTTTTTTAATTGCTCAGAAAATACCCTTTTCGGTAATTAGATCAGAAAAATATATCCCATTTTGTTCCTCCTAGAAGAGACACTGATAAACAAAAAAGAAAACAAAAATGCTTCAGCTTTTATTAAACACAGATGTAAATTCACTCAGTAGATAATTCTGGGTAGAGGGATCTGGGGGAGTAGAAAGGAGGCAGCAATGTAATAAGATGCTTGAATGTATCTTTCAAAGGTCTGGCTTAATCTAGCAGGAGATTGTAGAGTAACATTGTTTTCATTAGATATCATTTGAACATACAAAGCTTTTGATAAGTGAGAAGTAGCAGTACCTGTAAGATTTTGTTCTATCAGGTAAGGAGACTGCAGATAGGCGTGCTGCATATAAAGTGTAGAGCAGTAAAGCAATCATCCAATTTCAGGCACATGTTTGAATCTTTGTAAAATGAATGAATGAATGAATAGCCAACATGCTCCTGCGCCTGAATGCAGGGCAGCCCTCTGTCCTGCAAAGAGGAAGCCCTGGATGAATCAAGCTTCTTCTTAAAGAATAATTTTGGTTAATCTTTAATATTCAGTAAGGTTAAAATAGATAATATCTGTGTCTCTAAGACCTAAACTACTGCTCCATCTGAAATGATTATATATTATTTCAGAGTAAAAAGTAGAATAGAGTTAAAGCAAGCACCCAAGTGCTCACGAGTCTGCTAAAATGGAAATAATTTCCAATACATTGGGAGCTCCCTTTGTATTCTATCCAACTACATGCATTTCCCTTATCTGAGAAAACCAACATTCTGAGTTTTGTGCTTATTAGTATAATTTCTTTATTTGTCCTTTTCCTGCACAAGTGTGCAGCCTTACACAAGATGGGTTTATATCATTTCAAGCTTTGTGTAAGTGCTGTCGCACTGCCTATGTTAATTTGCAACTTGCAATTTTGCTCAAAATAAAGTATTAGAGATTTGCCCATGCTGATTCATGGATGTCTAGTTTACTTATTTTGACAGATGAATAAGTGAAAATATGAATATATCTATATCTATGTATACATAGCTATATATTTTTATGTACATTCAACTGAGTGCTGAACACATGCTAGATATAATTTTGAGTGCTTCACATGTATTAACCCATTTAATTCCAACATTAGTGCTAAATGGCACACAGGTATAATAATAACGCCCATATTATGTCTTATTTACAAATTTTAAAAATTGGCACTGTTAGAAAGAAAGCTGCACCTGTAAGAAAACAAAGGCCCACCCAATTGTGGAGGAGAAAATAATTTTATTAATGATCTTGCAAGAACGGAAGAAGGATAAAATGGCCGGAGCCCCGAACAGCAAGAAACACTGACATTTATACCCTAAACCTGACACACAGGTCCCTCCCCTGTTCCCACTGATAGGGTACTTCAGGGGTTACAGCCTATCCAAATCGTCTAACTAAGTTCCGAGGTTCTGGCTCTCAGGCCCCGTTGAGCCTTTCCTACACTCCAGCAGGCTGGGCGGGCTCCGGCAGCTTTCATTTCTGGCACGCTGTAAAAATTCGGTGCTGTTTTCACTACTGGCCCCGCCCCTGCTTCTCACCACCGGCCCTTCTCACTTTGGCCCCGCCCCTTCTTTTGGGGGCCACTTTTCAAATACCTGGCCCGCCAAAGCTGCTAGAACCCCTTTCCCTCCCTCCTCGAACAGCAGCGCTGGCTCTGGCTTCCCCTTCGTGGAAATTAAACTTAACCCTTTCCCACAGGCACTGACAATTTTTAATGTACTGATCTATGTTATCAATTTTCTGCAAGTTACCTATCTATCTTAAATATTCCCGTATTGATGAACATTCACCGCATTTCTCATTATCTGTTATTTTTTAAAATGCTGCTAGGAATGCTTCTGTGATGGTCTCTTTGAGAGAGGAAATTCTTATGGAGCATACAAAGTAACTGTAAAATCTGCTCGAGAAGATGAAAGGATGCTGAGAGGGTATCTTTTTGCTTTTAATTGGTGTATCCCTGATTTTCTTTGCTTAAAATGCCATGGACCAGGTTTCCTCTTCTTTAAAACATTTTTTTGTACATTTCAGATCTTTTGCAAATTTTTCTCTTCAGTAAATTGCATATGTTTTAATTGGAGTGATTTTTATATTTTGAGTGCTTGTTCCTTGTTGACTGTATTTGAGGCAAATATTTTCTCTATTTCTGACTTCTTTTCTAGCTTTGCTTTTATGTTTTGAAAAAAATATTATCTTTCATCAAGTAAAATTTATCAGTAACTACTTTTGTGGTTTGTGCTTTTTGGCCTTAGAAAATTCTCCCACTAAAATCATGAAAACACATTTTTTTCTAAAATATTACACAGATTTACTTTTAATTTTAAGACATTGTTGTAGAATTTGAGAGAGGCTCAATTATTTGTGTATAGAGAGACCAGGACTCAGGAATGATTTTGAGAAGGAAAAATGGTTTATTGACGGCCGGCCAGACTTGGGAGCTTTCTGTTTGAATCCCGAGCCCTGAACAAGATTTTCAAATGTCTTTTATACAGAGAGGAAAGGCCAAATGGTCCCTTTGTTTCAGTTCTCCATAGACTTCAATTAGCATATATATCTTCCACATCTTAGGTAAGCTTTTAGCATGGACTCCAGACATTCTAGATAAGCTTTTAACATATTTGGTTTGCATTTCCCCTAAATACTTAAAGTCTATAGCCCTTGCATTGTTAAACTGTTTCCTGGGACTGGAGTCGTTGCCATTATCACTAAGGGCAGGACTGCAGCCTCTTACCGTTCCACACCCACAAGTCAAACAGCTTAGGTTATCTCTGAAGAGACAAAGAGCCAACCACCCATAGCCCACATCAACAGTAGAACTATTTTTTAAACATATAACATCAAGATAATTTGTTTTCTTATGCTTAACCAGTTGTAGCTCCGTAATTTTTGAATAGGTCATCCTCTACCTAAGGGTTATTGGTGCCAAATCCATCAAAGAAGTACCTTGTCTATGTGGATTTCTGTATTGCTCTATCATTCCGTTGTCTTATCCCTCTACCACTTTGAAGTGTCATAAGTAATATGGCTTTACAATATGTCTTGATTTGCCCCATTTGTTTGCATCCTTTAAGAGTGTCTTGATGTCCTCCTTTGCTCCTTCACATATGTACATTTTATGACTGGATTAGTAATAACCATGAAACTGAGAGCTGGAGCATCATTTTGGGTTGGTTTCCTGCATCCCATGTACCACAGGGCTGTTATGAGAGTCAGTGGGGGTGCATTACCCTAGGGAAACCCTGATAACAGGAAATCTGATCTCATATAAGGTCAGCTGGCAGACCTGCTTATCTTTCCCTCTAGATAGAAGAAAGAGACATTGTCTTTATTACCCTGGAAAATAAATGAATCTCCTCTGGACAGGGGAGGAAACTTCTATCTATTTATGACCCTACAATATCTCTTGAGAGGGAGATGCCTCTACCTTTATTATCATGGAATGTAAATATCCCTGCCACAGAAAGGGTTATTGTTTTTCTTTCCAAAGCTGTTTGCCTAGACATGTTACTTTTAAGTAACTAATTAGCTGTTAATTTCCTCACAGCTCATGCAAATAAAAGTGAATGCACCAAAAACAATATTGAAACCTTCCTGAATTGGAAGGGATCATTCGTATTGCAATAAAAATAATAAAACTATCTTAAGCTGGAAGATATCAATCCACACTACAAGAAGGTATTTGAAATCAAGGTTGGAAATCAGGAAAAAATGCTATAATTACTGCTTTGCTACTTCACAGTTACTTGAAATTAGGCATCTAATATTGTAAAAATTAAGAGCAAGGATGACAAAGCAAGAGAACTTGTATGGTTCTGTCACTTATTGGCTATGTGACTTTCTGCCTCAGTTTCTTCACTTGGAAAACTAGAATAGTAAAATCTATATGATAAGAATATAGTGAATCTTTTATGATAGAATTTAGGAAAATGCCTTACAAATAGAACACACTGTTATACTTTTTAAAAATTATGTAACACGTATGAATGTCATTTAATTACTATCTTGTGTACTAAGTCAACAAATATACTAGGGGCATCACACATACCCAGACCCTGCTTTCATTGTACAGTTTAAACTTCAATTATAACAATTATAACCGTATGAAAGTAATCTTAGAATGAATATATTGAAGGTAGCAGAGAAGAGCAATAAGAAATCAGAAATTAGTCAAATGAATTATTTTTCCTTGTCACAAAAAGCTCCCATAACAAGCAAAATTATGAAGAGAAACTATAATTGTATAACTTTGTTGTTTTTACAGTCATTTAAAAATACGTAAAATTAAATTAAAACTTGTCCCATATTACCAAATTTTGCAATGTAATGGAATATTTTGCTTAATTTTGCATGTGAAAAATAAAACAGTAGAAATTGTTCCTTAGGATTCTTCTAATTAAATGTAAATTTTAAAATAAAATCTTATTTGCTGTCCCATATTACCAAATTTTGCAATGTAATGGAATATTTTGCTTAATTTTGCATGTGAAAAATAAAACATTAGAAATTGTTCCTTAGGATTCTTCTAATTAAATGTAAATTAAAAAAAAAATTTTATTTGCTATTATCACAAATAATTCTATATAAGACCTGGAAAGATTTTTGTGCAAACTTTCTGTATAACTTCTTTAACTCCAAACATAAGAATTTTGGAAGTAATAACTTCTGTTTACATAGACTTTAGGCTTAGATGTGCATTTTATTACAAGTATGAAGGTAACTTAAATCAGCACAAGTATTTTATTACCCACTGAGAGAAATAAGAGTGCATTGAACACATTTTACGAACTTTGCAATAAACTTAACAGCTCTATCCAGTGGCATTATTTTCTTTAATTTTGTTATAAACCCAACACAGCATTTTCATAAATTTTTCATTTTCTTTGTTTATGATATATATGGCAGTTCTAACTCCTAAATTGCTAACACATCAATGTTAGTATGCAAACTTTCTAGTGGAAAGCAAACCACAGGATCACCAATAAAAATGTGAATGACATTTTGAGAATTATGTAAATTTGTACTAATGAAGCAGCTGTTAGTTTTATTTTGTACCATTACATAATTTTACATAATATTACAGTTTTTAAATAATGGATTCATTAGAGGTATAACTTAAATAATAAAAATTAATTGCTTACAATATACAATTTATTGGGTTTTAGTATATTCACAGAGCTGATAAACCATCAATACTATCACATTCCATAACATTTTCATAACCACAGAAAGAAAAAAAAACCACATTGCCTCATTAACAGTCACTCTGAGTTTTCCTCTACCCACAGTAACTGGTAACCACTTATGTACTTTCTGTTTTATACTCTCAGGATATCTCCCTTCTGGACATTTTATATACATGGTATTACCCAATTTATGATCTTTTGTAACTGACTTCTTTCACTAATTAATAGAACACTGTTTTCAACGTCCATCCATTTTCTGACCTGTGTCAATATGTTATTAAGTTTTTATTGTCAAATACTTTTGTATCATATGGTTATACCATCTTTTGCTTACCCTTTCCTTGATTATTGAACATTTTGGACGTTTTGATTATTATGAATAATACTCTACAAACATTCATGTACACTTTTTAGGAAGATATGTTTCCAATATTCTCTGGTAGAACCCTAGGTATAGAATGGTTGGGCCACGTGGCAACTCTTTATTTAACTTTGTAAAGTACTACCAAATTGTTTACCAACTGACTGCACTATTTTGCACTCTCACCAGGAGTGTATGAGGCTTCCAATTTAGCTATGTTCTTCCTATTATTACTGTCTGTCTTTTTTATTATATAGCCTTTCTAGTGGGTGTGAAGGTTATCGCATGGTTTTTATTTTGTACTTCCATACTGACTAATGATGTTGAGGATTTTCTCATGTGCTTATTGGACATTTATTTACCTTCTCTGGAGAAAATGTTCAAATCCTTTCACAATTTTCAATTTGATTTTGGCTTTTTATTGTTCAGATATAAGATTTCTTTATGATTTCAGAATACAAATCCTTTATCAGATACATATTTGCAAAATATTTTTTTTGCCTTCTGTATACTGTCTTTCCATATTCCTGATACCTTTCAGATTAATTTTTTTCCTTTGAAACAAATCAGTTTTGAATTTTTTATTAAGTCCAGTTTATCTATTTTCTTTTATTTTTTTCTCATGGGCTTTTGAACTCTTATCTAAGAATAATGATTTCCATACCCAAGTTTGTATAACTGTCAAAATGCTTTTGTGTGCTGCCTTAGCATCCATTTTACTTTGGCTGAGCCACTTGCCTCCAAATTACCTTTGCTTCCTTAATAAGCAGCTTTCCAGCCTTGGGGCACAGTCTCCCCTAGAGCCAAGCCCTTATCTGTGCCACCCACATATCTCACCCAAGACCTGGGACTGGTCCCAAATGATATGCTGACCAGCCTCACCACCTTCATACCCCCAGTGCCTTTCTGGTTTTTTTTTCTGCTTTAAAGTAACCAGTCTTTGTCTCCTACAGAACATCAACTAATCTGCACCCCTGGGCCACAATAAAGCACAAGCCAAGAGGTCTTTCCCTCTCTGCCCGCACCCGCCTGCTGGCTGAGCCCCCAAGCCCGTGGTGCTTCCTGTCGACCTCTCCTGCCACCGCTTTTGGGACCTGTGAGTAACAAACGTTCTTTCTCAGGGATTAGGGTGTCCTTTCCTATTGTTTCACACCTCACCTCCCCCGGACCACATTTAAAATCCAACCTAACCATTTCAGAGCACAAGGTTACATAGGTTTACTCCTATGTGTTCTTCTAAGCGTTTCATAGTTTTATCTCTTACAATAAATGATACATTTGGAAATACCTTTTGTGAGGAAGGAGTCCAGCTTCATTTTACGCATGTGGATATCCAGTTGTCCCAACGCGATTTTTGAAAAGATTGTTCCTTTTCCATTGAATTGTCTTGGCATGCTGATCAAAAATCAACTGAATGAATATGTTAATGGTTATTTTTGGGCTTTCATTACTTTTCCAATGATCTATATTTCTGTCCACATACCAGCATCTCATGGTATTGATTATTGGAACTTTGCAGTAAGTTTTAAAATTGGAAAATGAGTCCTCCAATTTACTTCTTTTTCAAGAGTTTTTTCGTGATGAGTTAACTGCATGTCCATATCTATTTTCATATCAACATATAAAATATGCAAAAGCAAAAACAACAAAATAGCCAAGTAGAATTTTTATAGTCATTGCATTGATAATGATTGATTGGGAATACTGTGCTTTTAGCAATATTAAGCCTTAAGATCCATGAATTTTTTTTTTCATATTTAGGTATTTAATTCTTTATGACAATGTTTTGTATTTTTGCATATGTATTGAATTCTTTTATAAAATTTATGCCAAAATGCTTTATTAGTTTAATGCTATTGAAAACTGAATTGATTTTCGTGTTCATTATTAGATTTCTCATTGTTAGTGTATAGAAATAAAATAGATTTTTAAAATATTGTCCTAGTATCCTACAACCTTTTTAAACTTGTTTACTAGTTCTAATAATTTGGGAATTTCTATGTAGAAAGGCCTGACAACTGTGAATAAAAATAGTTTTACATTTTCTTTCCTTTCTTGTTGCCTTGTATTGTTGTTGTTTCCCCTGTCATTTTACAATGTTGAATAGAAGGGGCAAGAGTGGACATCCCTGTCTGGTTCCTGATTTTAGAAGAAAAGCATTCAGTCTTTCATCATTAAGTATGATGTTACATGTATGCATACTTAGATGCCTTTTATCAGGCTAAGAATAAACCTTTACATTCCTAGTTTTTTAAGTGTTTTTAATCTTGAAGAAGTATTGGATTTTATTAAGTATTTTTTCTACATGTATTTAAATAATTGTGTTTTTGTTCTTTGTTAAAATGATATATAACTTAAATTGAGTTTATGTTAAACTAACCTTGTTTCCAAGGGATAAATCACACTTGATCATGGTATGTGATCCTTTTTATATATTGCTGAAAACATATCTCAAAATATTTTCTTATTTCCTTTGTGTTTCTTATTTGACCCATTCTCACTAAGCAGTATGCTGTTTCATTTCCAAATATAGTAAATTTCCCGGGTTCTCCTGTATTATGGATTTGTAATTTTATTCTATTAAGTTTGGGAATCATAGTTCATAGGACTTCATTGTTTTAAAATTTTATTTTTAATTCCATTTCTAAAATTTTACTACATTTTTGAGTTGTTTTCTTAGCAGATGCTCTGGGGATTGAATTAACATCTTAACCTTAAACAATCTATTTCAGATTAATTCCAATATACCCTCAATAGGTAATAAAATCTTCACTTCAGCATATACTCATTCCCTTCCTCTCTTTTGTATTCTCATTGTTTAAAATGCTACATATTTATATATTAAAAGCAAAATAAAGACTTATAACTATTGTTTTAGAGAGTTATCTTTTAAATAAGTTAGAAGAAAATTATTAAAAATGAAAACACATATAGTATTATTTATATTTACCTATGTAGCTACCTTTAATGGTACTTTTCTTTAGTTTCATATGGATTTAAGTTGTCATCTACTGTTTTCGTTTTGTTTAGTTTTTGTTTTTTTTTAAATTTCAGCCTTAAGAACTCCGTGATGCTTGGAAGCTGTATGGACTCAGAAAATTATGTTCTTAAAGCTAATCGATTACAATATATGTAAACTTATGGTAAGTGGGACCTTTTGATTAGGTTACTTAAGTTAAGGTATGGCCAAGGATGGGTCTTAACCCTCTTACTGGAGTCTTTTATAAAAGAGTGAAATTCAAGTGTAGAAAGCGAAAGCTATGGAAGCCAAAAACGGAAAACAGTAAAACCAGTAACAAAAGGGAGAGAGCAGCAGATACTGGCTATGTGCCTTTCCATAACAGAGGACTCCAGGATCATTGGTAGCCAATCTTCAGGTAGAAAACATTCTCTGATGATGCTTTGATTTGGACATTTTTCTCACCCTCAAATCTGTAAGTTTGTAAACTAATAAGTCCCCATTGTTAAAAGCCATCCCATTTCTCATATATTGCTTTCATCAGTCAAGCAGATAAAAACAAGAATAAATAGCCCAAAACATCCCCTATTTAATTAATATTAGTGTCCACATCAGAGAAGCTCAACAAATTGCAATTCGGATATACCCAAAGAGATCCACACCTAGAAATATCATAATCAAATGGTTGAAAGATAAAGAGTGAATCTAGAAAGCAGCAAAAGAGACGCAACTCATCATGTACAAGGGATCCCTGCAGTCACCACTCGGGCTGAAGTGTGGTTTGCTGGCCTGGCGGGGGAGCAGCCGCGGTAGGCCTAATTCCAAGTTGCTGCCCCCATAATAGGGTGGCTGGTCGGACTCACCGCCACCCCTGAAGGGAGCTCGGCATGGGCGCAGAGTGCTCTCGGGTCTCCCCTTCTCGGCAGCCATGCTTCCGCGGCCACCCCTCCTCCCAGATAGCGCCACACGATGCCTTATGAGGCAACACCCTTCTTCTTCTTTCTCCCTGCGCAGGCGCAGGGCGGAAAATTCCAGTATGCCCTCCCCTCCCCCCCCCCCGACAGCAGCAACAGCCAGGCACAAGGCGGGAAACTCAAGTCTGCCCTCTACCCCAGCAACAGCAGCCACCAATCACTAAACCCTGCCACTTCCCCCAGCAACAGCAACAGCCAATCCCCAATCACCACCCCTCCCCCGTCCAGTACCTCCCACTGACCTTTCTCCGGCAACCAATCAGAACAGGGCGTGGCTTCGACCAATCAGCCTTCCCCAGCCCCTATAAAACTGTTGCCTCTCCCTCAATAAAGTTGGACTTGCGTGTTTACCTCGTCTCCGCGGTAGTTCTTCTGCCGTGCGCCCTCCAGTCCTGAGAGCCCCCGACAAGGGCCTGGCCTCCCTTGTCCCCAGTTCGTCGCCTGCTTCTCCGGGCGACCCCCTCATCGCCGGCTTCGCCGGGCGACCCCGTCAGCCAAACCGTGCAACCCCTGTGAGACTGACCCCTCGTCTGCTGCCGGAACGACCCCTTGTCCCAAGCGGGACCGACCCCTAGTCCCAAGCTGGACCGACCCCTCATCCGCAGCCAGACCCCACCTCTACCAACCGAGCAAACCGTCACAGATCCCAAATAAGATTAAGAGCTCAATTAGGGGAATTGGACTTGGCCCAATGGATAGGGTGTCCACCTACCACATGGGAGGTCCATGGTTCAAACCTCAGGCCTCCTTGACCCATGTGGAGCTGGCCCATGTGCAGGGCTGATGCACGCAAGGAGTGCTGTGCCACACAAGGGTGTCCCATGCACAAGGAGTGCATCCTATAAGGAGAGTGGCCCAGTGCAAAAGAAAGTGCAGCCTGCCCAGGAATGGCACTGCACACATGGAGAGCTGACATACAAGATGACGCAACAAAAAGAAACACAGATTTCCGGTGCTGCTAATAAGGGTAGAAGTGGTCACAGAAAAACACACAGTGAATGGACACAGATAGCAGATAATTGGGGGGAGGGAAGGGGGGAAGGGGAGAGAAATAAATAAAAAATAAATCTTAAAAAAAAAAAAGAGCTCAATGAACATCAGATGCTATGCATGCCAGAAGGCAGTGGGGTGATTTATTTGACATGCTCAAAGAAAAAGACGGTCAACAAGGATTGTTTTTATACAGCAAAACAATTCTCCAAAAATTAAAGGATAAATTGAAAAATTTCTAGGTAAATAAAATTAAGGGAATTCAGTTCAGCATCCAGAATTCCTTAGGGTCAGTTTCTATTGTCTGTTTTTTTTTCTGTGTATTGGACACAATTTCCTGTATTTTTGTATGTTCCATAAATTTTTGCTCTGAAATTGACATTTTAAATAATGTGGCCATTCTGGGTATAAGATCTTCCTCCTTCCACAAGGTTTGTTTTTGTTGCCATTTATTGTTGGTATCATTCATTTGCCTTTTTTGTTTGTTTATTTAGTGACTCCCTGCACTAGCTCCATAAAGTCTATTTTTTTGTCCTCTTTATCACATGCAGTGACTGAAGTCTATACTTGGTTAGTGCTTTGGTCAGCTAGTGGCTGGACAGAGATGTCCTTAAATGCCTTGGCTCAGTAATTTTCTCAGCCCTTGCTGACAACTTCTGTGAGTGTCCTTTTGCATGCCATCAACTCTCCCAAAGTCGACACTCTGCCTTGGTCTTCACATCTTATTTTTTCAAACCTTCAAGTCCAGCCAGATCTGATCTAGGAGACCTCTCTCATGGCTTTCTTGGGCATGCACACACTAGATTCCAGCAATCACTTGAAGTTTTCCAAAGCCCTCAATGGACATTTCATAGCCCGTATTTTCTTTAATTTCTCAGTCAGCCCCTTGTTTAGCCCCAACTGGTACCATTCCCTCAGACAGTGACAATATTAAACATTGATTATTTTTGACCAACTGCCTATTATTAATGATAGTCCTGTTTCAAAGGAATGAACCCTAAGATGTCAAGTAAAGGAAATCCCTGAAAGCAAACCTTTTCAGAAGGGTGCTAGCCAAGTTAAATAATGACAGTTACTTCTACGTAACCCATGGATTAAAGAGTAAGTCTCAAGTAACTGTGACAATTAAATCATGTACATTCTTAGAGAATGATAGTTTTTCCCATTTAAAAATATTTTATTTCACATGAAATACTTTACAAGCTTGCCATGCCTGTTCCTTGCATGCCATGTTGCCCTATCATATTCATTGCATTCTCCTGTTCTACAGAGATTTCCTAGCATTACTCTGAGGTATATATACTAATAATTAAAGAGAACTGAGAAATAGGTTTTCTTCCAAAGTCATCATAACAGTAAAAGGAATGCTGCCCTGAAGACATGCCCCCAAGAAGTAACTAAATTCAGTTTCATGTATTATGGCTTTGTCACACGATGACTGATTTTTAGTTGGAATAAGTAAAAGAGAAATCAAAACTTCAAAGTAGGCATCTCAAACTCCAAACTCTAGCATTTCTCAAAGTCTTTGATAAGGACCTAAAATGATTCTAGATGTTATTTACTTAGTACTTGTATTAGTTAGCATTCTCCAGAGAAACAGAATCAATAAAATCCATCTCCTATATCGGCGCATGTGACTGTGGGGACTGGCACATCTGAATTACATAGGGCAGGCCGAAGTCTGAAACTCTGACGAAGGTAAAGTTGAGTTCCCCGGGAGAAGCTGGCTGGCTGGATGCCTGAAGTGGAGGCAGGTACTCTTCTTTCTGACTTCTGAAATTCTCAGTTCTGGCTTGAAGACTGCCAAATGATTGGATGAGGAGACTCCCCTCAGTGCTGAGGGCAATCTCCTTTGTTGATTGTACATGCAATCAGCTACAGATGCCATCGGCTGATAAAGAAGCTCATCCTTCTACGAAATACCCTCACTGTAACCATCAGGTCAGTGCTTGCTTGGGCAAACAAATGGACATCCTTACACCTGAGACTAACCCCACAGTAACTGAACAGCTTTATATTATTAAAAAAATTACAGGAACCCAGTATTCAGAGAAAGAGCAAATCAATGATTTTTGCTCTTAGTACTTAAAATAAAAAGATAATAATTCACTTATGACCAATCACATGATGACCATGTCAGAAAAATTTTTCAATGTACCTGTCTCTATGCCTTTGGTTTGAGTTATAGAACGTCCACTTATACAGGGTTATTTTCCCGTCTGCATTTGCCAATCATAGGAATAAGAGAGATGAGATTCAGAGAGTGCATCAGAATATCTAAGGGCATGATAGGAGATAATGCCCCTTTCTATTTGATTTTTTACAGGTGTTTAGTTTCCTTGTAGAACTGAGTACATAATGACTCTGAAAGTGAAAACCAATTCCAGAAAGTAAATACTCGTTACAGGTGAAGCATTTAATTTTAACTTTACAAATATTTATTTAACCCATACCACCACAGATCCATTTATTAAATTATCTCTTTTATTTTATCAAAAGAATATTAGCAACATTAACTAGCCTGACATAAGTGGGCCATTTATTCTAAATGCATACTTTGCTGACATGTCTTCTCTCACAGCTTGTCCACTGATTTTTCAATTTTATTTTTACTGTAACAAATTTCCCGTATTTCATTATAAGTCATCTTTGCAAAGTATGTGTTTATTAAATCATAGGCAACTGTATGAAAGAATCAAATATTAATAATTGCGGTCACCCCTCGGGCTGAAGTGTGGTTTGCTAGCTGGCGGGGGAGCAGCCACGGTAGGCCAAGCCGCTGCCCCCATAATAGGGTGGCTGGTCGGACTCACCGCCACCCCTGAAGGGAGCTCGGCATGGGCGCACAGTGCCCTCGGGTCTCCCCTTCTCGGCAGCCATGCTTCCGTGGCCACCCCTCCTCCCGGATGGCGTCACATGATGCCTGTGGGGCTGCACCCTTCTTCTTTCTCCCTGCGCAGGCGCAGGGCGGAAAATTCCAGTCTGCCCTTTTCCCCTCCCCTGACAGCAGCAACAGCCAGGCGTGGGCGGAAAAATCCAGTCTGCCCTTTTCCCTCCCCCCGACAGCAGCAACAGCCAGGCACAAGGCGGGAAACTCAAGTCTGCCCTCTACCCCAGCAACAGCAGCCACCAATCACTAAACCCTGCCACTTCCCCCAGCAACAGCAACAGCCAATCCCCAATCACCACCCCTCCCCCGTCCAGTACCTCCCACTGACCTTTCTCCGGCAACCAATCAGAACAGGGCGTGGCTTCGACCAATCAGCCTTCCCCAGCTGCTATAAAACTGTTGCCTTTCCCTCAATAAAGTGGACTTGCGTGTTTACCTTGTCTCCACAGTAGTTCTTCTGCCATGCACCCTCCAGTCCTGAGAGCCCCCGACAAGGGCCTGGCCTCCCTTGTCCCCAGTTCGTCGCCTGCTTTGCCGGGCGACCCCGTCAGCCGAACCGCGCAACCCCTGTGAGACTGACCCCTCGTCTGCTGCCGGACCGACCCCTCGTCCCAAGCGGGACCGACCCCTCGTCCTGAGCTGGACCGACCCCTCGTCCGCAGCCAGACCCCACCTCTACCGACCGAGCAAACCTTCGCAAATAATGAAAAGAAGTAATTATCCTTATAGACAAATTTTTAATTTTTTTTCCCCCAAGGGCAACTAGACTTTGTTTTCCAATGTACTGAAACTTAATTTCAAACAGTTCATTCAACTGACACTAAATAAACTCTAAGTATGCCCACTGAGAGAAAAGGTTTTACACAATTATACATTTTAGTAGGACAATATTATTATTTGGAATCATCTGAGCCCCACAAATCGTTTTCTAAAAACGTTCTTGAATGCAACAGGAATTTGAAAGCAAACACTCGGTAGCTCTAAGAAGCTAATCAATATCCAGGGAACTTGGCATAGGAGACTGTGATCAAAGGCTGCTCATATTGGATTTCCTGTCATGTAAAATGCATATGCCCTGATACATTCAGGGGAATAATGGAGCAGATTTTGGAGAGTGCAAGATGATGATTGATGCATCAAAGTACCACAGCAGAATAAGGAGGCCAGTCCCAGCTTTAATTACTTCTCAGAAGCAGCTGCTCATGTGTAGAGGGCATGCATATTGCTGGCTTCCTCAGGGTCCTCACCCCACGTGGACACAGAGAATGGCTGCAGTTGACGGGGCACAGTTGTTTCCTGGGCTGGGCATCCCGAAGGGAGCACGCTACAGGCTGCTCTAGAGCTAAGGTGCTTCTATGCTGGGGAGAGTTATATTCACCTGATGGTACATCTCTTTGCGTATACTCCTAGGAATCCTGTGTCGAAAGACTGCCCTTCAGGTAAATTTCTCCCTCTGCTCAGAATTACTAGTATGGAGAATGTGAAGAACACCTGGTTGTCACTTCCTAAAAGGTCCTACCTTAGGCAAAAAAGGACCTTTTTTCCTCAGGGATTGTAAATGACAATGTATAAATCAAACTAACTTCTTAAGTACAATAAAATTCTTAGAAATAAACGTGAAACATTTGTTGGTTTCATACTTGGGCAGGAGTGGAAAAGAACACAAGTAGCGCTACCTAATAATTACAAGATGCCTGCAAAGTGAGAGTTATCATAAGTAAGGTTGAAAAAAGGAATGAAATAAAAAGGGAAAAAAATATTTGCAAGACACAGGACTGTTAGGGAAATCACAGACACCTGTTATGCAGCCACAGCCCAGGCTTCACCTGCCCTCACCTCTGTCTTTGGGGAAATCACGAACACACGTACTAAATGGCCCTCCTCTCGCCTTGTGTTGTACTCACTCCCTTTTCCATTGTGTGCCATTCCACAGCCTGGGGCGAGGGGTGGGGGGGTGCTACATCTAATGAAAGGGCCCAGCCAGACCTTAAACTTGGAAACCCCAGAGCAAGCAGCCTCAGGTGGTTATCAGAACAGGAACTCTCAGCGGCAGAGACCCCTTCCCCTGAGAAGGGTATAAACCACACTCAATCAGTACAGGTTCATCTCTTCTCTGATGCAGAGTGGGGCATGCAGAAGTGCCATCTGCTGACCCCTTCCTGAGCCCAGCCCTACTGTGAAGGGACTTTTTCCCCTGCCCTTTTGAACTCTTTGTGCTGTGTAAGTAGCAAAGAGATTATTGACTCTCCTGGACTCTGTTCTGTGCAAATAATATGGAGAGAGTTTCATCTCCCTTCTCCGATGAAAAGTGGGATGTGCAGATCTGCCATCTACTGGCCCCAGCCCCAAGCAATTTTGATCATCTTAGGTGACCATCCATGATGAGACTTCTTTTCCTGCTCTTTGTGCTATGTAAATAATGAAGAAATTATTTGCCCTCTCTGAACATTTTATACTGTGCAAGTAATAAAGTAATCAACTTGCTGAAAGTTTCTGTTGTGCACCATTGTAGCAACACATTCCAAAATGACATATGAAGTTATTTTTTCTTATTCCAAAAACTGTAATAATATGACAACTAATCATTTGATACATAAGCACAGTGGCCACAGTATTTTACAGGTCCTCCCTCCACTAGATGGAACTGAGCCCTAGCCCCTTACTTTTCTCTTTGTTTGTTGTTTTAATATACTTTTTATTGAAATATATCATTCATATATGAACACACATAAACAATAAGTGTATGAAAAAGCTGTGAACCTACAAAAGAAGTATACATAAAAAACCATACAGGGACCACACATTTGTTTGTTGAGGTCTTCTATTTCTTCTAAAGTCAGTGTGGTTGGTTCTTGTGTTTCTAGGGATTCACTATCTTGTCTACACTTTCTAATTTTTTGGCACATAGTTGTTCATAGTATCCTCTTATGATCTCTCTTATTTCTACGGAGTCAGTGGTAATGTCCTCCTTCTCATTTCTGAATTTATTTATTTGTGTCTTCTTTCTTTTTCTCTTTCTCAGTCTAGCTAAGGTCCTGTCAATTTTGTTTATCTTCTCAAAGAAACAACTTCTGATTTTGCTGATTCTCTGTATTGCATTTTTTTTGTTTTGGATTTCATTTATTCTGTTCTGATCTTTACAGTGTCTTTCCTTTGGCTTGGTTTGGGATTAGTTCTCTGTTCTTTTCCTAGTTCTTCCAGGTGTGCAGTTAGATCATCAATTTTAGCTCTTTCCCTCTCAGCACTGCCTGGTATATGGTATATGTATGAGGTAAGGGTTGGCTTTATTCTTTTGAATAAGGATGTCCACTTATCTCAGCACAATTTGTTGAAGAGATTACACATTCCCCATTGAATGGTATTGGTACCCTTTTTGAACATCAATTGACTGCACATTTATAGGTTCATTTCTTGACACTCAGTTCTGTTCCATTGGTCCATATGCCTGTTTGTTATGCCACTACCACACTGTATTGAAGTGGGTTTTGAAGTTAGGAGTGAGTCTAACAACTGTGCTCTCCTTTATCAAGATTTTTTTTTTGTCTGTTTGAGTTCTCTTACAATTGCATTGAATTTCAAGGTTGCCATTTTCATTTCTGCAAATAGACTTTTAGGACTTTTGATAATGATTTTACTGAACTATAGATCATTTTAGAAATCATTGCCGTCACAACTATAATAAATCTTCCAATCCTGAACATAGAAACTCTATTTAGGCCTTTATTTTCTTCTAACAATATTTTATTATTTTCAGTGTGTAATTGTCATACTTCCTTGACTACATTTATCTGAAGCTTATTCTTTTTGATGCTATTAAAGGTGGAATTGTTTTCTTTATTTTGTTTCTAGATACTTCATAAGGAGCAAACTTTTAACTGTAGTTATCATTGGTATGGGACAGGATGCTTTAACAAAATACATAATGGGCTTATATATTTATTTTACTTTGATTTCAGTAGTTTTCACCATTTTTCATATAAAAATTTCTAAAGTAAGAAATTGCACATATTAAAATATTATGAAATGCCTGGGATCTCTATATCTTTGTGCCATTGAGTCCTGTGACTAATTTTTAAACCTGGATCTGCTTTGCTTCATTTTTCTTTGAAATAAACTCCACGGACCCAGTTAGCTTTCCATTTCTCTTAATAGTTATGACCTCAGACTCCATTTATGAGGGTCTGTCTTCTAGCTTACACCCCTCCACAAAATTAGCCTTTGAGTTTTATGCCTCAGGGAGGCAGTTAACATTTATTAAGTTCTTATATGTGAGAGTACTTTCTTTCAGATTATTCATTCTAGCTCATATGGTTTGCACAGAAAATATTAAAGGCTGATTTGCTCACTAGTTCACAGTTAACTCTTCCTTGTTTTTTTTCCGATGAAACCTGATTTTCAGAATTAACTCATTTGTGCAGTTTTAAACCACTGAAGAGAAATCAAATCATCTTTTCTTGGGTAAGGTTCTGTTCAAAAATAAATTATTTTTATTCAACTGATTATATTTTCCCTCGCATTATTAATTCATCTTTTCCTTTTGAAATGTATGACTACTCCTTTATCTACCCCCAGTCTTAAGATTTTTAAAAAACATATTTTAATCATTTAAAGCCTCTATTTTCTTGTTTCCTTTAAATATATCTTTGATGTTTATTATCCTGTCTACTACATAGAGGGAAAATAGCCCACAATGGTTGAAATAAATTTGTATATGTATATGATGTTGATAGATACGGATGCTTGACAAGAAGACACTCTAGTAGTCAAAGTGAGAAAGGGATGATTTCTCCAGCTGCCCAGTGACAATCAGGAATCTCCTGGGTCAAGAAAGCTTTGTAATTGCTCAATTCAATATTTTATAATCATTATATTCAGTGATGTGTGTGTTTGTGAGTGTAAAGAGATAGAGCATAAAAACATCGACTTTCATAATATTTAAAATGTCACTACTAATCATTATCTAAAAATGTCTGATTTAAGTATATCCGATTTAAAATACTAAATCTCAGCATAAGCTCTCAGACCTGCCCATCACTATAGAAAGGGACTGCCTCGTATACTCTATTCACATACTCTCTGTTGCATGTCTTTCAAGTCTCCGTCTCGTTTTATTTTGTTACAGAGATTTTAAATTATTTTCTTTTTATGAAATTGAGGTTGATTTAAAAACAAGGTTTCTGAAATATGGACAAAGATTTGCCTGTTATAGACAATTCAAAGGAATTTTTGTTCAATTATGAACTTCAAGTACAGAGAATTCAAAGTGTTCCTTTAGAATTCTGTGGCTTCATAAGCAACAGACAAGCAATACTTAAGCACTTCTGAAGAAGTGCAGGGGAGACTAATCATGGTGTGAGGCTTAGATCTGGCCCTTTCAGTGATGTTTGATGTATTCAGTAAAGTAAGAAACATTCGTTGGTTTCTTTTGATTCCCTGGATTCTATCTTCTTGGAGCCAAGCTGAGGCTTTCAAATAATGCTACTGCAATCAGGAAAAAGAAAATGGTACAATGAAACTGACTCTGCTCTTCAAAGAAACATATTTTCATTTTTTTAATGAGTCAAATGAATGTCATCATAAATATAATACTTGTGAATATTCACAGTTTCCGTTCTTCGGCCTCCAGTTAGGCAATGAGCCTTGCCTACTCTCTATCCCTGTTGGTTCCTGAGACATTTCTAGGCAGATCTAGATAAACAGTGAGGGTAAGAAAGGATAAATAAAGACAGAGACATATAGCCAAACAAAAAAATCATCTAGAAAAGAGATCGCCAGTCCTCATGTTCGGGTGGGGAAGATCACGTCGGGGAATTTTGGATAGAGATGGAAGAGAGTCTTTGCAGCAGCTATTGGGTTGTTTGAGAAGTTGAAAGTGAGGGGCCTCAAAAAGGGGACATTTTAGAGACTGCATCACCTAGGTTTCTAAAAATCTCTGGAAAGAAGACTGCAAGAACCAGGGTACTTTTTAAGTTTCTCCAGATGATTCCATTTTCATCCTTCACCCTCAAAGTCACCAACAACAACCACGTCATCCAGCAGAAAAGCAAATAAGCGGCCGCACAATTTTGACCTTTGACCGGTTCATGTTCACAGCACTGAGCAGTGACAGAAGGAAAAAGATCATTTAGTTCACTGAATTTTCTTTTATAGTATTTTGTCTAGCTTATGGCATATAAAAAGGACATTAAATGGAGAAAGATTCATGAAAACTCTTCACATACATCCGTAGAATTCTTATGCTCTGTTTCCAAACAAAATGATACCCTCAGATGAATTTGAGATAGTACAGTGCTAACTTATAATTTTAAATGATGAAATTAGAATTTAAAAGGCCAAGAAATGGAGACCATTACAAAGTATGAGAAATCAGGAGCACTGCCTAAGGAGTCCAATAAGAACTGTTTTCATCTCACCATATTTTTTATAATAGAGGTTGAGAAGAAAAAAAATATCCTAGCAGCAGAGTAGCATTATAATCTGAGTAGAAATGGAATGCCTCTTCAGTCTGGTGACAGCTTTTCTCTCAGTGAGGGCTCTGTGTTTTGTCTTGCCTTTCTTACCCATTAGTATAGGGAGTCGGGATGAAAATAAAATAGGGCAATTTTTGACTCATTTCTTGGAAATGAGGTTCTGTTGAGACAAAGTATGCTTCAGTCATCTTCTGACCCAATGTGTTATTAGGCAGTAGAAAAATTTACAGTATGTTGGACTTTCTTATTGCTTCTATTAAGTCAGAGGCAGTGGTACTAAATAGTTTATTCATAACAAGACTTTTGTCATATATCCAGTGACAAAGATAAATTAAAATAGTATAACAATAACACGAAGTTTTGGTGATTGTACTCCTTTTAAATGTATTATGGTATCTGTGCTATTTTTTAGCCACTCAACAGAGGAAGACTATAACTGAAACAGTTGCTACGTACAGCATCATGTGACAGCTACATTCTATGCTTTTGTGCATATACTAAATGTAGAATCACATATATTTACAATGTGGCATAGGTATGAAAAGCCATGTAATGTGGCAATATTTGAATGAAGTTTTACATTTTATGAGACAAGTTCTGAATGATGAACACCTAGTTCAAAATCATGAGCATTTTCGCTAGTAGAGCAAAATCTATATGCCATTCTTAGGCTCCCACAGTACAGATCCCTCTCTAACCTCTTCTCTCTGATGGATTATAGGCAAATTTGATTCTTATAAATGATGCTAATTACAATAAGCTGGCGGTTCACTTGAGTGGAATTTTTGAGGGCTTTAACTTTTGAGTCTTGGCCCTTTACGGCGTTTAGCATGAATCAATTCTAAATCAAGACTGTAAGTCTAACCTTGCCAATGACCTGCATGCAAAATTTAGTATCCTTAAATTATTCCATAAAAATACACCTTATCTGTAAAATGAGAGGCTTGGGCTAGATCATTTATACCATTCCTTTCAACTCTACGTGTCTGTTAATTTATGTCATGCATTTTATTCATGATATCTTTTTTCTGCCCTGGTTTGGTAGTCAGAATCTTTAACTCAAGTGAAATGATTTAAACTTATACTATCAAAATTCTGTACCTAAAAAGAAGAGAATGTTTAATTATAAATTGAAAGAAATAATTGAGGTCCATATTTTAGACTTAATAAAAGTAAGAATACAGATAGGTAGATAGGTAGGTAGATAGATAGATAGATAGATAGATAGATAGATAGATAGATAGATAGAAGTTGTGGCAGTGATAGAGATATATACTCATAATCATTCAATCATGTAACCAATATTTGCAAAATATCTACTATATGTCACCATCTCTGTTGATTGCTGGGGTTATCCAGATGAACAGACATGAATCCTGACCTTGAGAAGGCATAAACCAATTACAAGTAAGGATAATGATTTATTTAACTAATTTTTTATAGTGGTAAAAGAGGCAAAATCTTGATGTGTATTGAGGTGGAAGATAAAATTTTTAGTAAATATTAGTGCCTAAAAGAAGGAAGGAAGCAGGATGATTACTTAAGATAGTTTTGTGTTGTTGTTGATAGATTGTTTAATTGAGGGATCATTAGTTAATAAAAATCCATCATAAATATGAACTGTCCTCAGTATTACATTTTATTATTATTATTTTTTAAATCTGGATTTTAATGCGTGCCTTTGTAGGGTTCATTTTAATGGTTGTTTTGATTTAAAATGTAGATTATTAATGCTCTTGAAAAGTATTTTCAGGAAGTGGACTTGGCCCAATGGACAGGTCATCCGTCTACCACATGGGAGGTCTGCAGTTCAAACCTCCTTGACCCGTGTGGAGCTGGCCCGTGCACAGTGCTGATGCGCACAAGGAATGCTGTGCCATGCAGGGGTGTCCCCCACATAGGGGAGCCCCACACACAAGTAGTACACCCTGCAAGGAGAGCCACCCAGCATGAAAGGTAGTGCAGCCTTCCCAGGAATGGCACTGCACACACGGAGAATTGACACAGCAAGATGATGCAATAAAAAGAAACACAGACTTCTGGTGCCACTGATAGAAGTAGTCACAGAAGAACACACAGCAAATGGACACAGAGAGCAGATATTGGTGTGGGGGTGGGTAGGTTGGGAGGGAAGGGGAGAGAAATAAATAAAAAATAAATCTTTTTAAAAAGAAAGTATTTTCCTTATAATTAGTTCTGAATTGCTTAGACCTTAAAGTCGTATTTATAAAACCAACTTGGCTTAAAATGGTGTTACTTTTGAAAAGAATCCTGGATTTCTATAAAGGGATTAACATAGATATCATTGTCAGGATTTAAATTAAATTATCTTCCTTTTGAATTATTATTGATTACATCATGCTTTATATGTTTATCCCTTAATGACAACAAAATTGGAAATTCATTTTTACTCAGGAGGTGAAATCTTTTCCCCTTAAAAGCCTAGCATAAACTTTGGAAACTAGTAGCATAACACTGTAGGCTGTTTAACTAAAGGTAATAGTAGAATTACTACTTAGTAGTGGCAATGTATATACTGTGTACAGCAATATATGTGCAAATTTTAGTTCTGGAATTAGAGACTTGTTGCATGAACACTGTGCTTGAAACATTTCAATGTTTCATTTTAACTAATTATTGTTCATTTAGCTTGCATTTGTGCATGTTGAATTTATTAAATGTTCATTTTGTAATATTTATCATACAATAAAGAGGGAGATATTTGTGCTAAAATAAACTTTTTAGTTCAAAAGTTCGTATTTCTCTAGGATTGTGGAAAGACAGTGATGGAGTAACAGGCAGAACTGAATGCTCTCACAAAAACAACAGAGAAAGAGCCCAAAGCTGTCTGAGGGACCTGCTTTGGGGGCCAGCAGACCAGGACAGTGCTACACAACTCTCAGGAGAGTGATGTACTGAGAGAAAGAAGTCAAAATGACAAATGTGATTACCAAGCCCTGTGACAGCTGGGAAGGGTCCCATTCCCCATCCCTAAGATATTAAGCTGGGGTAAAATACCTGATCACTGCAGCTGACTGAGAGGGGAACAGATATCTTTCTCCCTGTCAGCAGTTTCAAGGGAAAAGGGTGGGGAGGTCAGGGTGCTTATCTTCAGTGAATTTGGCCAGCAGAACTTGCTTTGAATCTCTCATGTGGAGATTCAACACAGGAACACAAGAAAGCCTGAAACACTCCTGTGGAAAGATGCACACACTAATGCCATCTGCTGGCCAGTCTGGAAATTGCATGAACAAAATAGCACTGTATCCAACCCCTGGGAGAGAAAATCGGCCCCTACTAGGGAGTCCCTGCCCCGATATTGAAAATTTAAGCTGGTCGGTTTTAAAGATTGAGAATAAGTTGAACCACATATCAAAGAAGAGCTTTGGGGGAAAAAAAAAACAAAACAATAGGCAAGAGAGAGAAATTAGCTCTCAGAGTAAATTCACCAACATTTTCGGATGCCTAGGTATCAGCAAAAATTTACAAGCCATACTAGGAAATAGGACGAGATGGCCCTGCCAAAAGAAAATACCAAATACCCTGAAGAGATGCAGGATTTAATACAATTAATCAGTGATAATCACACAACTCTCTTAAATCACTTTAAAGAACTTAAAAGAAAGTGGTGGACTTGGCTCAGTGGTTAGGGCGTCCGTCTACCACATGGGAGGTCCGCGTTTAAAACCCTGGGCCTCCTTGACCTTTGTGCAGCTGGCCCATGCACAGTGCTGATGCACGCAAGGAGTGCCCTGCCACGCGGGGTGTCCCCACATAGGGGAGCCCCACACGCAAGGAGTGTGCCCCATAAGGAGAGCCGCCCAGTGGGAAAGGTAGTGCAGCCTGCCCAGGAATGGTGCCACACACACGAAGAGCTGACACAAGATGACGCAACAATTAGAAACACAGATTCCCGTGCCACTGACAACAACAGAAGCGGACAAAGAAACAAGACGCAGCAAAAAGTCACAGAGAACAGACAACTAGGGTGGGGGTGGGGGGAAATAAATAAATAAATCTTTAAAAAAAAGAATTTAAAGAAAATAAATTAATTTCTTAAGAAATGAAGGCTATTAAGAAGACACTGGAAGAGCATAAAGAACAATTTAAAAGTCTGCAAAGAAAAGTTACAGACCTTATGGGAATGAAAGGCACAATGGATGAGATTAAAAATACATTAAAGGCACATAAGAGCAAATTTGAATTGCTTGAAGACAGAATTAGTGATTTTGAAGACAGACATCTGAATTGTAAAAAGACAGGAGAGCAGAAAGAAGAGAATGGAAAAAATGGAACAGAGTCTCAGGGAACTGAATAACAATGAGAAATGCACACGCACATGCTTTGTTGGTGTCCCAGAAAGAGAAGAGAATGGAAAGGCGCAGAAAGAATATTTAAGGAAATAATGCCTGAAAACTTCCCAAGCCTTATGAAAGACATAAATATCACTAGACAAGAAGACAACACACCTCAAACAGAAAAATCTGAATTAACCTAACCTGATATACTTACTATTCCGAATGACAAATATCAGAAAAAAAGAGAGGATCCTGAAAGCAGAAAGAGAAAAGCAGAGCATCACATACAAGGGAAATTTAATAAGATTAAGTGCTGACCTCTCATCAGAAACCATGGAGAGAAGAAAGTGGTATGTCGTATTTAAGGTACTGAAAGACAAAAACTGCTGGCCAATAATTCTGTATCTGGCAAAGGTGTCCTTCAAAAATAAGGGCGAGTTCAAAGTCTTCCCAGACAAACATAAACTGATAGAATGTTACCAAAAGCCCAGATTTGCAACAGATATTAACAGGGGTGCTGCAGCCTGAAAGAAAAAACAAGGGCAAAAGATTTGGGGAAGTTTAGAAATGCAGATTATTAGGAAGGGTAAACTAGAGGATAAGAAGTCAGACAAGAGAATGGTACGACAACAGAAAGCTAAAGGACAAAATGGGAGAAGTAAGTAGTGCCTTTACAGTAATAACACTGAATGTTAATGGTTTGAAGTCCCCAAACAAAAGACATAGACTGATGGAATGGATTAAAAAATGGGAGCTGTCTACTCTTTGTTGTCTACACGAGACACACCTTAGATGTAAGGACACAATCAGGTTAAAAGTGAAAGATTGGAAAAAGGTATTCCATGCAAACACTACCCAAGAAAGAGCTGAGACCAGATAAATGTAAAATAGCATTATAGTATATGACAATAATTACTCAGTGCAACTGGCAAATGGTTCCTGTGATCAGTATTGTAATTTTTTTTCATACAAAATAAACACTTGCTTTTAATTGAGGAGGACTGGAGAAGAGATATATTTTTGGATACTTCATTTTTCTTTAACTATTTCTTCTTCATACTCTTTAATTAAAGTAATCAATATGGATCAATAATGATTTAGCATGATTACTGTTGAAAAAAGTTTGAGTTTTCCTGCCTCACAAAATAATGAGTTGGCAAGTTGTTATCTTTGTAATTCATTCCAGTAAGATGTGAAGAATTCCCAAATAGGAATTTGATTATCTAGAAAGAATTATGACTTAACTGGAAATTAAATAACTAAACCAATAATTTATCATTCTTAGAGATTATGTCCAATAATTGGAGCTATAATATCAAAATTAGAATTATGTTATAATTAATTTCTATTATATCTGAATTATTATTTTATATTTTAGATGATTGTTGCTATGCTATTTTTAAATAATTGAGTATAGTAAATCTAATATGGCCTTGCACTTTCTTTTAAAATGTGTAAATTATTTCAATCTACTTTTCTATTTATTTTACAGTTTACAATAAAGGCCTTTTTAAAATCTAAAAATAACCATTGATTATACACTTTGGATAGATCATATGGTATATGAATATTTCTCAATAAAACTGCTTAATGAACAAATAAATAATTAAGCAAGAAGTGCCAGAAATACCAGCTATGTACATTAGGGGAAACAGAGATTGAGAAGTGGGGAAATTTCTTGTTTGTCTGTTTTTTGTTTATTATTGAAATAATGAAAATGCTTTAGTAATAATTGAAGTGATAGATACACATTTATGTGATTAACCAAATGCCATTGATTTTACTCTTCGAGTAAATTGTATGCTTTACTAATAGATGCCAATAAAATGGATTTGTTTAAAATGTTTTTTAAAATTTCGTATTTTCTGAAAATAGAGCTAGAATTTATATTTGCTTCAGACGTGCTATTCTTTAGTCCTCATCCCAATGAGCAGTCATTGATGTGGTCTTTTAGTCCATCCCCATGTAGAGAGGGGAAAAATGAAACTGTATATCCCTGTGAATGAAGTGAGCCTCCACCCCCCCAAATTCGTAGGACATACGACTCAGCAGTCAGTTTTTGATGTGTGCTTCAAGGTGAACGACTACCCTCGTTTTCCACGAACTGCCCTAAATTGAACAATGACTATCCAGGGTTGTGGGAAACTCCTCTGTCCCAGAGAAACTGGGCAGGATTCCTTTGTCTAAATAGTGATCAGGAATGTCCTGGGGGTAGGGGTACCAGCACCTTTTAGAAGTTCCCCAGTGACTTTCCTTTGTAGACCACAGTGGTTGGCAAGAGATGCTATTACAGAACTGCTCTCCCTGACATCAACGGGGAGGAGAATAACTAAACAATAGAAAATGCTTGTCGGCACTAACCACCAAAAGCAAAGTGGAAAGACCAAAATAAGGTTGATCTAGGTTGATGATCCACCAAAATACATGGGTGTTAACTGCACATGGTGCTTCCAAGGGGCAAGATGGATTTTTAGCACAAATCAAAGGTGGAATGAAAGTGCAGGTTTAAGTTAGCCCCATTCCTGGGGCTGAGCTAGCTCTCATTTTCAGAACCCAGTGGCAGAGGAATAGGGCATGTCCCTATAAGGAAGGATTCTGAAATATCCTGGCAAGCATATATAGCAAGGACCCCCCTGCCCCACCCCGTTCCTTCTGTTAAGGGACTGGCAACCACACATGGCTAAGTCTTTATTGAGGGAAAGAGGAATACCCAGCTATTTCAAGGACTGTCCAATAGAGACTCCAAACTGACAATGATATCCTATAACCTGAAGCATTATGGTCTCCCCCTTTAGAGTGGCCTCATAGGAGGCAAGATAATAGATGGAACCCTGGACCAAGTTCTAGTCAGTACATGGGGTCCACTGAACTATTTGATAAGAATGGACATTTTATTTTGTTAATTGTCACCTCTCCAGGTTGGTTCCTTAATATGGTAGAGGGGAGCAGATGTAGGTCCCAAGTGGTTGACCACCTGCTTCCCAGGTACAAGGTCCCAGGTTCAATCCCAGCTCCAAAAAACAAATAAGCAAACAAACAAAAAACCAACTCTCACTGAGGAGTGGATGTAGCTCAGTGGTGGAGTGCCTGCTTTCCATGCACAAGGTCCTAGGTCTAATCCCTGGTAACTCCTTAAAAAAACAACGGGTGGTAGAGTTCTTATAGACAAAAAGGCAGGTGGAATGCCCTAAAACAAAATTTCCTCATCAATATTTAAAGTAAAATAGGCCCAAATCTACTGGCCTGCTAGAACTCTGGAACATTTTTAGAAGAAGCAACTGATTTGCCAGATTCAAGATAGCACAAATATTCTAAATCAATGACCATGCTATAATACTGTGTGGCCCACTAATCAAATACATGGGTCCAGGTGCAAAGGGCAGAAGTGAGAAGGCCCCCTTTGTCATCACTCCCAGTGACCCACTTTGGAAATTTTTCTTTTCCATCTCTGCACCATTAGGCTCTGTGTTTCTCAAGATTCTTGGATGCAGAGATAACACATCTTAACCAAGTAGAGACTCTGCAAACTTTAAGCCATGCTTGCTACATGATCAATCAAGATTCCTGTGCCAAGAGTCACATTTTTAAGCTTTCAGAATAAAGATCCTATAAAACTTTGGTTTGATTCATACCTCAGGTATTAAAAACCAGATAGAGAATTACCTTATCTTCATGACAGCAAATGGCGGAGGCTATTTTTGTTAATACTATCTGAACTTGCTAAATGTAATTATGACACATGGTCCAAAGATTGCCATACCCTCCTTATCATGTTAATTAATTCCTCTTCTGAAGATCTATTGTGTTCACTAATTGAGTAATAAATCAAGCAGAGTATCCCAGGAGGAAACCCACTCCCTTGTCTGCCTGTTTGGAGACTGGCTGGCGTCCCGGGCTGGCCAGGGGTCCCAGCGCCTCGTGGTTCCCCTCCTCTTAGAAGCTTCCCAGGTGGCACACAGGCCTAATTAGCAGAGTGCGCTGGAAACAGCCTCGGCCCCAGGGTTTTGTTTGGGGGTTATTTGGCCAGGGTTTTTTGAAAAGTAGTGTCCCAGTGAAGTACTAGATATTTATGGAATGAATGAGCTTTTTCTTTTTTTATTAACAATAATAACTTTTCAGAAATTTCTAACTACCTTGTAACTGCATGACTTAACCTGGTGATAAAAAGTTATTAAAAATCGACCTTTTCCAAAAAAAAAATTCCCAACTATTTCATTTTCTGTGGAGGGATTACATATGGAATTTCATTTTCACCATTTTGATTTAAATGTTATTACTCTACTGAACTCACTTTTTACACTTAAGAGGAAAAGTATTCTTGTGTTTTGTTATTCTGTAACAGCTTGGGGATTTTACATAGACAATCGTGCCATCTGCAAACAGGGACAGCATCTTTCTTCCATTCTAATTTGTGTGTCTTTTATTTCACTATCGTGCCCTAATGCACTGACTGGGGCTTCAAGAACTAAGTTGAATAGGAATGTGAGAGCAGTCACCTTGCCTTTTCCCTGTCTTAGGGGAGAAAAGCATCCGACATTTTACCATTAAGTATGCATGCCTGTTGTAGATTGTTGTAAATGCTATTTAATAATTTGAGAAAGATCCTTTTAATTTCTAGTATGTTGAGTTTTTACCATGAATATGTTGAATTTTATCAAACAATTTTTTCTCTGTCAATTGATACGATCATGTACTTTTTCTTCTTTAACCCTATGTAATGGATTATATTAAGTTTTCCTAAAAATATTAAGCTGCCTTTGCATGTCAGGAATAATTCCTACTTGGTCATGGCATACAATTCTTTTATGCCAATTTGCTCATGTTCTGTTGAAGGTCTCATTTCTAAATTTATTACAAGTATTGATCTGCAATTTTGGTTTTGCTGTTTTGGTTTGGTTTTTGTCTTGTTTTGTTATCAGGGAAATACTGGCTTCATAACATGAGTTGGAAAGTGTCTCCTCTTCTATTTTCTGGAAGATAGTGTATAGTATTGGTGTTCATTTTACTTTAAATGTTTGTTGTAATTTTAAGATGAAAATATCTGGGCCTAGAAATTTCTTCTTTGGAGCTCTATATTTTATACATGAAATAATTTTCTCATGGCTATAGGACAATTCAGGTTACCTATTTTACATTATCTGAGTATTGGTAGATTACAGTTTTCAAGGCATTTCTTATAAGTAATCAAATTTATAAGTGTAATGTTCTTTATAATATTATTTTATTATATTTTCATTTGTTGTAGGTTCTGTAGTGATATCTCCTGTTTCATTTCTGATTTTGTGATTTGCATCCTCTCACTACTTATATTTGTCAGTCTTGTTAGCGTGCTATCAATTATATTATTTCCTAAAATTGTATATTTTGTTGTTGATTTTCTTTCTTGTTTTCTTCTTTTATTTTCATTGATTTCTGCTTATTTTATTTTGTTTTTCCTTCTTATTTGAATTAATTTTGTTCCGACTATTTCAGTTTCTTGAATTTGGAGCTTAGATTAGTGTTTTTTGACACCTTCCTCCTTCCAATTTAAGCATTCAGTGCTAAAAATTTCTGCTCAATATGGCTTGAGCTGTGTTCCATAAATTTTCATTTGCTGTATTTACATTTTGTTCAGATCAATGCATTCTTTTTTCTT